>NC_050578.1:94180617-94780617 GCF_011100635.1 Trichosurus vulpecula | reverse complement strand
GCATGAAATTGCCCCTTTCATTGGTAATAGCATTTGCATCCCAGTGCACACTAACTCTCTTTTTTTTTCTTCTTTTCCTATGCCATCTAGTACTAATGGAAGATTGTGTTATTAGCTGTGAATATGCAGGAAATGCCTACCAGGAGCCCAGACATTTCCAAAGTGAGTTCCTGGCTAGTTTATCCCCGAGCACCAGTGCCAGCATTAGGGATTCATTAATCAGCAGAAATCCTTTCTGTTCTGTTTGACACTAATAGTGGACAAATAGAAAAGTTATGAAAAGACATCATATTTAATATTTGCTTTGAGATTTCCATGTATCTTACTACAGTGGACTGATTAGATATCCCGAAACTAGACTGTAAGAATACAGAAATCTGTAAAAATCTGCTATATAAGATACATATTTCACATGGCTGTTCCTTTATAGTCTATATATTGGGAATTCATTTGGAATTCTGTTATTGTTTTAAAAACTAATTGTTGGTATTTTAAATACTTTTGGATTATATTCAAAGAGTAAAAGATTAGAAGAAGAAATCTCAGCTAGGTTATATTTTTAGAGCTAGAGAGTCATGGAGCCTTTTAAATTATGCGGTAATGAACTGCAAGTTAGACAAAGAGCTACTAGATCATTTAAAAGGAGAAAGAATGTCCTCTTCTGTAAGAGATGGTCTAAGAACAAGGGTTTCACTATTATCTAGGGAAATAAGGGTTTCATGGGAGAGTAGGAAGGAGGCATGGGGGAAATGAGGAATGAATACATGGAGGTCCAAGGCAGCACACCATAGTTGTATGCTATATGAATTTTATGCTGATGTGCCTGTTCATTTCTATTTCTCTCCTTGTTCTCTCTAAACAGAAATTTATGGAGACTCAAACTGAGGAACTAGACAACATACCTAGAGGCTCTCAATGACAATGTCACCACTCAAGTTCTTTGAAGCTCCAGTAACCAGATTGTGAGCAGACATTTACTGATACACAAGACCCATGCAATATACTACGTACCAGGCATACAGAAAGATATAACACTATTTTCTGCTTTCATGGTAGAATGTGAAGAGAGGAGTATACTGAAGCCTACTTGAATTGGCTCAGAGGAGCTATTAAGTATTTATCATTAAATTTTACATTGTAGAATGATAAATACTACAAATCAAATATCTATCGGCACGCGCCCTGTATATTCACATACTTACACACATACATATATACACACATACACATACACACATATTCAAATGCACACAGATTTGAACGTGCACATGGATATATATATATATATATATGCATACACGTGTGCTTGTATATATACATATATACACACTTTAATAAACATATACACAAGTTGTATACTTCATGTACATATGCATACATGCACATATGCACATACATATACCTGTACATGTACGTATATGTGTGCTTATATAGCATTATATTTTAATGTAAGGAGAACTGAATTTGGAATCTAGGTGACTAGGGGAAAATGTATTAATCTTTCTGGGCTTCAGTTTCCTCGTCTGCAAACTAAGTGGGTTTTATAAGATGATCTTTGAGCTCCCTTCTAATTCTCACTGTATTATTGTATCAAAGGATATCTGAGAATATCAATATCCCTAACATACATCAAAATGAAATTTCAAGTTAAAATACTAACCAAAAAGGTACCAAAGTACATTAAAACTTTTGTACACTAGGACTAGAAAGGATTTATGGCAAGATTGAACAACTTCATATTTTACAAAGTTCAATATGAAAAGAACTTAAAACATAACAGATCACATTGACTGAAAAATCAAAATCACACAATTGTTTTAATAGATGTAGAAAAAGCTTTTGACAAGATACTGCACTTATTTCTGTTAAAAGAAAAAAAATGCTATAAAACTTAAGAATAAATATAACCTTTCATCACATGATAAGTAGTATCTCTCTAAAGCCAGGACTGAAAATCATATGTAATGGGAATAAAATAAGAACCTTTCCAATAAGATCAGATATCAATCAAAATTGATTTTTTTACCATTATAATTGATCATAGCACTATAAATGCTACCTGTAGCAAAAAGCCTCCTCGGTTATGGAGGTGTGCCCGAATCTTGCAAGGTTTGTAGAATAAATTTACTTTGTTTCTCCTAAAAAAAATAATAATAGTCATCAAATTGTTCACAAAACTTCTCTAAAAAGTTCTACCCTGCTCAGTGTAGGTGTTTTCCTCCAGAGGAAGATAAGAGGATGCTCATTAATCCATGTAAACCAATATTGCATCCTTCTATAGAATTGCATGTATGGAATGCCTAAAATCAGGGGTTATTTGTGTTTTTGCCAAGGAGGCTAAACATATCAAACAAGTTGTAACTATAGCTAATGAAGTTCAAATGGGTCATTCCTGCAAAGCTATAGGGCCCACCTAGTACCATTACAAAATGACTTTGTTACCCTTCTATGGTGCACATATTTAGTGTTGCCAGTTCCCAATCTGAGAAGTTCTCTAGTCACCAGAAATAAAATGTCTAAATACTCCTCATGTTACTGAAGAATGCTTTCATCAATGGAAAAATTTG
The DNA here is from genome assembly GCF_011100635.1 of Trichosurus vulpecula. NCBI lineage: Eukaryota > Metazoa > Chordata > Mammalia > Diprotodontia > Phalangeridae > Trichosurus > Trichosurus vulpecula. Next base: position 94,778,050 of record NC_050578.1, on the reverse strand, counting down.
AATTTATGAATGCGCTGCAATTCATGGAATCAATATATCCCAGAGCTGGAATGGACCTTGGAGATCATTCTATCTAACCTTACTACAAACATGAATCCCCTCTGCAGCATCCTTACTAATTAAAATGTCAAGACATCAGAGCGTCTACACTGGGGGTAGTCATGAAAAAATTTTTATTTTAATATATCTCTTATTTGCTTAGGAAATTTTTGTCCCCAATTATTGAGTGGAACTCATGACATCAATGGCATATCATAATACAGTCATAATACATAATACATACAATGTATTAAATGCTTATTCATTTAAAAAAATATGGCTTACAAATCATATCTAGAATGGTCTGTAGTGTTTCTTTTATTTCAAAACAGCTATCCTTTAAGTGATTTACATAAGCTCATAACTTCATTTCAAACTTTACAGCATAGCAAAATTAAATCATTTGGTCTTCATAGTTTTGAGGGTAATGTTACCTGCCTACTTGTCTGGGTGTCATGAGAAATGAGAATGATTGTTGTAAATTGCATTGAGGCCCGTGGAAGAAATGTTTCCTATATTATGGAAAATCATTAAAGAGGAATATACTGTTCTGTTAGTTATCCTTTCCTTTCTTCCCACATCTGGAGCAAAGGGCTTCAACTAAGGCGGCTCACAGGAAAGGCTGACTTTGGTGAATTTGGAGAGGGAAAAGGGCTGAAATAAAATACCTAGGTTGAAAGAAAGGTCCTCAACTTGATTTGAGCCTCAAAGCAGGGGAGTCTTCTACTGGGGAGGAGTCCCTTAAATATGGAACTCTGTTTCTGAGACCCCAGAAACAAAAATGAATAAATGGACAAACAAAAAGTGAATTCGTGAGTCCAGGGATGACCGAGGCGCAAATCATAGGAGAATCCCTCAGAAATACCAAAAATTAAGACCTAAAAATAATTTAACCCAACTTGCCAACAGGAACAATTTTAATTTTTGAAGAAAGTATGCCAGAGTTTTATAAAGGTATTACAAATAAAATGAGAGTCACTGAGAAGAGAATGGGTAGGGGTGGGGGGAGAAGGATCAGTACCTTAACAGAATAGGTATAAATCCTTAATCCTTGCTTTCTTAAGAACCTCCCTGAAGATCAAAATGGACAAAATGAAAATGAATGATTCTGGGAGAAAAAAATTCTTAAAACAATTTAAAAAAAGAAATTATACACACACACACACACGCACACACACATATTCTTAATATCTCTCCTTGATCTGTTTTCCAGATCAATTAATTATGTGTGTGTGTATGTGTGTATGAGTATAGAGACCATAAGAAAGGGGAAAGTACCCACTTGTACAAAAATATTTTCAACAGTTCTTTTTGTGATGGCAAAAAATCAGAAAATTTATATACATATGTAACATGTGTATACATACATACATACCTACATAGATACATATACCTGTAGCGCTATCCATGAATGGATTGGGCTCCCTCCAGAGTCTACTTAATTGTAAGTCTTGGGGTGTAGGGAAGACTAGTACTTGTGGTGTAATGGCTGTCGAGCCCTTTTCAGGGCCAACTTTGATGTCCACCAGTTCTACCCAACTCTCACCTGTGGCTCCAAGAAGCTGTAGTATGCACGGTGGCCACAGCCCAGTAAACCATTTTGGCAAATGGGCTAAAGCAGGTTGAGGGTAACCAAGGGGTCTCAAACCTGTTGGTGAGTCAGGGGAATGTCTATCCCAAACATACGAAGACTTCCCCTTGTGGAATGGGCAGATGAGAACAATTTGTTCCAATGGCTATGAAGGCAGCTAAAGCAGGTGCTTAGAGTTTGGTTAGATATCAAGATGCCAAGGTCACTCACTGCGTCTTGAGCCATCACTAGTCATCTCGATTCTGTCCTGCCACTGGACTGTGATGACTCTGGAGGAGAGAGTGAGGCAGATGACTTCGTGCAACTCTGCCTCACTTAAATCCAACTTACACACTAATCAAAAAGATATCATCCATACCATTTTACCATTATACCTATCTCAAAGTCCTGTGTCTACAGGCAAATGGTGAAGCAGCAGGTGTGGATACACTGGGAGCTGTAGTCACAATCCTGCACACAGGCAACCCAGGCTATAGGGTTGGAAGCACTGGAAGCAGCAGTGGGATTTGGCATCCCCTGGGTGTGTGAGCAGCCTTTTAAGGACCACTTTGCTCACCTCCTGGTGTGAGGAAGAGGCTAAAAAAGGTGCCTTAAAAATTGTGTGCTTACCCAAACCTGGCCTGATTACCCTGGCAGCTGAGGAACTCCACACTATAATCAAAACACACAAAAAAGTACAAAAACATCTGCAAAGATGATTCCACTCACCATCAGCACATGGAATGTGCGTACGCTTATAGACAATGGAAAATCCAAGGGAACTCAGCAGGTATCATATACAAATAGCAGCTCCGAGTGAAACAAGGCTGGGAAACAAAGGCCAGCTTACTGAAGTTGGAGCTGGATACACATTTTTTTTGGAGTGGCTGAAGAGAAGGGGAGCTCCATGGAGCTGGCATAGGTTTTGCAATCAAAACTAATCTAGTCAACAGGCTTGTATGCTTGCCAAAAGGAGTGAATGCCAGACTCATGACAATGAGATTGCCACTTGCAGGAAAACCACCATCATCAGTGCCTATTCTCCTACCATGATGAACTCTAATGAAGTTAAAAAAATTTTTTATGAAGACCTGGAGACTGTTATCATCAATGTGCCAAAAAAAGGACAAACAATTCAGAATGACTTTAATACTAGAGCAGGCTCATACTAAGAGACTTGGCAGGAATCCTAGGGAGGAATGGAGTTGGAAACAGCAACAGCAATGGTCCCTTATTACTGAATACTTGTGCATCTCATGACTTTCTCATCACCAACACTGTCTTCCATTTCCCAAAATGCAAGAAAACTTTGTAGATGCACCTTTGCAGCAAACATTGGCGTTTAATAGATTGTGTGATTAAAGAGAAGAGACAGGATGTGAGAGTGTCAAAGGCAATGTGTGGTGCAGAGTGCTGGACTAATCATAGACTTATCTTCTCCAAGCCAGATATTCACATGCAACAGAAGAGATATCCCCAAGGCAAAATGACTACCAGAAGAATTAATGTCAATAAATTAGAGCTCTTCTCTGAGTGGGAACAGTTTGTTCCTAACTAATGGCTGTTGAGCTCTTTTCCAACTGTAAAATTCTGGTATTCTCTCCGTAAGGGAAATTCTAGTGTGGAAGATCCCTCCATCAATACAAAACACTTCTCAGATGAATTTATTATGTGAATATAAGGGAGTAGTTTAAGTAACTTAACAATTAAATGGCCAGAGTCACATGGCAATTAAGTGTGAAAGGCCATGTTTGACTCTAGGTCTTCCTGAGTTTAAACCCAGAGATTTGAACACTATGTCATGTATCTCTATATTTCAGATACTTATTATAAATGATATTTAATTACAAACTGGTCCTCTGCAAATGAGTTTACATTCAAAATAATTATCACAGCCCAGATTGTGTATAGCCAGGGAGAATAAACTACTTTTAATACCAGATTAGATAAAACATTTTAGAAGTACATATCTGCTATATTTTTTCACATTGTTATACAGGTATCCAAATGAGAAAATTCATCCTGCCAAGTCTGCAACTGTTCTTTAAATTAGGGTCTTCAATGACTATCTGAAACTCATATGCATCTAATAATCTTATAGAATGGCCTAGGAGAATTGAAGGAGCAATTTTATGTTGATGATTTATTTTTGGAGCACAGCATTGATTCCATTGGTGGAGGAAAGATCCAGCGAGAAAACAGTTTCTTTTAATGCAAATCTTCCTAAGAGAAAGGGGGACATGAATGACTTGACTGTAATCTCTTAACTGGTATGTGTCAAAGGTAATACTTGAACTCCTAATTCTGATACCAGATGCATATTTATTACTCTACATTCTGTGTTTAGAGGCCAAGCCTACCCCTTCTGTCAGCACATTCATTTTCAATGTATATTTTTTCCTCAGTAAATTATTTAAGACCCTTAACGGGAAGTCTCAAGATAAAATGACTGAATTCATAAATGCTATATATTCCTTTTTTTTTCTTTTTGCCCAGCAAAACTAATCAATACATTAAAAAAAATCTGACACTATATACAATGTTCCAAACCCAATGATGTACCAGCTATGAAAAGTACTGGAGGTTGGGAGAGAAGTGTATTCTCACATTTCTTCAGTGGACCTGTGCGTATGCATTTGTGTGCATTTGTGTGTGTGTGTGTGTCTGTATTTATAATTTTATGAGATTTTTGCTTTGTGTTTTTTATCATTTTGGACTGTTTTAGTCATTGTGTACACTGTTTTCTTGAGTGGGCTTACTTCACTTTTCATTAAATTGCATAAGTTTTTGATGCTTCACTGTATTCATCATATGTATCATTTATTTTAAGAACACAGTATTGTTCTATTACATCATGCACACATACAATGGATTTAGCCATTCTTCAGTTGTTCTTCTGGTTTTGTTTTATAATTCCTTGATTTCTCATAGTCATTTGCTTCCATTTGCTCCATTCTAATTTTTAAGGAATTATTTTCTTCAATGAGGTTTTGGACCTCCTTTTCCATTTGTCCAATTCTGCTTTTTAAGGCATTCTTCTCTTCATTGGCTTTTTGGACCTCTTTTGCCATTTGGGTTACTCTATTTTTAAGGTATTATTTTCTTCAGTATTTTTGGGTCTCCTTTAGCAAGCTATTGTTTCATTTTTCATGATTTCCCTGCATTACTCTCATTTCCCTTCCCAAGTTTTCCTCTACTTCTCTTACTTGATTTTCAAAATATTTTTTGAGCTCTTCCATGGTGTGATGTTAATACAATTTGAAGATCTTCCCATCCATTAATAAGTCCATGTGACCTAACTGAGTCACATGAGTTTGAGTCACATGGAAGCCTAGTCACATGGAAGGAGTTTGCCAAAGGGGTGGAGCAGGAAGGGTGGAGCAGAGCTGAGAGGAAGTGAGACAGAGCTGTCAGAGATGGGAGAGAGACATAGAGCAGCAGCTAGTATGAGTGAGAGAGGGAATGATTTTTGCCCTTGCTTGAAGAAGGCTCTAACAGAAGGAAGGCTTGGGGATGGTGGTACCCCTGCATTGATAATGTGCATAGATTTATTTGTTGCTATGATGGAATTGGCTTTCTGGTGTTGGGATTTGGCTTTCTGGTATTTGAATAAATGTTTTGGTTTCACCTTCAATGAAGAGAGTCTGTTGTATTTTGCTATTCAGAACCACACTGGCAGGTACTTGGGAGGGTTGGGGGAAAGCTCAAGCAAGTCCTGGCTTTTACTTCCACCATCTTGGCTCCCATGACCCATTCTACAGCTGTTAGTCATATAATTGATTCCAGTTCTTGCCTATACCAAAATTTGTTCCTATAAATATTTCATATCTAGAGTCTTTCTTTTGTCAATGATTTTCTTGGAAATACGAGGAGTAAAAACTTCCTCTGATTCAGTCAGCTGGACACAGTCATTAAGCATCAGAAACTGACTGCCAAGCTGTATTTGTACTGGAAGGCATTATGTGTACAATTGTCTATATTTAGATATGCAGCTTTAGTGGCTGACAGTATTGCATTCTAAGGGTAAAAATTTGGTTAAAATATGAATGGATGATTAAAAGATTGGTTACCCAAATTCAATAAAGCTCCTATGAAAGGGCATAGAGAAATTAAAATGGAGAAATTATTTTGATGAAATTTTCCAAAACCAATGACAGCACAGATTGCTGGAATATATTGATATGGAATAATAGAACTATATATATATATATATATATATATATATATATATATATATATATATATATACATATATGTGTGTGTGTTTATGTACATAAGTATATATGTAAAATTACAACTATTTCATTGCTAAGTTGAATGAACAGATACCTCTGCACTCCTAAATATTTTCTTAAGAGTAAGAAAAAATATTCTTCCTATAATCCATCATCCATAATCTATCTGATTTAATAAATTGGGGTCTTTAAGTAAGACATTTCAAACACGAACTCCTATTTTTTGTGCTATTTTATTGCACCTTAGTAGATCGATTGCTGATCCCAGAAAATATTCTGTATTTTCAACTGCTCTTGCATGTATCCTTTGTAACCTGTATATTCTAGAAAACTTAAACACTCAGGAAAACAAAACAAAACCAACCAATGAAACAAAAAAAGAACCCAATTTCGTTATATATTAGAAATACACAAAATTCTAGGGGTAGAGCCAAGATGGTGGAGTATAAGAAGCACTACATCCACATTCTCCTAATAGTCCTATTTAAACCATTTTAAAATTACACTTCGAATCAAATTCTGAAACAGCAGAGCTAACAAAAGGTTAGGGTGAACCTAAGACTACTTAGGAGGTCTGAAGAAGAAATCTTGGAAATGGGTATGGAGGCTAGACCCAAGCCAGTATGGATGATACACCAAATAGAGAGAGTTGCTGGTGGCAACAGCTTTGGGAGTTCTCAAGCCAGAGACTTGGAAAGGGGATTGGCAACTGATCAGAAAAAGATTACAGGGGACACCTGTGCCAGTGCTGGGTGTAGGATTGTATGTCACTTGGGAAGTTCATTGCTTATACCCACATCTGGGACAGAGTTAAAGGGTGGGGAGAAGCATTTTTGGTAATGAGGTATCAGGGGCCATGAAAAGCATTATCATTTATGATCTCAAGGGATCAGGTAAAAGCCCTTCTTGAGTAAGGAAAAGAAGGCAGACCAGGAGAGCAGTGAACATACTTCTTCCCAGATCACATCACCTTGGAAGCACCAAAAACTTACAAATCCCCAGCACTAGTTCTGAAAACAGCAACACAAAAAATTCCTTAAGCTTAAGACAGTCACTTCACCCATTTCCCCTATCACCCCCTATACACACACACACACACACACACACACACACACACACACACCACACACACACAGGTGATTCTTTGGTAACTATGAATTGTGATTTGAATCAGCAAAATTCTGTCTGTTGATGTTTGTAATTTCTGTTTGTACTTGCCTTGAAGTTCAGGGGCTGATATTTTCCCCCAGAACTAAGTGAGTGATATGTGTATGTTTGATTAAACTGAGGTTATTTACCCCTTAAAGTTATTTTCCTTAGAAAAGCAGATCAAAAGAACCTGTGTTGGTAGCCCTGTGTGTACTGGTTGTTGTTGGTCTTACACAGCCGCAGTAGATGCTATCAACATTGTTGCTATATAACAAAAGAGGTAAAAAAAACACCTCTGATAAAATAGTTCCTTAAAAAGGAGAATTTTCCAAATGGAAAAAGAGGTAGAAAATTTCACCAGAAAAAAATCAATTCCTTAAAAAGTATAATTGGCCAAATGGAAAAAAAAATAGGTTAAAAAATGTCATGAAAAAAAAAACAAATTAGTACAATTATTAGGACCTATTTTGCCCAATTATATGCCATTCTAAGTGAAAGAGATGAATTAAAAATATAATAAAACACTTTGGTAACCCTATATCATAAAAGAGAAATGGAACAAGCCATAAATTAGTGCCCTAAGACAAAAATCCTTAGGTACAGATGAATTTACACATGAATTCTATCAAACACTTAAGGAATACTTAATCTCATTAATATATAAATTTTTTTAAAAAATAAATGAAAAAGTCCTACTGAACTCCTTTTTAAATTTTATTTTAATTTATATATATATATATATACAAATATATGTTTTAAAATTGTATTTTATTCTGAACTAAAGGCAGAAAAGAAACCTTTCCATAACATAGTAGAATAGAAAGAAAAAAATGACTACGTATGAAATCGCAAATCTATTACATACAACTTGCTATCCTTTAAAAAAATATAATAATCATGTAACTTCCTTTTTTTTCTTTTGCATACCCTTGCCCTAGAGAAGACTACCAATAGACAGAAATGTTTCTATATATGCATATACACAGTCTATGTGTATATGAGTATATACATATATATATATAAATATATATAAAATCATTCCACACATACTTATCAGTTATTCCTCTGAATTCAAATAACATCTTCCTTCATAGGTCATTTGTAATTAATTTGGAGATTTATAATAGTGAGAGTGACTTAGTCTCTAAGTTGTCCTTGAAACAATATTGCTATTACTGCAGACAACATTCTCTTGGTTCTGCTTCTTTGGATCTTTATTTTGTACAAGTCTGTCCCCATTTTCTAAGATCATTGAGTTCATCCTTTCTTATAGCACAGTAGTATTGCATCACAATCATGTACCACAATGTGTTTAGCCATTCCCCAATTGATGGGCATTCCTGCAATTTGATTTCTTTGACACCACAAAGAGAGCATATAGCTTCTTTTCCTTTTTCCCTAATAATCTTTTGGAAATAAATCTAGTAGTGGTAATGCTGCGTCAAAGTATATAGGCAATTTAATGATTCTTTGGGCATAATTCCATAATTTAAGGAGTTTCATATCACAAACAACTGACCTGGAAAGCAGATTAAGGAGAGAAAATGTAATCAAAGAACTGCCCCGAACCTAACAGCCACAGCAGCAGGAATAACAACAGCAACAAAAAAAGCAAAAAGGAATAAAACCAAGAAAAACAGGTTAGTTTTAATATGGAGAGATGATACATTTGCACTCTATGAATTCTAATTACCAAGGATTATAGATGGAACCTAACTAGACAAAAGGTCTCAGACTAGTTCTATTATGTCTTAATGATCTTAAAAGAATAAGAAGAGCTGGCAAAAGAAAGTAAGGCTAGGTGAGATTATACCATATAATCAGAGTGCACAAGAAGAAATGTATATAAATAAGGAGGAAGGAGCATGGAGAGTGGTGAATATTTAAACTTTACTCCTTTCTGAACTGGTAAAAGGAGGGAAGATTGCACAAACACACAACTGGGTACAGAAATACATTTCATTTAACAGGAAATGAGAGGGAAAAGAAGGAGGGAAAAATAGAGGGAAGGTAGATTAAAGGAAAGATTAGTCTTAAGCAAAACAAACTAATAACACGTAAAAAAAATTATAGCTCTTTGATGTGGCAGAGAATGATAATCTGAGGACATACCCATACATAGATCGTAAAATGGATGAACATGAACAAGTTATGGTAAATAAATGTGATGGAATGCTATTGTGCTAAAAATAATGAAGCAGATGGTTTTTGAGAATTCATGAACTAATGCAAAGTAAAGTTAACAGAATTAGAACAATTTCTACAATAAGAACACTATTGTAAAGAAAACAACTTTGAAAGACTTAGTAACTGCTTGATCATTCATGTTTGTAATAGGGGTTTTGTATTTCTTTCATTCTCAATTGGTGAGAAGGGTAAGGGAAGAGAATGTTGATTAAAAAAACTAAAATTTAAAGAAAAGAAATACATACTGAGTACTAACAATCTCATTTGATAACTATGAATTTATCTTCAATTGAATTATTTTTTCTGCCACTTAGAGAATAAAAACTTAGTCAAATAATATTTTGTAGGTGCCCCAGATATTATTTTAAATCTACACAAAATTTAGGAAGTGGTAATTTTTATCATGATAGTGATAAAATGAAGAATAGTATTATTCATAATGTTATTCATCTCTAAAATCTCATGTAAATCAGAATACCTTAAAATTCAGTTATGATTTATCCTACTTACAGGTAGATATGCTAATTTGTGATTAGACTGATAAATTCCCCTGCCAATGTTTTATGTTCTTATTGTATAAGCTAAATAAAAGGCAACTTCATGCTGTTGTTATCAGTCAGAGCCAGGTAAGTGAGAATATCTTCATGGCAACTGTATTCCTGACAGCGAAGAAAATAATTTGGGATAATCATCTTCAATATCGTATGGTCTTCCAAACCCCCTCTAATTTCCAAGGGTGCTGGACATTTTGACAGAACAGATGTTCATGCAAATGTTCTAACTTTCAGTTGTGCTGGAAATAATGTGAAAATAGCTATTAATATGCTATTTTGGTACATCCTCTCCAGCTGTGGATGTATCCTTAGAAAATGCCATACTTTAAAAATATTTTTGCTGCTGAATTAATTTTGCTTAAAGTTTTGGATCAGTTCACTTATAATCTAAATTATGTCCTTATTGTTATTACTTACTGGGAGGATTTTGAGTTAAGAATGAAAATAATAACCACAAACTAGATTAGAGGAAAAGCCACGAAAATATGCATAGATGACAGAAAACTAATCTAGACATTGGCTGTTAACATTAGACAAGTCTAATAATATGAAAATTCTAGCTATTAGTTAGTTCAGAGTTAACAGAAGCAGAATTAAGCTTCAAGCTTGCAGAGTTGTTGCTAAGCAACTTAAGGACTTGCCGTGTTCAGAAATTTTTGCTTTTGTGACTAATTGATTCTTAACGAAATTCCCTCTTGGTGCATAGAAACTGAAGCCACTTGCTAGAAAGAACAGTGAAGCCTAAAATTGAATAACTACTGTGAGCATAACCCTCTTGGGAGATTACACTTGCTGCACATCAGTGTCTTTTGAAGAGAAAATTCAATTTCTAATCAGAATGCAGCCCATTCTAATGAATTAATATTTAATAAATTAAAAAAACTTGGAAATAAATTGGTTAGTGTCCTCTAGGAGATGAGGATTTATGGGTTTCTTACACTGTCATCTAGTGATATCCCCTTTCCGTTACCTCGCTAGCCTTTCTAAGCTTATTCTCTTCCTCATCTATTTTTCACTCAAGACTGTGGCTAGAAGCTCATTCCTGCAGTTTGGCTTATGACTTTGAACTCTGTTAATCATCTGTCTTCTATCTGTACCTAGTCTTTCATATTCCTTGCCTATTTTACACATATGGGCTTTAACTGTGCAGCTGTTATTATATAGTCACTCCTAGGTGTAGCTCATAGATATATTTCATCCAAATATTCTTTAAGATAAAGGTATAGCCAACTAAGGGATATTCATGATACATGCAACAAATATATTCTGAATATGACAAATCAATTGAACAGATATTTTATTAAATAATTTAGTTATTCAACAACTACAATAAATCATTGTTTCAAAGTTGAGAAATGATGTTGCCTTAAAATCTATTAGGAGAAATGACTGTATGTAATGGTGTGCAGTTTCTAAGATGGAAGCAAATTTTCCCTACTTCTCTAAGGTGTTCTCAACGTTTTGCTACCTTGATCTACTTCTTAGATCCAGCAACCTTAAAAATCTATTAGATTTCAAATGTGCAATAAAGGTGAAGAACATATTCCTTAATATTATAAGCATTGTAATATCAGTGAAATACCCAGAAGCAATATTTCCCATGCCTGTAAATCAATCAAATTATTTTGTCTTTGCCCCACCCTCCCAGGAATGGAGGACTGTAATCTGGATCTTTCTTTCTCTTGTGCCCTCCATAATAAAATGATCCAGGTACTTAGTATAGAAGAAAGAGGGAAATTGTTCAGCCACTTACAACATTATTTTTTTAGGAAAATTGATGACTGATTTTGGAGGGATTTTAGGCTTGTACAATGATATAACAGAGAGACATTAGTCATCTAGCACAACGAGGAAACTGTGAGCCCAACTCACATAGCTAGTAAGTTGTATAACATGGATTTGAACCCAGATCCCCCAACTACAAATCCAACTCTCTCTCTTCTGCATCATATTAGACATATCACATTATCATTGCAACTCTGTCAAATCTTAGACTTATGCAGTAAATTTCCACAAAAGCATCTTGGAACTGTTGTCGTATTTTTCTGGTTTTCATAGCAATCCCTGTCCTGACTTTGCCACTCAGTACTTGTGTTACCTTGAATGAGTCATTTAATGTCATTTAATTTCTCTGGGTCTCATTTTCCTCATGTGTGACAAGTACAAGTTGAACAAGATGACCATTAAGATTTCTTCTAAATCTAAGCTTATTATCCTATTATCAATGATCCTTTGGATTGTATGATCTCTGCAAAAAAAAAAAAAAAACAAACCATAACAAAACAAAATTTCTTAACTCATCTCTATCCTCTTATTGAAGTTATTGACAAATGAGTTAACATATGATAATATTCTTATTAATATTATAAGCATGTTCTAGAAACTAGAAACATCTCATGTTAACCTAACTGAGCCTACCTCAGGGTACCTGAGCATATTCAATAGCATATGATTAGTTGAGTTCTGAATTTGTCCCGCAAGGACAATAGAAAGGAAAGCTCTCAAACTTCAGAGCTGAATCAAAATGACATAATTTTCACTATGAAAAAATTAGAATGAGATAAATTATTAGTAATGGCAAATAGGGGCACAAGAAATCAAGGATGCTCTTCAACCTGGAAGAAGTAGAGAAAACTTCATGGAGAACAACAGCTTATTGCCTAGGGAGGTGTTGGATTTGTTTTCACTGGAGGAATTTAAGCAGAGGCTGGGTAGTGACTACTGAAGGATTTTGTAGGGAGGATTCCTGTTCAGATAGGGATTTGGCTAGATTATTCCTTGGCCTTTTCCAACTCTGATGTTCTATGATTTTGAGTATCTAGTTAAGACATTTTCTTAAGTTTGGGGGTGGGTTATTGAGCCAAGAATTCTGATTCCCTCAACAACTAATCAAGGCTCTTTAGATATTATTATCTTTAACAAAAAGTTTTAAAACCTTTTCCAAGTACTAAAAATTCATAATCTTGATTTCTAATTCTCAATTCCTTTTTTGTAATATTGCAAATATATATACGTGTGTATGTTTGTCAGATTCCATATATTAAAAACAAAGAGTTAGATGAGATGATTTCTAAGGTCCGTTCCAACCTTGGTTCCATGATTCTATATGACTTCTCATGGAACAGAGATGATCTTGAATTCTTGACATCTATCTTGATAGAATGCAAGCTCAAATATAGCCACTAAATTGGAAGTACTTCAAGAATTGGTTTGGCATTAGTCTATCTTCTAAGGAATAGACTAGCTAAAGGGTCATCATGTGAAGACAGCCCCAAAATGATTATTTTTTAAAAGGAAAGTACAGTAACTCATTAAAAAAATCTGTTGTGTTGTATGTGTATGTTTGCTATGGTCCCCCTCCCCCAGTGGAAGGAGTTAAAATAGAAAGGACTTTAGAAATTAACTAATCTAGTCCTTTTCCTCCCTCTTCCTAACTTCTTATTTTGCATGTAAGAAAAAGAGCCCTAATTATGTGGTATTTTGTGGAACTGAGAGGTGCCCTGTAAAAGTCCTCTTGTGATGCCTCATCATGGTTTAGAGGTGACTCCATGGCTAGACCTTTGGAGTCTAGGCTCTGATAATTCCTACCAAGATGAATGTTTCATGCATATGGGTCTGGTAATGTAATTTTTTGTCCATCTTCTGAGGACTAGCCTACTTCAGTAGAGAGGCTTATCATCAGGTATATTCAATAAACTGCAGAGGTAAGTGAGCTGAAGTTGGAGGATTTGGATTTGAGTCCCTGTTATGCAACTTGCTAGCTATGTGACCTTGGGCAAATCACTTTCCCTCTGGATTACAGTTTCCTCATTTATAACGTATAAGAGGCATAGTTGTACTAGATAACTTGCATCTCTCTATGTTTGATCATTCAAGTCACAGGATTCCTGATATTTCAGCCACATCAACTTTTGAAGGATGTCATAAAGCTTCTCTAAGTCACAGAGAAATTGAGATTTATATTAGTGAAAGAAGCAACACTAACACAGTCTCTTAAAGTGTTGCATAGGATAACTTCTAATGTGCCTTCTAGCTCTAAATATATTACTATGATTTATGTGTCTTAAAATGTCAAGATTTGTCAAAACTACCATATTATATAGCCCTGAGTTTTTCATAAAACAGTAAAGTTAAGGCCTCAATTTCCTCATCTATAAAATGGGGAAGGAGAAGTAAGAGTGTTGGATTAGAAGATCTCTGAGGTTCATCCTTGCTTTAGCATTTTATAATCAATCAAAAATGAGATGAAACTAACCACTTAGGAATATGGGGTGGTATAAGAAATTTCTGTCAATATCCTAATTTGTAAAATATTTTATTCTTATTTCAAGAAATCTTACTGAATGAAAAAGTATAATAGGATGCTGCTTTCACTATGCATTGTAAGCACTGATTATTATGCTCAGTACAACAATAAAATTTGTCACTTCTCATTGGTCAGCAAAAGTCACATTGAATGAAACTGAAGTTGGAATTGGGGTTTGTAATGCAAGCAAAGTGGGGCTTTTTGTTGTCTTTCGTTTTTGCGTGCTTCTCAGCACTAAGGCAATCAAGTGCCTTTGATTGAGTCTTGCTTTTGTTTGTAGGAAGGCCCATTCCCTTTTGCTAGTTAGGTCACAAGAGGCATGAAACCCTCAGCAGGTGTGAAGTCCTTGAGGGGTGTGAAACCCTCAAGAAGTGTGAAGCTCACTGACCCTGAAGAAGGGCATATATACTCTGAGGTTAGCATTTTGTTTGGGGCACACTCAATAGTGTTGGTGTGGAGACTCTGGGTAGCCATTAAGGAGCACCCCCCACCCCATCTTTGAAAACCCAGATGTTAGTTCTTCTCTCTCCGATAACTATGTATGTATAGCTTTGGTCAGACAGCTAGAAACCTGTTGATATTTTCTGTTTGTAATTTCTGTTTGTATTTGCTCTGAAGCTCAGAGTGCTGACATTTTCTCTGAACTAAGTGAATGATAAATGTATGTTTATTTAAAGTGAGATTGTAAACCCCTTAAAGTTGCTTTCCTTAGAAAAGCAGATCAAAGGACCTGTGCTAGTAGTCCTCCTGTGTGCTGGTGTTATTGGCCTTACACAACCATAGTAGATGCAAGTATCATTGTTGTTACAGGGTTGGCACAACTTACTCATGTGTGGGAATCTTCCAGCATGGGAAATTGGAGATCAATGCTATTGAAGAAGGAAATGGACTCCCCACCTCTAAGCTATGTTGTTTTCACTGACCCACAACAGGTGATGTTGCAAAGAATCAACTTGCCATTAGCTCCCTCCCCAGTCTCCACAGCAACTCTTGCACATTTTTCATCTGTCCTCAAATCTCCGATGGTTCTCCCTCCTCCAGCTTTCTTAAAGTAGATCTTTGTCTCATAGCTTACAGAAAAAAATTCA
This sequence comes from Trichosurus vulpecula, assembly GCF_011100635.1. Taxonomy (NCBI): domain Eukaryota; kingdom Metazoa; phylum Chordata; class Mammalia; order Diprotodontia; family Phalangeridae; genus Trichosurus; species Trichosurus vulpecula. Next base: position 94,762,922 of record NC_050578.1, on the reverse strand, counting down.
GGCCATTTGCAGTAAACTAGCTCTTTTCCTCTCTTCCTCATCCCTTATCACCAAGATTCCTTCTGCTACTTTCTCCTCCTTCATTCATGTTTCACATGAGGAAGCAACCTTACTCCTTACCAAGGCTAACAACTCTACTTTTTCAAGTAATCCAATTCCACCCTGCCTCCTCCAACAGATTTCTTCTTTTGTCTTCCCTACTCTTTCCCTTATTTTTAATCTCTCCCTCTCTACTGGCTCATTTACTACTGCCTACAGACATGCACATGCTTCTCCTATCTTGAAGAAAAAAACCTTCACATGATCTTCTCCATCCCTGCTATCATCTTGTATCACTACTGCCTTTTTCAGTTAAACTACTTAAAAAGGCTGCCCATGGTAGATGTCTCCCCTTTCTCTCCTCTCGTTCTTTACTTAACTCCTGAAACTATTCTCTCCAACACTATTAATGGTCTCTTGGTTTGCCAAATCTAACAGCTTTTCTTAATTCTTATCCTCCTTGGTCTCCCTGCAGTCTTTGACATTGTTATTCACTGCTCCTTGACACTCACTTCTCTCTAGGTTTATAGCACACTATTCTCTACTGGTTTTTGTCCTACCTACCCGATCACTCCTTTTCTGTTTCCTTTCCTGGATCATCCTCCAGATCATAAGCTCTAACCATATGTGACTCTCAGTGTTTGTTCTGGATCCTCTTCTCTTCTCACTTTGTACAGCGTCACTTGGTGATCTCATCAGCTCCCAAATATTTAATTACAATCTCTACACCGATGATTCTCAAATATACCTTTCCTTCCCCAATCTCTCCACTGACCTCCAATTTCCCACCTCCAACTTCCTTTCAGACATCTTGAACTGGATGTCCAGTCGACATCTGAAATTCAATATGTCCAAAATAGAACTCTTTATCTTTTCCACAAAATAATCCCTCTACTAACTTCCTTATTACTTTAGATGGTAATACCCTCCTCCTAGTCCCTCAGAGTCTTTATTCACTATCTCTTACACCTCATATCCAAATCATTGCCAAGACCAGTCAATTTCATCCTTACAATATCTCTCAAATATATACCCTTCCCTCTTTTGACACTGCCACTCTCCTAATGCAGGTCATCATCACCTCATGCCTGAATGGAGAATGAATTGAGAACTGAATGCCTCAATAGCCTGCTGTTGAGTCTGCCTGTCTGAAATCTCTTCCCATTCTAATCCAGGCTCCATTCCACCACCAAAATGATGTTACTAAATTAAAAGTCTGATTATGTCACCCCTCTACTCAGTATACTCCAATGGATTTATATTGCCTCTAGAAACATACAAAATTCTCTTCATAGGTTAGCCTCTCCTATCCCTTACACCTTACTCCTTGATCCATTGAGACTATCCTCCTGGTTACTCCACAAACAAACAAAAAAAACATCTCTGACTTTTTCTTTATACATTTTCTCTGGCTATCTCTCATGCCTGGAATACTCTCCCTCCTCTACTCTCACTGTGGACCCCCCTGGCTTCTTTTAAGTCCCAAATAAAGCCTTCTCCTTCTAAAGGAGGGCTTTCCTAATCCCTCTTAATTCCAGTGATTTCTCTCTTTTAATTATTTCCTATTTATTCCACATATAGCTTACTTTGCATATATTTGTTTGCATATTGTCTCTTCCATTAGATTGTGAGTTCCTTGAGGGTAGGGACTGCTTTTTTGCCTCTCTCTCTTTTTTATCCCCAGTATTTAGCACAGTACCAGCCACCCTGTAGGCACTTAATATTGATTAATGTAAACAGCATCTAAAATTTTGAATTCATAGTACCTGTTCTAGATAAGAGCTCAGACAAGGAGAATAAAACCATCATAATAAGTTGAAAAGACTTCTGAGAAAAGAAAATAAGCATATTGTGCAGAGCTGAACGATATAAGGTTTAAAATAAAGTGGAGAGACAAGGTGTTTTGCAATAAATTACTTTAATCATGTGCTTTCATTATGAAGACTTGGATGAGAGGCTCCAAGGCAAAATTGCTGATGAAGACAAGCAGGAGATATTTGATTAATGTAATGAAATAATCAATTAGCTTGATAAGAAGCAGACTGCTGAGAAGGAACAATTTGAACATCAGAAGAAAAAAAATAAAGATCTGCAAGCTCATCATTATTATAACAGAGTGCAGGGGGCATGCCAGAAGGCATGCCTGGTGAATGAATTCTCAGGGGGGCATCCCTCTTCAAAGTGCCTCTTCTGGACTGACCATTCAAGAGGTCAACTAAAAGAGAGAGAGCATTGCATACACCTTTTTCAAAAACTGAAGAACTCAAATTGTAGGCAAATTTGAATAATGGTGTAAATCTGAGCATTCGGAATACTTGAAACATGCAAGAGGAGAGAAGTCACCAACATTGCATTTTATCAGTACTGTAAACTAGAGAAAATAGAATTCTTGTCCTTTGGAATAAAATCTATTTAAAATTAGTACCATTAAAATGATTAACATTTTGTTATTACAAATAATATACTGTGAGAAATTATCCTTCCTGCATTACATAAGTTATCCATTTCTTGCTATCCTCATATTATAGACTTAAAAAAGTGATTTTTAAAAAGTCTATTATGTTATGAAACATACAACAGAGTCTCAGTTGTGGAGAAGTGATAGACAACTTTGCATGATACTGGACACTTCAGATTTGTGACTACTCAATATTCATCTCCATTTATCATTATCATAACATAAAAACAACATGCAATAGCATGATACATAAGAAAGAACTATGGACTGAGTATCAAATACCTGGGTTTTCAAACCATCTTGACACTGAATACTGAGGGAAGTCAAAAGCTCTCTGAACATTATTTCCTATCAATAAAATTAGATGATTGAACTCTATTATCACTAAAGTTTTTTTTTTTTCCAATTCTAAAAAGTGAAGTTCAAATTGCATTCCAAATATATATGGAGTCAATTCATGCTTGGTGAATATTGCTCTTCATTACATGATGTCTTTCTACTACCTATCCATTAACATAACTATTTTCTTTCTCCATAATAAAATAAAATAGATAATGAAAAGAAGCCTATTTAATTTACCTTATTTTAAAATCCACAGTTATAGGATGGAAATTTATAATTCTGCATCTTAATTATGTTTGTATAAAAAAGATGGTTTTGTTTTATTGAAATGCAAGAATGAATGAGTCAAGAATATGACATAAAAGGTAAAAATTTTCCAATCAAAAAAGAGATTTGAAGGATATCAAGCCCCTTCATAAATCCTCATATAATTCCTCCACAACCAATAGAAACATCAAATAGAAGACAAATGACTAAACATACACAAATAAATATAATATATTCACTGTTTGATATAAACTTTTTGTGAAGGTTGTTAAGTCTGCTCCCACAGGTGCTTGGTCAAGAGAAGACCCAAAATGGCCAGCTTTGCATATTTATTTTCTATCCATGTACTGTCTAGTTCAATCAGTTTCAAGGCCAGTTCCCTGCTGGGCTGGTTCACATACCAGCCCAGGTTTGCTCCTCCTGTTTTTTTTTCCTAAATCAGTAATATATAAAAATGCTCATGAATTGTGTGTACTTATATCTTGAAGAATGTTGATATTAGGGTTTTAATTAAAATTTCATTCCATTTAATTGAAACCCTAACATCAGCATTCTTCAGGATATAAGTACACATAATTCATGAGCATTTCTACATATTACTAACTTTAAAAAAACTTCAAGAGACAGACATAAAAGATGCACTTAAAATTATAACAAAATGTATAAAATATGTAGAAGTCTACCATACCAAGATAGACAGAAGTACATAAATACAAATTAAAAACACTATTTAAATTAAAACTACCTAAATAATTGAAAAAATAATAATTGCTCACAAATAGAGACAATAAAATAAAAATTATAGTACTACCAAAATTAATTTACTTTTTCAATACTTTACCAAACCACTGAACAGAAATAAGAGAAAATAATAATGAAATTACAATATGGAGGCAAAAAGGTAAAGAAACTAAAAGTAAATAAAATAATTGAGAATGAAGGAGGGTCTAGGAATAGTAGATCTCAAGCTGTACTCCAAAGCAGTAATTCTTAAAATAATTTGCTGCTGGTTAAAAAAAGATAGAGATATCAATCAGTGGAATAGCTTATTTAAACAACATAGAGAAGCAAATATATCTTGTACCCTATTATTCAATAAACACAGAGATGCTAACTAATAGATGGAATAAGGATTCATTATGGAACAAAAACTATTGGTTAAATTAAACGGGACAGCGGAACAAATTCTATTTGGAGTAAAACCTCTCAACTTATACCAAGATACACTTTAAGTGGATATGTGACATGTATAAAAAGTCATATCATAAACCAATTAGAGAAATATGGATAAAATACATATCAGATCTACTAATAGGAGAATAATTTTCCTGAAAAACAGTATAGAGAGGATCGCAGAACATAAAACAAACAATTAAATTAAAAGTTTTTGCACATATAAATACAATAGAGCTAGGATTAAAAGGGAGACAATTAACTAGGGGAGATATTCACAATTATTATCTCTGACAATGACCTCATTTCTAAGTCACAAATCCAACAGTACAGTGACCTGATCTGAAAACACATAGTAAGGAATCTGGGTAGTTTCAAAATTCTATCTCTTCTGATCACTAATTCAGTCTAAATGAAATCTGTTGGATCAAAACAGATAACAGTTAATCTGTAGCAAAAAAAAAGAGAATTTTTAAAAAATTAGCCTTGGACAATTATAGTACAAAAGTACTCGGTCAACGCGTATTCATTAAGTGATTAGTATATGATAGGCACAAATCTAAGAACAACAGATACAAAGAAAGACAAAAGCAACCCCTGCCCCCAAGGAATTCTATTGGAGAAAATAACACATAAATGACTAAGTACCTACAGGATGTATACAGACTAGATGGAAGCAAATCTCAAGATGGGGAAGCACCATAAGCTTGAATTGATGTTAGGGGAAGATAGAAGGAATCCCACAGAAGATCTGAGATTTGAGCTGAGTCTTGTAAGAAGTCAGGGAAGATAAGGGAAAGAGATCAGGAAAGTGAAAATTCATGACAAAAGCAACAGCAAGCACAAAGGCACAGAATAGGAAGACAGAGTATCATGTGGGAGGAAGAAGTAGGCCAGCGTTGCTGGATTGAAAAGTATATTAAAGTGAGTAGAGTAAAAAGACTGGATGAGTAAGAGAGGCCAGGTTATGAATACCCACCTCATCTCTCTTGTTCTCCCCCATCCCCTTTTTAAAAAAAATCTGCTAAATACAGAAGGAAATGTTTGATCAGCTGTATGTTTTGACATTTAGAATGCTAAATATAGCATCAGCATCAAACGCTCACAAGCCACTGTGATTTTGCTGTTACCTGAGGTATAAAAATTATCAGGGCCTTTGCAGTACACAATTAAATACAGTCAACTTTGTTGCACTCATTTATTATTAAATCTTAAAGAGACAGTAATTGTGATGATGAATTGAAGTAACTATAGCTTAATGAAGGAAGTATAATGGCTTCTATTGGAAATCTGGTGAACTCGTGGCATTTGTCTGCTCAGAATGAGAATGTAGTTATGATTATTTCACTTATGCAGCTCCAAGCAAGGTTATTATATTAGCCTTCAAAGCAATCCAGTGAGAACTCTGTCAGCACCTTCAGAAAAATATCTAAAAATATTTTAGGAGAAACAATGTTTTACATCTTTTTGGCTTCAGTGAGGAAATTACACATTCGAATTTCTGAACATGCTTTTAAAAATGCAATGATGTTTGTGTCAACACCATATAAATCAGTAATTACCGTTCTCCCAAATCTTCATTTATTTTGAATAATAAATCTTTTGTCCACATTATGCGAAGACAACCAAGTCAAGACCATTAGAAGACTAGTCAATTCTTTGAAAAATATCAGTCCCACATTTTCTTGCTTATATTTTCCTTTGATTTTATAATCAACTTGCCAAAGCTGCAGACTTAATATTCTAGTTCATTCATTAGGTAGAATATTTGTAAATAAATATTATTTAAAATTCCTTTCACTTTTACAGTTGCCATTATAGTGATGCTATTATTTAAGCACATATGATAAGTACCTAAGACAACTTCAAAAATAATAGATTGGCATTTTTATTTTCATTTGCTTAAAAAACATTACTATACATATACAACCAATATTATGTCGTAAAACAAATCATTAGTAATGTAAGAGCAGTGGCTTACTAAGGTAAATTTATTACCCCCTTTGACCTCCCTCCCCAGAAATAAAGTTTCTAAGAGCTAGAAAGACTTGACAAGTTATCTAATGCAGCTAAAGTGGGAACATCCACAACAATATTCCCAGCAAGTGATCAATCAATCTCAGCTAAAAGATTTCCATTAATATGTAACTCTCTAAGCAGTAACTTATTTCATCTTAGGGCATCTTAACTGATAATACATCTGCCCATCTAAACACACCCCCAACACTTTTTTTTCCTTCTTCTGGCTTAGATCTATGTTTGTTCGTTTCTATGTTGGCAACTCCTCATATGGAAACTCACTCCACTGACACATAGTGAGAACTCCTTGGCAACTGATAACCTTAGAAAGTTGCTTGAGGCACCCAGAGAATATTGACTTACCCATGGTCACATATCCAGTATGTATCAGACACAAGATCTCCTCCCTGAATCTTTTACCCATAGTTCTTATATCTTTCCCATGGAGCTGAATAGGACAAATGTAATGAATCTTTCATAGTAAAGTCCTTCAAGTACTTGTAGATAATTTTCCTTTGCCCCTCACTCTTCCTTTCTCTAGTCTAAACACTCCCACATATATCAATCACCCTTTTATGCAGTATTTCTGAATTTACTCATCATTCTGGCCACATAAAAACTAGATATGCTTCTTGTTTTCAATGTCCCAAACCGAGCATGCTAAAGAAGAATGATTGTATGTGGAACCAGAGGAACCAATATGAAATCCTAATTGTGTCACTTATTACCTGCTTGATCTTGGGCAAATATTATCACTTTGTTGCACTTCATATTCCTCTTCATAAAATGAAAGCTTGTACTAAGTGACAATATTTCTTCCCTGTATAAACTGATGAAACTATGTGTGATTCTGTCAGGGTAGAATATGGTGGTACTTGAATACTCTTAGTCCCCAGCACAATTTTTCTATTAATGCAGTCCCAGAGCCTAATAACTATTTTGGCTACAATATTGATGTGTTGATTTTAATGAACTTGCAGTCTACTAAAGCTCCTATTGTTTTTCCACATACGTTTTTGTTGAGCCACATCTCCCTCTTCCTGTGTTTATTTAGTTGATGTTTTGAGCCCAAATGTAGGACATGGCTTTTCCTCTATTCAAGTTCATTTTATTAGCTTCAGTCCATTGTTCTAGACAGTTGAGATTATTTCTTTGGATCCCAGTTCTGTCACATTAGCTATTCCTCCCAGCTTTGTGTCATCAGCAGCTTTGATAAGTAGGTCATCTATGACTTTCTCCAAGTCACTGATACAAATGTTAACTAGAACAGGAAAATAAGAAATGGAGGAAAAACATCACTGTAATAGAGTGGAAGAATACTGGTTCCTGGATTCAGGACAGACTTCTATACTTCCCACATTTGTGACCTTTGGTAACTTATATAACCTTGATGAGTTTCCATCTCCTCATCTTTATGTTGGGGGATAATTAGATTTGAACTACCTAGCAGAGAGTTGTAAGTAAAGAATTTTGTAAACCTAAAAGTGGCATAGCAGTCTGAGTTGTTAAAAATGTATGCATGCACTTTCAAATTATTCTTGTTAATTAATTTTTTTTCTTGGAAAGAAGTCTTGTGGATCAGCCCAAATTATTTCATGGGTCAGGTAAGTGTCATGTTTTATGACAATGAAAAATTCCCAATAACATGTAAATTTATGTGATGATGACTTTAATGGAAATAGAACTTCAGCTCAGGTTCTCGAATATATCAAGTTGCCTTTGATGTGCTTCAATACCCACTTTTCAGTTGAAAGGTCTGCAAGCTCACAGCTATAATTTCCCCATAAATTTAATAATCTCAGCTCAACTCTGCTTGTGACTTGAAGCAAGTCATCTAATCTTCCGAGGCTTTGGTTTCCTCATTTGCAAAAGAGGAATGAGAATTACCCTGCCTCATGACTTGAGAAGAATAACTAAAAAGGGAAAATACATCAAGTGCAAAGTACAAATGACTTGCTTTAAACAAGTCTAACTGATGAAACTTGAAAATAATAATTAATAGTAATAATAATAATGATAACTCATATTTATCTAGTACTTTAAGGCTGCCAAAATATTTTATATAAATAATCTCATCTGAACTGCTAAATTTCAAGTGAGTTTTTATTACAAAAGTATCTTCTATTTTGTTGATTATTCATTATAGTTTCCCTTTAAATAGCCATTTAAAAATACTATTTGATTAATATTTTAATTTATATGTAGCTTCTCAGTATTAGCATGTGATATGTAACTATAAGTTGCAGGATTCTGAAACTCCCTCTGCCCTGATGCAGCTTAGCAACTCATACATAACCATCATGATTCACCTGTAACTTCCTCAGAGTGAAACAACTAGCATGTGAGAAGCAATTCTGTAACTCAGTCTTCATCATTAGCCAGTATGCAAAGTTGTCTATCATTAGAAAACTAAAATGAGGGATAATAGTAAATGAGGTAGTAGAACTGATGTTGAAAATATAGGTCACTTAAAGATAACACAAGAATGTCGTTACTTATGTGCCATATCATCCATGGAGTAGACAAGAGATTTCTCAGGAAGCATAGTCAAGATGATCAGAAAGAAGTACAGCTGAGCTTCCATCCAACAGCCCCTTCAAACCAATCTAGAAAACGTGCCTAACCAAGGCTTTATCAGAAAGTTAAAGAAAAAAAATCACAGTGAGTTATTTTTAAAGCCTAGACTGGCATAGAGAAATAGAAAAAGAGGTCTTTTGACATTTGGGCAGGTCTAGACCAGAAATTCTCTGTGAAGCATTCCAGTGCAAATAGAACAAGAAAATGCTTTAAATACAGCAAAGAGGGGCCTAAACTTTTAGAAATGGATGACAACTGACAGCTCTATTGCTCACCAATTCAAGGTCACAGTGTGAAATAGATTTAAGTGAGGTAGAGTTGTGTAAAGTTCTCAGCCTCACTCTCTCTTACAGAGTCATTGAAGTCCAGTGGCAAGACAAAAGTCAAGATGACTGCCAATGGCCCCAGATACAGTGGATGACACTGTTGTCTTTGATGTCTGACCAAACTCTAAGCACTCCACAGTACCTGCTTCAGCCACCTTCATGGCTGTTGGAACAAATTGTTCTCATCCACCCATTCTGCCAGGGGAAGTTTTTATGTTCTTGGGGTAGACACCCCCTAACTCTCCAACAAGTTTGAGACTCATCAGTTACCCTTAACCTGGTTTAGCCCATCTGCCAAAATGGCTTACTTGGGTGTGGACCCTGCACGTACTACAGCTTCTTGGAGCCACAGGTGAGATATGAGTGCCAGATAGACACCAAAGATGAATGAGCGGCCCTGAAATTGGGTTGGCAAGCACTCATATCAGAAGTGCTAGTCCTCCTTGAGCACCTCATACACCCCATGGTGAGAAGTAGTCATAAGCTGTATACTGTGAATCCAACAAGGAGCGAGCTTAAAAGCAAGCAGCAACTCTATTGTTCCAACCTCAGAAATGGAATGGGATCTCAGGTGCCATCACTTGCTGCCAGCAGCCAGAGAATGAAAAGGATGCTGCAGAGAGTGAAAAGAAAACGTGGGCCAGGCAAGAAAGTGAAGGACAGCTCTGTTTACTTAACTGAGGGACAGGGTTTACATACTTTTTTAGGGAAGCAGAATCAACAAGTTCACTTGTGAAAATGTTTGCATTGCATGACTTCCTCTTGCTTTGTTCCCTTTTGCTGTAAACAATATTGTATTAATAGCCCACAGGTGGTGTTTAGCACATGCATTCCCTGGGGGTTTTGGAGAGAGAACTTATATACCAAGGAGGCTTGGAGAGCCTTCATCCTAAACAGCACATGTATGCTGAGGTGGGGTATGGAGAGCCCATGTGCCGAGTTATCAGCCCAAGGGCAAGATCAGGCCCCAGGGAAAACCTGGCCTGTATCTATATCCCAGGATGGACTTTCTCAGAGCTGGCCCTCTACACTCAAGTCCAGCCTCCAGCCCAATCTGAAGCCTATAGTGGAAAACCATGGCAAAAATCCCAGACAAAAAGGGAATTTTGGGGTTCTGTCATTCTGAACTATCAGAGCTTTCTAGATGGAAGATAAGGGCTGAGTCCAGTGTCAGTGTTCTGTAGCTCCAGTCACAGACAAAGACAAAGGTGTTTTGTATATAGCCAAGCTCAGGTCATGAATTTGTGGAGCACAGACCAAGAGAGCAGAAGTTAGACTCTGCCCTGAATCGAACCACTTTGGGAGCATTGAAATTTGTCAGGTCCCTATATTGTGTTGTCCCTGAGACCTTGAGTATTGAGTTATCTTGAGTATAACACATTATTTTAAATTAAAATGTTCTTGTATAAATAACACCTATGCAGCCAAGAGTGGAGGGAATGCAGAAAATTGGGGGGGGAGGGAGCTTCTATAGACAACCTTTCAGATAGAATGTGCTGGAAATTTGCTGTGGTGTAGGCAATGATGAGCTGGTTTATTTAGAAAAACATGGAAAAACTTGGGCTTATGAAGAAAGATGTTATTTACCTTCAGAGAAGCAGATGACAAGTGGAAATAAGCAGAGTACAGTTTTACTTATGTGTGTATTAGCACACACTAATAAAATATATATATAGTAGGTATATACATATATATGTGTGTACATGTGTGTGTTTATAGGTAACTTTGTATATGTATATGTATATGTGTGTATATATACATACATGTATGTATATATATATGGATGTGTGTTTTTCTCTATGTTTAATTGTAGCCTTCTTTAGGGTGGGGAGAAAGAGGGAAAATATAAAATAAAAAGTGCAGAGCAGAGAATAAAATAAAACCTAGAAGGAAGCAAAGTATTGAAAACAATGTGTAGAGTTTATTATATAGGTTTTCTTGAAATGGAAATTTATTATTTTATATTGAATCCTCTCTTATGTTCTGCTATGTACATGACATTTTTCTTTTCTAATTTTATATTTAAGTTTAAATAAAAAAATACCAAAAAAAGAGAATAACACAACAATCAATACCCCAATAAAGCAGTATCAAGACCATCAAAAATATTATATTCCTTCTAGAAATGTCCAGAATCTGGCCACACCATAAAGGGTAGAGAAAGGAAATAGACTTGAAAAATGAGCAAACAAAAAATAAAATCCGACCACAAAAAGGTATTATGGTAACAGAGATGTTCAAGATATAAAGCCAGAAGAAGAAAATGATACAGAAATATACATAAGTAAAGATTCAAAGGAAGACATAGCATCAGTGCAAGTTCAGTGAAATATTTGGAAGAAAGAAAGGAAGGCTTGTTTCTGTTTTGTTTAAGAGTTGATTTTTTTATAAGTCAATGAAATGAGAGCATTAGCAGTGGGGAACAAATGAGAACTACAGAAGCTGTAATTAGAAAGGGAATTAATAGACTAACATAAGAGATATCAGTACTAAACTTCTTGAAAATTAGAATGGAGCAAATAGAATATAATGATTCAATGAGACAATCAAAATTATTAAAACAAAATCAAAATACTAAAAGAATATAAGAAAATGCAAGGTATCTCAAAAGAAAAATAAAACAAAACAAATAACTGAGCTAGAAAAAAAGATGGAGGAGAAAAAAAATTGAGAATCATGGTATGGCTGAAAATCTATGCCAAAAAAGAGCCTAGATATGATATTTCATGAAATCATAAAACTGTCCTAATCTTTGAGGGCCAGAAGATAAAATTGGTATAGAAAAACACTACTTTCTGAAAAAAAACCCAAAATGAATGCTCCAAGAACATTATACTCAAAATCCAGAGCTTCTAGGTTAAAAATATTTTTCAAAGCAATCAGAAAGAAAAAAATCAAATATTGAGAAACCAGTCAGCATCACACACAGATTTAGCAGCCATCACCAGAAAGGTGCAGACATTTTAGAATATAATATTCCAAGAGACAACAGATATAGGTTCACAACCAAGAGTAACATATCCAGCAAAATTGAGTATTGCCCTTCAGGGGAGAAGTGGAACTTCAATAAAATAGAAGATGTTCAAAGATTCCTAAATTTAAAAAGTCAGAAACAGGGCTGCATAGAAACTTTGAACTTCAAACACAGAATTCAAGAGAAACAGAAAAATAGTAAACATAATCAAGTGATCATAAATGACTAAGGATAAAATGTTTTCATTCTAATGTGGGGAGATGATAGAGGTTTATCCTCACAATCCTACCATCATCAAGGGTCAAAGAAGGTGTACAGTTAAACAGGAGACTACGAGTTGTTCTCTTAAGTTTTGATGAGTTTTAAGAGATGAATAGAAAAGAAAGGGAAGAGGAATATGTTTAGGGGAAAGACAGAGCAAAGATGTTGAAAATCATCTCCCATAATTGAAGTACACAAACAGAAGTCTATGCAAATGAGGAAGTATTGGGCCAACAGATGATTTGAATGTCACTCTCATCTCAACTGATCAAAAGCAAAAATTTGGGTCACATGCAACAGGGTACAGAAATACAATTTACTCAACAGGGAGACAGAACAGAAAGGGGAGAAGGGACAGAGGAAAATAAAATGTAAGATTGTTTAAAGGCCAGATTTGTTCTAAGCAAAACAAACTGTTTCTTCTAAGCAAAACAAAGTATTTACAGTAGCTCTTTTTCAGTGAGAATGAATTGGAAAATGAGAAATTGCCCACCAATGCAGGGAAATAGAAAGCTGAGGGAAAATATTTACGGCCAATGTTTCTGATAGCAGCCTCATTTCTAAAATACATAGAGATCTACAACAAGTTTATAAGAATACATGTCATTCTCCACTTGATAAATGGTCAAATGATATGAACAGGTAATTTTCAGAGGAAGAAATTAAAGCTATCTATAGTCATATGAAGAAATGCTCTCAATCACAACTGATTATGGCAATATAAATCAAAACAGGTTTGAGGTACCACCTCACACCTATCAGATTTGCTAATATGACAAAACAGGAAAATGATAAATGTTGGAGATGTGGGAAAATTAGAACACTACTGCATTGTTGGTGGAGCTGCAAACTAATCCAGAAATTCTGGAGAGCAATTTGCAGCTATGCCCAAAGTGCTATAAAAAGTGCTTACCCTTTGACTCAGCAATACCACTTCTAAGTCTGTATCCCAAAGAGATCATACAAATGGGTAAAGGACCCACATGTACAAAAATATTTTTAGTAGCTCATTTTGTAGTGGCAAAGAAATGGAAATTGAGGGGACTCTCATCAATTTGGGAATGGCTGAACAAGTTGTGGTATATGAATATAATGGAATACTATTGAGCTATAACAAATGATGAGCAGGCAGATTTCAGAAAAATCTAGGAAGATTTGGTGCTGAGTGAAGTGAGTAGAACCAGGAGAGCATTGCGCATAGTAACAGCAACATTGTGTAATGACCTACTATGAATGACTTAGCTCTTCTCAGCAATACAATGACCTAAAACAAATCCAAAAGATTCATGGTGGAAAATGCTATTCACACCCAGAGAAAGAACTATGGAGTCTGAATGCACATCAAAGCCTAATATTTTCAATTATTTTGTTTTTTATTTCTTTTTGTGTTTTCCCTTTTGTTTTGATTCTTCTTCTATGACATGACTAATGTAGAAATATATTGAACATGATTGCACATGTGTAGTCTATATCAGATTGCTTGCTGTCTTGGGGAAGTGGGACAGAAGAGAGGGAGGGAGAAAAATTAGGAAATTAAAGTCATGCAAAAATGAATGTTGAAAACTATCTTTACATGTAATTGGAAAAAATAAAATACTTATAAAGGTAAAATATAAAAATAAGTAAAATTATCCAAAGGGCATGCCTCTGTATAAACATTTAAAGCTTGGTTTCCAGCCTTTAAATATGGTCTTATAAAGGGTGAAAATTATCAAATGCCCTACCAGAGTATAAAATTGAAGGAAGAGTGTTTTTCTATGACCTCCATTCATTTCAATTCACTTATTCCCTTCTAGAAAGAATTGCCCAGCCCTTACCAGGAAAGCATCTGTTCCTTTTATAGGACAGACACTAAGTGAAATTTGTGAGAGTCATAAAATGCCTACTTTCCTTGACAAAGAAAAACTATTCTTACTTCATATTAATATCTCATCTACTAGTCATCTGCCAAAAGGATATGTGGTTTTATCCTTATTGTAATGTGTGCTAATACAGCTTATGATTCTTAGACTTTTTGGGAAAGCCTACATAATGTGTTCAATTAAACTGAATGGGGAGAAGTTAGTGTGTCATAATTAACCAACCAACTAATCAATCAACAGGCACCTGCTAAGTAACAGATCGTGCCAGGCAATTGAAATGCAATGCCATAGTTGAGAAAGACTATCCTCAAAGAACTGACATTCCTCTATAAAAGGAGGTGACCCATCCACATATGAGACACAAAATAAATATATAGAAATAAAATAAATAAAATAAAAAGTAATTAGAGTGGAACCAGTAGCTGAGATTTTTCTAGAAAGACTTCATTTATAAAATGGCATTTAAACTGAGCTTTGAAAGAAACTGAGAATTCAAAGAGGCAGACATAAGGAGGAGAAATTCAGTTTAAGATGAGGGTGATACAGCTCTTGAGAATAGGAGACCAAAAGGGAGTAGTTTTATTGATCTAGGAGTCATTGGTTTAATGATGATGATTGGGGCTGTTAGATGGTACAGTGGATTGAGTGCTGAGCTTGGAGTCAGAAAGATCTGAGTTCAAATTCAGCCTCAAATACGCACTAGCTGTGTGAACTTGGGAATGTGTAAAACTTCTGTTTCCCTCAGTTCCCCCAACTATAAAATGGGCTTGTTAATAACATCTGTTTCCTAGGGTTATTGTGAGTATCAAATAAGGTATATTTGTAAAGCACTTAGCACAGTGCCTAGTACATAATAACACTATATAAATGTTAGGAATTATCAATTTATTAATTGAACCCATCAGAGCATAGAAAAAGGAAGCAAGATGGCCTGTGAAAGAGTCTTGGGGCTATACTTACATCTACATACAAGGGTAAATAATACCTGTTTTTATTGTTGTTACTCTTCCTCATTTAAGTAGTCTGAAGAGGGACAAGTTTGGAATAGAAGTAGAACTGGAGAATGGACATTCTATTAGATTGTTAATTCTCTTGAGAATGGGCTGCTTTCATCTTTGTAACCAGCATGGTGTAGTGGCTAGAGTGCTGGACCTGAATCCAGGAAAATCTATATTCAAATCTCTCCTCTTACACATTTAAGTCATGTGACCTTGGGAAAGTCACTTAACCTCTCTTTCACTTGATTTTCTCATCTTCAAGATGAGGATAGTATATCTGTTATACCTACTTTAAAGTTTTGTTTTGAAGATAAAATGAAAACTCCTTTGTAAATGTCATATATATTTGAATGTCAATGATTTTTATTAATGCCTTTTACCCAGAACATAGGCAATTAATAAGTGGCAGGTGAATCAATTTGAAGAGCACTTAGTCTCATGAAGGATTTCTTTATTTTACAGATCAGTAAACTGAGACCAAGAGAGATTAAGTGATTTCCCAAGATTACACTAATAGTTCATAAGTGACCAAGCCAAGATTGGTACTCAGTTCTTCTGACTCCAAATCCAGTACACTTTTACTTGTACCACACTCCCCATCTATTCTTTTTAAAGTCCATGTCTGATACGCAGAGATACATGGACACAGACCTACACAGACCCAAATAGCACCCCTTCTCCACACACATCCCACATGAATTTTACCCCCTTTGGTGGGGAAAGAAAATGAGTTTATAAGGCACTTGGTTTGCCTTGGGCAAAATTGGCCTCTATTTGTTCTATTTAGGTCCTGCTTGTTCAGGGTAGAGCCTGGGTACTATCCTCCCCTTAATAATCTCTTTCCCAAAGCAATAATAAGATTTGTTTTTAAATTTCCCTCCTATTATGCCTCTTACCTTCAAAATTGACTTTCTGTATTCTATTTCCCTCAGGGCTTGAATTTCCAATAGGGCTGATCTGATAAACCAATCAATGCTAACAGCTGACATTATAATGAGTGCTAATTGCTTAATGGCTTATATCCCCAGCTAAATATTTGCATTTTAGCAGGCATCTAAACACAAGAAACCATTTATTGAAAGGGCTTTCTGATGCCCAGATAGATCAATGAAAGGAATAGCTTAGGGTCTGAGAACCTCCTTTCAGAGTCTTGCCATCTGTCAGTCGTTGCTATCTGCTCCACTCTTGGAGAAGTAGACAAAATTAAAAAAATCTTACTGAAGAACCAGGATTATTAATAGAAAAAAGGATCTAAAGATAGAGCTATTATTTTCTCATCATTGTCGTCATCATCATCATCATCATCATCATCATCATCATCATCATCATCACCTTCCTTGAAAATAAATTGCTTTAGGCATGTGTACTTCCAGGAGCCAAGATGGTGGAGAAAGAAGTATACACTGTAGCTCTCCCATAGTCACCTTCAAATAATCATAAAATAGTACCCCAGAAAAAATCCTGGGAACAGGGGAGCCAGTGAAAAGGTGAGGTAGAGCTTCCTTTTAGCCCAAGAGACTTGAAAGATTGACAAGAAAGGCCCATCTCACGCAGGTAAAGGGGGAGCAGATATCAGGACAGCAAGCATTTTAGCAAACCAGCAGCAAGCTTTGCCTCAGCAAACCAGTGGGAGATCCTGAGTGCCTGTGTGATGGAGCAAACAAATGTCAACACGAAGACCTTTGCATGCCTTATCATAGCTAGGGGAACCAAGAGATTCCAGCTATGAGAAATACCTCATGTTTCAGTGCAGCCCCTAGAGGGCAGATTTCCTCCAGGGGCCAAACCTCTATATGCTATAGCATTGCCCTGGGTGGGCATCCTATGGCAGCTGGTCCTCCATACACTTTAGGGTAGCTTTGGCAGGCAGAGGTCCTCCAGTTCAATGCAGCCCTGGGCAAGCAGGTATCCTCCAGGGTCCAGACCTCCACATGATCTAGTGCAGTCCCAGGAAAACAGAGAAAAACCTCACCCAGCCTTAGCACACACTAAACTCCACCACTAGGACCCTATCTCAGCATCAGATAAGCTGACAAACCCCTACAGCCTTCAGTGGCTGGCCACCTCCACCACACAACCTTAAGAGATCATCACTCATGAAGGTCACTGTGGGCCTCAAGTAAAGAGTCACTGCCACATGAAGCCTGAAACAGAGCCTCTTCCACCCTGGGAGCAAAAATAAAATTTAAAAGAAAGAAAAAAGGCTGAAAGAAAGATGAGCAAAAAACAATAAGAATCTGACCATAGAAAGTTATTATGGTGACAGGGAAGACAAGCACTCAAACTCAGAAAAGGACAACAATGTCAAAAGACCTATGGGAAAAACCGCAAAAAGAAAAATAAGAATTTATCTCAAGCCCATAAAGAATTCATGGAAGAGCTCAAAAATAAGCTTAAAAATAATTTAAGAGATATAAAAGAAAAATGGGGGAAGAAATGAGAGTGATGCAAGAGAATTATGAAAGAAGTCAACGGCTCGGAAAACTGCTTAAAAAATAGAATTGGCCAAATGGAAAAGGAGATACAAAAATCCAATGAAGAAAACAACTTTTTTTTTTAAATTGAGATTTTTTATTTTTAGTTTACAACACTCAGTTCTGCATGTTTTTGAGTTCCAGATTTTCTTCCCCTCCCTCCCCCTTCCCCTCCCCCCCAAGACAGCATGGGATCCAATATATCTTCTACATATACCTTCTCATTAAACTTATTTACACAATAGTCAAGTTGTAAAGAAGAATTTTGACCAATGGAATGAATCATGAGAAAGAAAAAACAAAACCAAAATACAAAAGAGAAAAAAGGAGAGCAAATAGTTTACTTCAATCTGTTTTCAGACTCCATAGTTCTTTCTCTTGATGTAGATAGCTCTTTCCAACATGAGTCCTTTGGAGTTGTCTTTAAACCTTGTATTGCTGAGAAGAACCAAGTATATCAAAGTTAGTCATCACAGAATCAATATATCTGTGGTTGTGCACAATGTTCTCCTGGTTCTGCTCCCTTCACTCATCATCAGATCATATAAGACTTTCCAGATTATTATGAAGTCTGTAACTTCCCCATTTCTTATAGCACAATAGTATTCCATTACATTCATATACCACAACTTGTTTAGCCATTCCCCAATTGATGGGCATCCCTTGATTTTCAATTCTTTGATAAAAAAAAGAGCTGCTATAAATATTTTTGTACATAATGGTCCCTTTCCCACTTGTGTGGTCTCTTTGAGATATGGCCCTAGAAGTGGTAATGCAGGGTCAAATGATATGTACATTTTATAGCCCTTTGGGCATAGTTCCAAATTGCTCTCTAGAATGGCTGGATTAGTTCACAGATCCACCAAAAATGAAACAGTGTTCCAATTTTCCCACATCTTCTCCAGCATTTATCATTTTCCTGTGTTGTCATGTTAGCCAATCTGATAGGACAGATGTGGTACCTAAGAGTTGTTTTGATTTGCATTCCTCTAATCAATAGTGATTTAGAATATTTTTTCATATGCCTATAGATATCTTTAATTTCTTCCTTTGAAAACTACCTGTTCATATCCTTTGACCATTTCTCCATTGAGGAATGACCTGTATTTCTGTAAATTTGGCCCAATTCCATGTATATTTTAGAGATGCGGCCTTTATCAGAGACACTGGTTGTAAAGATTTTCTCCCAATTTTCTGCTTCCCTCCTAATCTTTGTTGCATTGGCTTGTTGGTAATGTATAAGAAAGCCAAGGATTTATGTGGGTTTATTTTATATACTGCAACTTTGCTAAAGTTGTTTATTATTTCAAGTAGTTTTTTATTTGATTCTCTAGGATTCTCTAAGTAAACCGTCATATTTTCTGCAAAAAGGGATAATTTAGTTTCTTTTTTGCCTATTCTAATTCCTTCAGTTTCTTTTTCTTCTCTTATTGCTATAGCTAACATTTCTAGTACCAAACTCAATAATAGGGGTGATAATGGACATCTTTGTTTCACCCCTGATCTTTACCTTTACCCTGTGTGTATCTCCCTGTTTCAATGTTTCTTTTAAACAACATATTGTAGGATTATGGTTTTTAATCCATTCTGCTATCTGCATCTGTTTTATGGGAGAGTTCATCCCATTCACATTCACAGTTATGATTACTATCTGCGTCTTTTTCTCCATCTTATTTCCGCCATGTTTATGTTTTTATTTCTCCCTTTTCCCTTTCACTCCTCAAAATAGATGTGCGTTTGACCACTGCCTTCCTTGGTTTACCCTCCCTCTTGACTCCCCTCCCTATTCTTACCATTTTCCCCTTGCTACTTTTTTCCTCCCTTCTGACCACCCTCCTCCCTTTTCTTTCCCCTTTCCCCTCCTAGTGCCTGTAGCACAAGTTTGATTTCTATACTTATCACAGTATGTTATTTCCTTCTTGAATCCACTGAGCTCTGGCCTTTTCATCAGGAAGATTTGGAATTCCCTTATTTCATTGAATGTTCATCTCCTTGCCTGAAAAATTATGCTCAGTTTTGCTGGATATTTGATCCTTGGTTGTGGTCCAAGCTCCTTTGCCTTTCAAAATATCATATTCCAATTTCTCCTGTCATTTAATGTAGAAGCTGAAAAATCCTGTCTGATGCTGACTGTAGTTTTGTGATATTTGAATTGCTTCTTTCTGCCTGCTTGCAGTATCTTCTCCTTGACTTGATAATTCTGGAATTTGGCTATAATATTTCTGGCAGTGTTCAATTTGGGATTTCTTTCAGGGGGTGATAGGTGGATTCTTTTGATGACTATTTTACCCTCTGATTCTAGGACCTCGGAGAAATTATTCTTGATGATTTCTTGGAAGATACTGTCCAGGATCTTTTTTTCATCATAACTTTCAAGTGGACCAATATTTCTTAGATTGTCTCTCCTGGATCTATTTTTCAAGCCAATTGTTTTTCCAAACAGATATTTCATGTTTTCTTCTATTTTTTCCTTCTTTAGATTTTGTTTGACTTATTCTTGATGTCTCATGGAGTCATTAACTTCTAACTGCCCAATTCTAATTTTTAATGTATTGTTTTCTTCCTTTAGCTTCTCTATCTCCTTTTCCATTTCATTGATTTTACTTTTCAATGAGTCATTTTCTCCATTTATATTCTGAATCTCCTTAACCATTTCACCAATTTTATTTTTTAAAGATTTGTTTTCTTCTTTGAATTTTTTTTTCCATTTTTTCTTTTGCCTCCCTAATTTGGGTTTTAAAGTCCTCATTGAGTTTTTCCAGGAATGCTTTTTGGACTGGAGACCAGTTTGCATTCCCTTTTGAGGTTTCAGATGTGGGTATAGTGTCCATGCTGTCCTCTTCTGAATTGGTATTTTGATCTTCCCTGTCTCCATAATAGGAATCAATAGTCTTTGGATTTTTGTTTTTTTCATGGTGTTTTTCTTTTGCTCCTGGCTTCTAAAGTGCATCTCTGCTTCTGGGGCTCAGGGGGCTCTGTCCCAAACTTCTTGCATTGGTATCTGTAAGCCTGCTCACTGGCTTTGTGTGCTATGGCCTCTGGTTTTGTGAGGTGTGGGGGATGCGTGGTGCTGGAAGTCTCCTTTTCCCTGTGTAACCAGAATGGCCTTTGTTTTCTTTGAATGACTCAGCTTACCTCATTGAGCTTCCCTGGACGCTGGGGCTTGCTCTTCCGGGGCAGGACCAGAGCTTCCTGTGTGATGAGTCATGGGGCTGGCTGAGGGGAGGTGTTGATGTCTATGCTGGGGGGAGGGGCCAACTCAGGAACCAATCGGCCCTGGTCATTTGGGCGGAGCTTGATGATGTCAAAAACCCTATAAGAGGGGAGAGGACAGCTTGAAGATTCTCTTTCCTTTTTCGGTTGGAGCCAGCGACAGTTACGACAGTTACGTCAGTTACAGCGACCGTTACATCGTCAGTTACAGTTGCAGCTTCAGTTGCAGACACAGACACAGCTGAGGCAGGAGCTGCCAGTAGCAGAGCTGATCTACGGGAGGAAGCTGAACAAAGACTTCAGGCCAGTGGGTAATCTTATTACCATAAAAGGGGGAAACATGATTTTGCTTTACGCAATCATGTTTCTCTGTAGCCTCCTGGTTACTCTTTCAAGGCGTACTTATTGGGCCTGGAAGATTATGATCAACATATCAAAATGGGGCTTCTGGTTCATGGGTTGGTTACTGTGGAGCCTAAATAAATGTTTTGATTCTTCTGCCTTCTACTTTGAGAGTTTCTTATATCCGGTGGTTCCGAACCTTTCAGACATGTTTATGATCCTCTTTGAGATTATAAACTCGGCCCTCCTGATACATTTGGCGTCACGAACAGGATCGCTAGGAATAAGATCTCTATTTAGAAGCAGAACAATTTCAGAGGAAGAGATGAATATCCCAGGATGGGAGGATCCATTTTATTCCTCCCTAGCAAAAGAATTGGCTAAAAAAGCTGGACCCTGTGAAAACTGGGAACCAAGGCTACGGAGAGGAGATCCTAGGGATTTGGAAAAGTGTTTACGAGAAGTTGGGATTCAGTCAGGGGCATCACTATCTAGGCAAAGCTGGATAGTGTTATCAGCCTACCGGCTAGTATACGAAAGATTGAGATTAAGTGAAAGACATGGGGGCACTCCTACCCCACAGGAAGAAGAGGAATCTCAGATAGCAGAAGACCAAACTGACTCAAATGAGAACTTTTCTATTAATGTGGCTAAGAGCAACAGGAGACCAAAAAAGCCCAGAGTGCGTTTCAACCCAGCCCAGAAAGAGCCGGCTGAGGCACAAAACACTACTGGGGTTCAGGATGTGCCTCACACAGAGAATAGGAGATGGTTAAATGATCAGACAAGGGCTCGACCCATACAAAGGAGGAAGACAGAAACCCGAGGTGAAGATTCAGTTACAAGGGAAATTCAGGAAGATTTCTCACCGCAAGAGGTCACAGATATTTTGAGTAGATTCAGCCAAAGAATAGGAGAACCATTGATATCTTGGATGGTAAGACTCAGTGATCAAGGGGCCGGTGGAATATCAGTAGATGGGACAGACTGCATGAGATTCATAGGTATCAGCCATGATCCTCTAGTTCAACAAGCTTTTAGGGAACATCATCAGCAAGGAGATGGTGATAGCAGGACTACTCTGTTGGCATTAGCCGCTGTGGGATGCAATGAGAGATATGCTACTGATTCTATGTGGCCCACTGAGCACAGACCCTGGTATTCACTTAGAGATTGTATCATGAGACTAAAGGAGGAGGTAATGAAGACTGCCATTATGATAGGAACTGCAGACAAATATTACAATGATTCAATGGAACTGCCTCATAGGAATTTAATAATTAAGACAGCTCCCCCTGCTTATAAACAACTAATTTTGAATTTATTACTTGGAGAAGTAGGGAGCCGTCTTACAACAGTGATAAATAAGATTTTACAGTTACATGACTTAGGTGACTGGGGAGGGGATAGATCTCCTCGAGAGAGAAGGGTGAATAACCAGCAAACTTGGCGCCAAAGGAGAGTAACAAGGAAAGAAATGTTTACTGCTTTATTGAGAGCAGGAGTAGGTTTTGAAATGATAGATGGAATTCCAACCAATGAATTATATAGAATGTACAGAGATAAAGGCCTTGATAACAGGAGCTAAGGTATGGGTAAAACGGAAGCCAGATGATATTCCAAAGGCTGCAGAAGTTATAGCCCATGGGAAGGACAACACTGTAACAGTTGTCTATTCAGGGGAAAATAATTACCAAATCGTACCCCTGAACCATATATTTTACCGTGAATAGGTTATAATAATAGATTCACAGACTATTCTTTTTGTCCTTTGTTTTGGCTAACCTTGTTGCTAGTTTTGTTTCCTTCAGGCTTAAGCACCCTGCACTTTCCGGTGACTGCCTAAGCATGTAGCATTCTTGGAATTCCTGCCAGCTCGTTAAAGAAATGACCTCTGGAATGGGACTTTTTTGGGGCAGGGCCATCTCTACATCCAATTTCAGCATGAAGAAGCTATGGAAAATGAGACCTTCACCCCTCACCCCAAGATTTTGAGCCCCAATCGTTCAAGGGGGGTGGAAATGATGATAGTGTTCTGTTTACTTATTTTGTGTTATCCTTGCTGTGTTGTTTTATTGTTATGATATTATTGATCCTATGTAATGGATACAAGGATTTAGGGGTGGACATTTGAATTATTAATAATTATTTTGGGGATGATTGATTGAAGGGATTATTTTGCTGGGATCTAGGGGTGGATCGCATTTGAATCGTTAACCAATGTTTGGGAATGTCACTGAATGATATGTTTTGCTTTATAATGAATGATATGTTTTAGTTTCCTTTGTAATTGGATCACAATGTATGTTCTAGGATACATGGCTGATTAGATTATGTATCCTATAACAAGGGGTGGAGTGTAACCAGAATGGCCTTTGTTTTCTTTGAATGACTCAGCTTACCTCATTGAGCTTCCCTGGACGCTGGGGCTTGCTCTTCCGGGGCAGGACCAGAGCTTCCTGTGTGATGAGTCATGGGGCTGGCTGAGGGGAGGTGTTGATGTCTATGCTGGGGGGAGGGGCCAACTCAGGAACCAATCGGCCCTGGTCATTTGGGCGGAGCTTGATGATGTCAAAAACCCTATAAGAGGGGAGAGGACAGCTTGAAGATTCTCTTTCCTTTTTCGGTTGGAGCCAGCGACAGTTACGACAGTTACGTCAGTTACAGCGACCGTTACATCGTCAGTTACAGTTGCAGCTTCAGTTGCAGACACAGACACAGCTGAGGCAGGAGCTGCCAGTAGCAGAGCTGATCTACGGGAGGAAGCTGAACAAAGACTTCAGGCCAGTGGGTAATCTTATTACCATAAAAGGGGGAAACATGATTTTGCTTTACGCAATCATGTTTCTCTGTAGCCTCCTGGTTACTCTTTCAAGGCGTACTTATTGGGCCTGGAAGATTATGATCAACATATCAAAATGGGGCTTCTGGTTCATGGGTTGGTTACTGTGGAGCCTAAATAAATGTTTTGATTCTTCTGCCTTCTACTTTGAGAGTTTCTTATATCCGGCGGTTCCGAACCTTTCAGACATGTTTATGATCCTCTTTGAGATTATAAACTCGGCCCTCCTGATACACCCTGGGACTGCTCTACAGCATGGGTGGTCTCTGCTCTTGTCTGTGCTGGTGTCTGCCATTTCCCCTGGTTGTGCAAAAGTACATCTGCGGTCCTGGTGTTTATGTGTCCTAGCTCCACCCCCCCCAGGGCTCTGTAACTCTCATTGTTCTGCTGAAGTGGGCCTGCTGGGACACCTCTCTTCCTGCACCAGTCTCCTTCCACCACCACAAGAAGGGCCCTCTCCCCAACTTCCCTCACTAAAAGGCTACTGAAGCCACACTTCTGGCTCCTCTGCTTCTCCCAAGAGAGTATTTTCTGGGTGAGGAAGGGAGGGAGAGACGATTTACCCGGCCATCATGGCTCCAGGAAGTTCAAGAAGGAGAGTTTCAAACCTTTAGACTGTGGTCTGGACACCTCCAGCATAGCTGCTCCCATGGCCACAGGCTCTGCACTGGTGTCTCCAATAGCTTCGACAGACTCCCATCCTGGGCTGAGAGGCCTGGGGCTTGATCACCACTGTAGCTGGTGCTTCCACCCTGGGACTGCTCCTGTTCCTGTGTTTTGCTCACCCAGGACTCTCCCAGACTGGTGCACTTTCTGGGTTCCTCTGCTGTTCCTGGTTGGTGTGGTCTGGTGCCATTCCCTGTGCATGGCACTCCTGCCCCTCTCAGTTATTAGTGGCTTCTAACTCTCTCAAATATGCTCAGATTCACGTTTTTTACACGTATGTGGCAGAATTTGTGAGACAGGTCCAGTAGTTCCCTCCTTTCACAGCTCCATCTTGGCTCCACCCCCTCAAAACAACTTCTTAAAGAGTGAAATTGGCCAAATGAAAAAGAAAGTACAAAAGCTTATGGAGTGAAACAATACCTTAAAACTTAAAATTGGGCAAATGGAAGTTAATAATTCTATGAGACATCAAGAATCAATCAAAAAATTCAAAAGAATGAAAAAAAAAAGAAAGAAAATCTAAACTACCTCAAAGGAAAAAGAACTGACCTAGAAAATAGATCCAAGAGAGACAATATCAGAATCATGGGACTACCTGAAAACCGATATCAAAAGTGGGACCTAGACATCATCTTTCAAGAAGTTATCAAGGCAAAGTGCATCAGTGTCCTAATTTTCCCACATCTGCAATATTTGTCATTTTCTCATTTTGTCATGTTAGGCAATCTGATGTGATACCTCAGAGTTGTTTTGATTTGCATTTCTCTAATCAATAGAGATTTAGAGCATTTTTATATGACTATAGATAGCTTTGAATTTAATAGTATCTATTATTATTGTCTTTTTCTGCTTTCTACTCGTGATGTTCGCCTATTTCTTGGATTTTAAAGTTGAACTCTCCTGCTGGAGCACAACGGGCACAGACCCAAGGTTTTTGTGATGGAGACCAGGGACATCATCAGTGTTTTTGGGTGCTAAGGCCTTAGGTGCTAGCAGCTGGAGGCTGTAGGGGTCTAGCAGCTTGCCTGGTGATGAGCTGGGGTGCGCTACCCTGAAGCTTTTGGGGTACAGGGCAGGTCTGACCCCTGGAGGATGGCTGCTCTGAAGCACCAGAAGGTTTAGTTGCTGGAGGAGGTCTGCCTGCCTGTAGTTTGCTTCCTGGAGTTGTGCTGAAGCACTGGGAGAGTTGGCTGCTGGAGTCCACTGGATCCCCTGCCTGTGCACAGACAATAGAGGGATCCTAGTATTGGTGCTTGCATGCTCCATTCCCCTGTGGCTCAATATCTCCTGCTGGTTCGCCAAGTTGGGGCTTGCTGCTGGCTTGCTGGGATGCCTCCTGTCCTGTACTACTCCCCTTCCAACTGAGGGAAACAAACATTTCCTGTTAATCCCCTAAGATTCCTGGGTTAAAAGACAGCTGCACCCCATCTTTCTGTTGACTCAGCTGTTTCAGGGTTTTCCTTGGAGTGATATTTTAGAGGTCAATAAGGGAGAGTGAAAGTAACTTCTTGCTTACTCCAACATCTTGGCTCCAGGAAGTCTTCTGTACATACATACTGTTTGATCCAGCAATACTAACACTAGGTCTATATCCCAAAGAGATCATATAAAAGGAAAAATGACCTTCATGTGCAAAAATATTTATAGTAGCCCTATTTGTGGTGGCAAACAATTTGGGGAATTGCTAAACAAGGTGTGTGTGTCACATGAATATAATGGAATAATATTGTGCAATAAGAAATGATGAACATTTCAGGATAACCTGGAAAGACTTGTACAAACTGATGCAAAGTGAAATGAGCACAACAAGGAAAACATGGCACACAGATGTGTACATATGTGTTGATCGACAATGAATGAGTCAGCTTTTCTTTGAAATATAGTGATCTAATACAAATACAAAGGGCTCAGAAAGGAAAATGCTCTCCATATCTAGATAAGGAACATATGGACCCTGAATGGAGATTGAAGCATATTTTTCCCTTACTTCATTCTCATGCTTTTCTATCTGTTTCTTCTTTTACAGCTGTGATGAATAGGGAAATACATTTTACATGATAGCACATGTATAAACTATATCAAAATACATACCATTTTCAGAAGAAGGGAAGGGAAGGAGGGAGGAAGAAAAATTTGGAACTCAGAATCTTATGAAAATGAATGCTAAACATTTTCTTGATATGTAATTGTAGGGAAAAATAAAGTTTAAAAGTTAAATTTAATTAATGAGATTTCATCCATCTTTCCAACATGTTGATATGTTATCTCCCATGTTGGCTATCCTTCAAAATTATTTATGCAGCTAGGTCAAGGTTGTTATTCAGTCTTTGTTCTAGAAGAGGAGCAATGACATCATGAGAACAATGTCTTGACTTGTGTATGAATTGGATATGACTGGGGCAAAAGCTTGCAGTCCTCAGCCTCCCTTTCTCTTCCAGAGTCATCTAAGTCCAGTGTCAAGACAAAGGTCAAGATGACTAGCAGTGGCTCAGTATGTAAAGGGTGACCTTGGCCTTTCTAAATTCATTGTATGCAAGGCTAGGTGGCAAAAAAATGGGTAGAATGCATTGTGATTTCTCTAACAGATGGAAAATGATCTATCTATGTTTCATATTGGAGGAGAAGATTCAGTTGAATCAATTTTAGTTCTATTCAATGAACATTCATTAAGTGCACATGTGCACAATACTGATATGTTCCTAGTCTTGGTAGAATGAAGTCCCTTTGATAACAATGGAAACACTTTGTAGCATTTTTAATTTGATGATAGACCATGAAGTATATCCTCAATTTAATCCAAATCAATAGAATATTAATTAAGCACTCATTATGTGCAAGATAAGAGAGGCTTTGTGGAATAGGAAATAGAGGACCAGCTTGGAAGTGAGGAAGATCTGAGTTCAAGTTCTACCACTGACATAAACAGGCTGTGAGTACATAAATTATTTAGCTTAGTTTCCCAGGCAAATCTAACTTGCCATAACTTTTAAGCTGGATTTCACCCCAGTTTCCATCATGCGCTAATAAAATTAGAAGTTTCAACTCTCTTACCAGTGAAAACAGGGATTTTCTTGAGCTCTCCCCCAAATCCCTCCAAACCCCTGTAAAAAAAATGACTCTAGACAAATTCTGGAGCTACAGAAACCAAGAAATGACAGAATGAAACAAGTCTGCAGCCCAAGACAACCTAGACGGTTACTGGGAAGTGTCTATCGCACCATGCTGGGAGCAAAGTGCAACCCAGTGTGTGCTGTGCCAGGACAGACCAGGTAAGAGCAGGCTGGGTGGAGCAGACCTCAGGGCACTGAATCACTCCCAGCTGTAATGATTACCAGACATTTCAACTCACAAATGCCAAATACAATGTAGCAGGTCAGGGGGAAAACTGTTGGACTTGGCTGAGAAAAGGATGCAGTCCGGCCCCCACCCCAGGGTGGCAGTGGTGGCTGCAGCAGAGGTGGCAGCAGCCACAGCAGCAGGGGTGACAGCTGCTTCTGGAGCTGCAGGCCCTCAGACGGTGGGGGGAATCAAGCAGCTGACCAGTGGGAGTGCAAGGATCTCTTTGCTGTCTCTGAGGCAGTATTCACTTCCTTTGCCCAGCTTGGATCTGGGTCACAGTCCTGATTGGCAGTTCTTGGGGGAAGGGGAGCTCTGGGGTAGCAGAGCTTGTGGTGGCTGTGGAGAGGGAGTCCTCCTGTTACACGACAGAAAGGAGTGCTTGCACTCACAGACCAGAGCACAGGCTAGGAGAGGAGTATCACACCACCTCAGAAGAGAAGTAGCTCTGAATAAAGCAGAGAAAAACCTCTGAAGCTTGGGACAGAGCACCTTCCACTCTGGAAGCAGACCTTGAAAAAGATCTCGAAAGTCAAGTAGTTGGCTGGGAAAATGAGCAGGCAATGTAAAAGGACTCAGACTATAGAATCTTACTTTGGTTGCAAAGAAGATCAAAACATACAGCCAATAGTCAACAAAGTCAAAGATCCTATATCAAAAGCCTCCAAGAAAAATATGAATTGGTCTCAGGCCATGGATGAGCTCAAAAAGGATTTGGAAAATAAAGTAAGAGAAGTAGAGGAAAAATTGGGAAAAGAAATGAGAGTAATACAAGAAAATCATGAAAAGAGATTCAACAACTTGCTAAAGGAGACCCCAAAAATACTGAAGAAAATAACACCTTAAAAATAGACTAACTCAAATGAGTTAGTCTAACCAAAAGAGGTCCGAAAAGCTAATGAGGAGAAGAATGCCTTAAAAGGCAGAATTAGTCAAATGGCAAAGGAGGTCCAAAAGACCATTGAAGAAAATACTGACTTAAAAATTAGAATGGAGCAAGTGGAAGCTAGTGACTTTATGAGAAATCAAGAAATTATAAAACAGAACCAAAAGAGTGAAAAAATGGAAGACATTGTGAAATATATCATTGGAAAAACCACTGATCTGGAGAACAGGTCCAGGAGAGATAATTTAAAAATTATTGGACTACCTGAAAGTCATGATCAAAAAAGAGGCTAGACATCATCTTTCAAGGAATTATCAAGGAAAACTGCCCTGATATTATAGAACCAGAGGGTAAAATAGAAATATAAAGACTCCAACAATCACCTCTTGAAAAAGATCCCTAAAAGAAAATTGTTAGAAATATTAGAGCCAAATTCCAGAATTCCCAGGTCAAGGAGAAAATATTGAAAGCAGCCAGAAAGAAACAATTTGAGTATTGTGGAAACACAATCAGGATAATACAAGATCTAGCAGCTTCTACAATAAAGGAATGAAGGGCTTGGAATATGATATTCCAGAGGTCAAAGGAGCTAGGATTAAAACCAAGAATCATTTACCCAGGAAAACTGACTATAATACTTCAGGGCAAAATACATACTTTCAATGAAATAGAGGACTTTTAAGCATTCTTGATGAAAAGACCAGAGCAGAATAGAAAATTTGACTTTCAAATACAAGAATCAAGAGAAGCATGAAATGGTAAACACAAAAGAGAAATCAAAAGGGATCTACTAAAGTGAACTGTTTTGTTTACATTCCTACATGGAAAGCTGGTATTTGTAACTCATGAGATCTTCCTCAGTATTAGGGTAGTTGAACTGAATATACATATAGATAGAGGGCACAGGGTGAGTTGAATATGAAAGGATGCTATCTAAAAAATAAAATAAAGGGGTGAGAAAGGAATATATTTGGAGAAGAAAAAATGGAGAGATAGAATGGGGTAAATCATCTCACATAAAAGTGGCAAGAAAAAGCTGTTGTAATGGAAGGGAAGAGGAGGTAGGTGAAAGAGAATGAGTAAACCTCGCTCTAATCAGATTTGACTCAAGGAGGGAATAACATACACACTCAAATGGGTATCTCACCCTATAGGGAAGTAGAGGGGATGATAGAAGAGAGGGCAGATTGGGGGAGGAAGTACTCAAAAACAAACACTTTTGAAAAGGGACAGGGTCAAAGGAGAAAACTGAATAAAGGAGGACAGGATAGGATGGAGGGAAACATGGCTAGTCTTTCACAACATGGCTATTATGGAAGTCTTTTGCATAATGGTACCTGTATAACCTATATTGAATTGCTTGTCTTCTCAAGGAGGGTGGGTGAGGAGAGAGGAGGGGAGAGAATTTGGAACTCAAAGTTCTAAAAACAAGTGTTAAAATTGTTTTTTACATGCAACTGTAAGGGGAAAGGGGATAGGGGGGAGGGGGTGATAGATGAGAGGACAGACTGGAGAAAGAATACATGCCACCTTGGGGTGAAGGGGAGGCTAGAGATGGGGAGAAAATTTGTAACTCAAAATCTTGTGGAAATGATTGTTGAAAACTAAAAATACATTTAAAAATACTGAAAACTTTTAAAAATGTCTTACAGATATTCTTAGTGGTTTTTTTTTTAATCCAATTAGCCTTTTTCTTTGAGGCTTCATTTGTAGCTGCTTTTATCTTTTTCTTTTGTGTTTTGGTCTTCCCAGCCACCATAGTAGCTTTTGTGATCAAGATTTTGTCGTTGTTTTGTTTTCATTTTTCAAGGCTATTTCTTGACTTTGAACTTTATGTGAAATTTGAGCTTTGGCCATCTGGTGGTAGGGAGGCACTGTCCCAAGCTTGAAATTTTTTTCATTGTTTAGATGGGAATATTGGGAGAATTCAACTGGGTTGGTTTGTTTACTCTGCCATCTTGGCTCTGTTCTCCATATATCATCCTTTGAAGTTCAGCTGTACTCTAATCACCACCAATTTTCTTGTATTAATTTACTGTTCAGTTTTCTCTCTCAGGTAAATTTGTAGCATTTTTTTCTGTATTTTTTTCATTGATTTTTCTGTACAAATTTTAACTATTTGACATATGCTTGTCAAGTAAGTGGATAGAGCACTAACCTTGGACCCAGGAAGACCAAGAATGTTAATCTGATTCAGAAACTTACTGGCTGTATAAACCCTGATTATGAAATTTAAATTTGTTCACCCTCAGTTTCTTCATTTATAAAATGTGGATAATAATATCTTCCTTTCACAAAACATCCCACATAGTAATGTGTTGCACTAAAATTTCCAATTAACTAGGTTCCAAGATGGTGTTGCTGTAAGGAACAAAATGAGATAATAAATGTAAAGTGTTTTGAAAACTTTAGAGAGTTTTTTAATTATTTCTTATTATTATCTTTATCTTTATCATCTTCATTTCTGTCCTCATCATCTCTCTTCAATGATAATATAAACTATTTTATGTTATGGACTTCATATTATATTGATTTATATCTTTCTCACTGTTATCCACATATTATACAGGAAATATTTCTTAGATTGATGTGCTATTGTTAAGTCCTTAAGTTCCAAAATCAAGAAGTTTTTACTGAGCAGTTTGCATTGTTTTTCTCTCTTACTTCATAAGATTTAATGACTCTTCAATAGTTTTAAATAGTTTTTAATTTTATAAATATGACATCATTGTTAATGATGAGTTCTTATGAATTTTATGGGTCACCTTCAGTAGATGTGTTTTGCTTTTCCAAATTACTTGAAGTGGTATACAATGCCAGACAGTATAAAACATCCAAAGGAACACTGCACCATGCCTGTATATGTACACCATTCATTCATTCATTCATTCATCCAGTCATCCATCCATCCATCCATCCATTCATCGTATTCTAAGAAACATCGTCTTTACTTGTCTTCATGGAGCTTGCAGTTTCGAATTGGGAAAAAGGCATGCACATAATCAGATGGGGCCTATTCAGCTAAGTGGCCAAATCAAGGTTTGGTAAAAAGAAAATAGATATATTAGCCACTAATAGAATTATCATCAATACTTTGCTGGCAAAATACCTCCTTTTTCTATCTTTCTTTCTCTAACCTATAGCTATATTCTAAACCATGGGTCAACTAGGTGTTTTTTTTTTCTTTTGGGCTATTATACTTCTCAGAGTCTTCATCCGGCTTTAAGATTTCCAGCTGAGTCAAACCCCTATACTTTAGATAATTGCTAATGTCTTTAAAACTATTCACTGAGTTTCCTATTTAAGATACTGCCCATGAACCATGGTAGTATGTGACCCCGAAATTTGGAGACTAATTAACTAGGCTACAAAATAGAGTCTCATGTTCCCTCTACATAGAGAAGGTACCTCTAGATCAGGGCTGTCCAAAATGCTACCCGCAAGCTGCATGCAGCCAGCAGTGAGATTTATGCGGCATGCCCACAAGCATAGAAATTTACATAAATGCTTTAGTAAAAGAAGCCAAGCTACCTCAGAGCTCTCATTAAAGTGGCAAATCAAAATATATTGTCTATTGTTTCAATAAAAACCTAAGGTTGGACAGCCCTGCTCTAGATAATACTGATCTTTAGAGGAGTCAGTATATGTGGGTGTCTATATGTGCAGACACTGGGACCTGACCAAAAATACTTCTCCTTCCCTCACAATACTATTTTGTAAGGATAATGGGATCCCACGACAATAAAATAGATCTTATAGGCTAAAAAAAAACCTTTCTAAATCTAAAAAGTATCTTGATTTAATTACCCACGGGAGGGGGTATATTATAAATCTTATCAGGTAAACTTTAGGAAGGATTTATGAAGTTAGCTGAGTGCAAATTCCTAAAAAATAGCACCTAACATAGGCTTCTGGGGAAGGATGGAAATATGAGTTCTATAGTAATTATGTTGGGCAAATCACTTCATCTTTTGAGGCCTCTGTTTCTTTATTTGTACTGTCAAACGGTTAGACCATATATTCTCTAAAACAGGGGCTCCTAAAAACGTGTCAATGAGGTATAAACATACATACATAAATATATAAGAAATCATATATACGTGCATATATGTACATAGATACATACATGTGTGTGTGCACTAATGTGTTTGTGTTTTGGCATGTATATATAACTGTATTTGCAAATATATTACATAACTTAATTTCATTATAATTTGTTTCCTTCGTAATTTTATTTATTTTATTTTGTTAATATAAAAATGTTATTCTGAGAATTTGTCCATAAGTTTCACAAGACATCTACAGTTGTTCCTGAAACAAAAATCGTTAAAAACATCTATTCCGTGGTCACTTTCACCTTCATAATCCTTTCATTATCTGATCCTATGGGCAATGAAAAGACACAATAAGAAAGTGTCAAAGAAACATTATCTACTTCCAAATTTTTGCTAATGGATCTGTGAAGCAAGAAAACAGCAGCTGCTACCAATAACCTTGATGAAACTACCAGTCTCCCCACCCTGTATCTGAGCCTGGTTGTATCCTTATAAGGGTGGAATTAACCCTGGCCTCTGGGGTAGTTTTTCTAAACTGGGCCTAAAAATGCAAAGCTGACTGTATTGTTAAGAGTCAAAGCAAGGTCTCTTTCCAGCAGAGCAGGGCAGCATCCAGGAAGCTGATTATGGAGCACTCTTCTTCTCTATGACAATCTGTCAAACATATGACAATCTGCTTCTAACTTGTGGAGAAGAGGTAGACAAACACATACACATTGTGAGCTTTCAGAACTGACACCAATATAGTTTTTTTTTTAAATAAAATGCATTTAAATTAATAAGGATGAGCTGCTTGACTCACAAGCTGCCTCCTCAGCAACTGTTCATGAACTCTCTAGTGGTATGACAAACACAAAGACAACATAACATTCTTCATACACCCACTAGTATATGTATATGTATGTATATATATATATATATATATATATATATATATATATATATATATATATATATATATATATATATATTGATGCTGCACTAAACTGTAAAAATCCTGTTAGTTGGAATAGTCAGAAAACAACATTAAGAAAAAAAACTTCTTTATTTACTGATAATTTGTTGATGTTTAATCACAGGTAGAAATGGGGATAGGGACCTGCTGTGAATTATTAGGCACAGTGAACACCCAGGTGAGGAAAGAACCTATTCCAAAGGAGGTCAATCCTTTCTCTGACATTTATAGTCTTACGGAGTTGCCTAGAACATTGAAAGGGTAAATGACTTGCCTGAGAAAATATAGCTTATATAAGTGTTAGATGCAAGACTTAAATCAAGCTCTTCTTTGCTTCACAGTCTGTTCTCTAGCCAGTATACCACACTGCCTTTCTTAACTATAGACGTGAGCTTTTTTGTTAATTAATTTTTAGCTTTGAACAATCATTTTTACAAGATTTTCATTTCTAAATTTTCCCCTCTCGCTCCAAGATGGCATGCAATCTGAGATAGGCAATATATGTACAATTACATTAAACATATTTCCACATTAGACATGCTATGGAAGAAGAATCAGAAGAAAAGGGAAAAAAACCATGAGAAAGGAAAACAAAAACAAAACAAAACAACAAAGAGATAATATTAGGCTTTGATCTGCATTCTGACTCCACAGTTGTTTCTCTGGATGTGGATAGTATTTTCCATCATGAGTCTTTTGGACTTGTCTTAGATCAGTACAGTTCTGGGAACTGTTACATCTATCAAAGTAGGTCATCTAACAACGTGGCTGTTACTGTGTAAAATGATCTCTTGGTTCTGCTCACTTCATTCCATATCAAATCATGTAAGTCTTTCAAGGTTTTACTGAAATCCACCTGCTCATCATTTCTTATGGAACAGTAGCATTCAATTACGTCCATATACCACAACTTGTTCAGCCAATTCCAAATGATGGGCATCCCATCAATTTCCAATTCTTGGCCACCAGAAAAAAACCTGCTATAAATATTTTTTGCACATGTGGGTCCTTTTCCCATTTTTATGATCTCTTTGGAACACAGACCTTGAGGTGGTATTGCTAGGTTAAAGGTTATGCACAGATTTTTAGCACTTTGGGCAAAGTTCAAAATTGCTCCCCAGAATCTTTGGATCAGTTCATAACTCCACCAACAATGCATCAGTATTCCAATTTTCCCACGCCTTCTCCAATATTAATCATTTTCCTATTTTGTCATGTTAGCCAATCTGATAGATATGATGTGGTACCTCAGAATTGTTTTGATTTACATTCCTCTAATCAATTGTGACTTGGAGCATTTTTTCATATGCCTATAGATATCTTTAATTTCTCCCTCTGAAAACTGCCTGTTCATATCCTTTGACCATTTATCAATTGGGGAATGACTTGTATTCTTATAAATTTGACCTAGTTATCTCTGTATTTTAGAAATGAGTCCTTTATCACAGACAATAGTCGTAAAAATTGTTTCCTGGCTTTCTGCTTCCCTTCTGACCTTGGTTGAATTGGCTTTGTTTGTGCAAAAACTTTTTAATTTAATGTAATAAAAATCATCCATTTTGTATTTTATAATGTACTCTGTCTCTTGTTTGGTTATAAATTTTTCCATTTTCCAAAAATCTGACAGTTACTCTATTCCTTGTTCTCATAGTTTGCTTATATTCTCATCCTTTTATGTCTAAATCATGTACCCATTTTGACTTTATTTTGGTTTATGGTGTAAGAAGTTGGTCTCTTCTTAGTTTCTGCCATACTGTTTTCCAGTTTTCCCAGCAGTTTTTTGTTAAATAGTGAGTTCTTATCCCAAAAGCTGGAGTCTTTGGTTTTATCAAATGGTAGATTACTGTACTCATTAGCTACTGTGTCTTGTGTACCTAACCTAACCTACTGATCCACTACCTATTTCTTAGCCAATATGAAGTAGTAGTCTCTTTGCTAATATATATATATATATATATATATATGTATATATATATGTATATATACATATATATATTTAAATTTCTGAATCTATATTCATTAGGGAAATTGATCTTTAATTTTCTTTCTCTATTTTGACTCTTCCCAGTTTAGGTATCAGCAACATATTTTATCATAAAAATAATTTGGTAAGACTCCTTTGCCTATTTTTTTCAAATCATTTGTATAGTATTGTAATTAATTGTTCTTTAAATGGTGGATACAATTCACTTGTAAAGTCATCTGACCCTGGAGATTTTTTTTTCCTTAGGAAGTTCATTGATGGCTTCTTCAATTTTTTTCTGAAATGGGGTATTTTATTTCCTCTTCTGTTAGTCTGGGCAAATTATATTTTGATAAATATTCATCCATTTTACTAATATTGCCACATTTATTGGCATAGAGTTGGGCTAAATAATTCCTAATTACTGTTTTAATTACCTCTTTATTGGTGGTGAATTCACCCTTTTGGTTTCTGATACTAGTAATTTGGTTTTCTTCTTTCTTTTTTGATACTCAAATTAATCAAAGATTTATGTATTTTACTGTTTTTTTATAAAACCAACCCTTATTTTCATTTATTAGTTCAATAATTTTCTTAAATTAAAATTTTTAATCTCTCCTTTTGTTTTCAGTATTTCTAATTTGGTATTTAACTGGGGATTTGAAATTTGTTCTTTTTTACCTTTTTCTAGTTCAATGTCCAACTCATTGATCTACTCTTTCTCCATTTTATTTGTGTAAGGATTTAGGGATATAAAAATTTCTCTAAGAATTACTTTTGTTGCATCTTTTAAGTTTTGGTATGTTTTCTCCTTGCTCATTGTTGTCATTCTCCTCGTTGAAGTTGATTATTTCTATGATTTGTTGTTTGGACTACTCACTCTTTAGGATTAGATTGTTTAGTTTCCAATTAATTTTTAGTCTATCTCTTCATGGCCCTTCATTACATGTAATTTTACTGCACCATGATCTGAAAAGGATGCATTTACTTTTTCTGCCTTTCTGCATTGGATTATGAGATTTTTATACTCTAGCACATTGTCAGTTTTTGAGTATGTGCCATGTGCTGCAGAGAAAAAGGTATATTCCTTTCTACCCCTTTCAATTTTCTCCAGAGGTATACTGTATCTAACTTTTCTAAAATTCTATTCACCCCCTTAACTTCTTTCTTTTTTTATTTTGTGGTTATATGTCTAGTTCTGAAAGGGGGAGGTTGAGGTCCCCCACTAGTATAGTTTTGCTATCTGGATGCTACACCCCTTGGTGCATATTTGTTTAGTACTGATACTACTTCATGGTCAAGGGTACCTTTTAGCAGGATGTAGTTCTTTCCTTGGCTCTTTTAATTAGTTCTATTTTTGCTTTTGCTTTGTCTGAGATTAGGATTGCTACTCCTGTTTTTTTTTTTTTTGCTTCAACTGAAGCATAATATATTCTTCTCCAGCCTTTTATCTTTACTCAGTATGTATCTCCCTGAGTTTACCCCATTCACATTCAGATTTAAGGCTGCTGTGTCTTTCCATCCTATTTGTCACCATTTATACTTTTCTCTCTCTTTTCTCCCTTTCGCTTCTCACCAGTGTTTTGCTTATGACCACCGCCTCCCTTAGTCTGCCCTCCCTTCTATCAACCCTCCCTTTTTCCTCTTCCCCTACTACTTTTTCCCTCCTTGCCATCCACCCTCCTCACTTTTATTTCCTTTTTCCCCCTCTTACTTACTATATGGTAAGATTGATTTCTATACCCAATTGAATGTGTATTTTATTCCCTCTTTCAGTCAATCCCAGGACAGTAAGGTTCAAACAATCCTTGCCTCACTTCCTTCTTTCCCTCTTCTGTATTAGATCTTTCTACCACTTCATGTGATGTTATTTACCCTTTTATGTCTCCTCCTTTCCTCTTCTCTCAGTATAATCCTTTTTTCACCCCTTAATTCATTAATTTTTTTATGATCACATCAAAGTCAACTTATGCCCACATGCTCTGTGTACACCCCTTCTAAATGTCACAATTAAGATATAGTTCTCAACAGTAACTAGTATCATCTTCCAATGTAGAGATGTAAAGAGTTTAACCTTTACTGAATAACAGGATTTTATTTTCTTTCCTAATTACCTTTTTTATGCTTCTCTTGAGTCTTGTATTTCATGCTCAAATTTTCTGTTGAGCTCTAGTCTTTTCATCAAGAAAGTTTGGAAGTCCCCTATTTCATGAATGTCCATCTACCCTCCTGAAAGATAAAGCTCAATTTTTCTGGGTAGTTGATTCTTGGTTGTAATCCAAGCTCCTTTGTCTTCTTGAATATCATTTCCCAAGCCTAATGATCTCTTAATGTAGAATCTGCAAGGTCCCACATAATCCTGATTGTGGTTTCACAATATTTACATTGTTTCTTTCTGGATGTTTGCTGGATTTTCTCTTTGACTTGGTAATTTTGGAATTTGGCTATGATATTCCTTTGAATTTTCACTGTGATATCTCTTTCAGGAGGTAATTGGTTTACTCTTTCAGTAACTATTTTACCTTCTAGTTCTAGGAACTCGGCTAGTTTTCCTTGAACATTTTTTGAAAGATCCTGTCCAGTCTTTTTAAATTTTTTAATCATGGCTTTCAGGTAGAACAATAATTTTTTGTTATCTCTCCTGGATCTGTTTTCCAGGCCAGTTGTTTTTCCAATGAGTTTTTTTTTTCTTTAGCATTTTCTTCTACTTTTTCATTCTTTTGATTTTGTTTGACTGATTCTTCATTTCCCTTCCACTTACCCAATTCTAATTTTTATGAAATTGTTTTCTTTAGTTAGCTTTTGTACCTCCTTTTCCATTTGACCAATTCATTTTTAAAGGATTTCTTCTCTTTAGTGGGCTTTTGTACCTCTTTTTCCATTTGGTCAATTATGCTTTTTAAGGGGTTATTTTCTTCAGTGGATTTTTTTTTCCAATTTAACTATTTTTTTTTTTAAGAAATTGTTTTCTTCAGTCAATTTTGGTTCTTCCTTTTCTAGGCTCTTGACTCTTTCTTGAATACCTTTCTTTTCTCATTTTTTTTCTTTTACCTCTCTTATTTGACTTTTAAATTCCTTCTTGAGCTTTTCAAGAAGACTTTTGGGGCTTGACACCAGGTCATAATCCCCTTTGAGGTTTTGGATGTAGGTATATTGAAAATATTGTCTATTTCTGAGTTTGTGCTTTGATTTCCCCTGTCCATGTAGAAAGAGTCTGTGTTCAGTGTTTTGTTTTTTGCTCGTGATGTTTGCGTATTTCTTAGCTTTGAATGTTGAGATCTCCTGGTGAAGGAAGGGGGCACTGCCCCAAGCTTCTTGTGCTGGGTGTCAAGGGCCTAGTCCCTACCTTTGTGCCCTGGGGCCTCACTTGCTGGTAGCTGGGGGCTGGCAGCTCAACAAGTGCTGAGCTAGACTCCTAGTTGTGCTTTCTGGCTTATGCTGAGGCCAGGTGGTATTTTTCTGCATTTCCCCAGAGCTACATTGAAGCAAGTGGAAGTCTGCTGCTTGAGGATGCCTACTTACTCAAGGCTGTGATGGACCATGGGGAGGTGTGGTTGTTGGAAGATGCCTGCCTGCCTGGGGCTGCTCCAAAGCATGTGGTGGTTCTCAGAGCTGGAATCTGCCAGTTCCCCTGACTATGCTAAGACATGTGGGGGATCCGGATGTTGGTGTTCGCCTGCTCCACCATACTGGGGTTCAGACTCTCCTGCTGATTTGCTGAGCTGGGACTTGCTGCCCAGCTTGCTGGGTTGCTTCTTGTCTTTGAATGCACTCCCCTTTTACATGCATGAGATGGACTTTTTTTTTCAGAAGTCCATACCATTTATTTTTATATTTCAGAAAATATTTTTGATGTTTTCTGTTCTTTACATTGCTTTCATCTTTCCTTTTTGTGTTGTTTTTTATTTTATTTTTTTCATTTTAATTACTATTTATTTATTTAATATTTTTAGTTTTCAGCTATGATTTGCATAAGAGTATGAATTACAAATTTTGTCCCCATTTCTACCCTCCCCCCCCTCCACGATGGCATATATTCTGATTGCCCCATTCCCCATTCAGCACTCCTTCTGTCACTCCACTCCCCCCATCCCCTTTTCCCTTACTTTCTTGCAGGGCAAGATAGATTTCTATGCCCCATTGCCTATATATCTTATTTCCTAGTTGCATGTAAAAACATTTTTTTGAACATCTGCTTTTAAAACTTTGAGTTTCAAATTCTCTCCGCTCTTCCCTCCCCACCCACCTTCCCTAAGAAGGCAAACAATTCAACATAGGCCACATGTGTATCATTATGCAAAACCCTTCCACAATACTCATGTTGTGAAAGACTAACTATATTTTGCTCCTTCCTATCCTATCCCCCTTTATTCAATTTTCTCCCTTGACACTGACCCTTTTTGAAAGTGTTTGCTTTTGATTACCTCCTCCTCCTATTTGCCCTCCCTTCTATTGTCCCCCCCCCCATTTTTATCTCCTTCCTCCTTCTTTCCTGTGGGGTAAGATACCCAACTGAGGGTGTATGTTATTGCCTCCTCAGGTCAAATCCGATGAGAGCAAGATTCACTCATTCCCCCTCACCTGCCCCCTCTTCCCTTCCTACAGAACTGCTTTTTCTTGCCACTTTTATGTGAGATAATTTACCACATTCTCTCTCTCCCTTTCTCCCTCTCTCAATATATTTCTCTCTCATTCCTCATTCCTTAGATGTCATCTCTTCATATTCAACTCACCCTATGCCCTCTGTCTATCTCTCTCTCTCTCTCTCTCTCTCTCTCTCTCTCTCTCTCTCTCATATATATATAATATATATATATTATATATTATTATATATATATAATTTTATTATATATAATATATATTAATATATATTTATAATATATATTATATATTATTATATATATATAATTTTATTATATATAATATATATTATATATTATATACATATATAATATATATATGAGAGAGAGAGACATAGAGAGAGAGAGAGAGAGAGAGAGAGAGAGAGAGAGAGAGTTGACTTCTTCTGGCTGTATGTTTTGGTCTTCT
Source organism: Trichosurus vulpecula (assembly GCF_011100635.1). Lineage (NCBI taxonomy): Eukaryota > Metazoa > Chordata > Mammalia > Diprotodontia > Phalangeridae > Trichosurus > Trichosurus vulpecula. The sequence continues at coordinate 94,721,845 of NC_050578.1, read as the reverse complement.
CTGTCACCAAAGAAAGACTCCAAAGCCTGAGTCTGAATCTGGGTCCATTTTTGCTGCCTGGCCATGTTCCCAGCCAACTGACCCTTGAGTTTTTAGTTGGGGGATGACTGCTTGTAGAATATAGAGTACTTTGTCCCAAGCCTGAGGGGCTACACTGTTGTTTTCAGAGCTATTTCTATTCAGCAAGCTCTGCCACACCAGTGCTGCTCCTCCCTCAAGAATCACCAACTCAGACTGGACTCAGATCTGAGCAGGCTCTGCACTCCTGCTTTGATCCTCTACTTAATTCCTCCCACCAGTTGGGCCTGGGGCCAGAAGCAACTGCAGCTGTAGCTCTGTAAGCAGCCTCAGAGCTGCACCACCTCTGCCATCCCTGGAGCAGAGTCCCACCATGAAGCCCTTTCACTCTGTCCCAGCAGCTTTTCCCACTAACCTTCTCTGTTGTCTTTGGTGTTTGTGGGTTGAGAAGTCTGGTAACTGCCACAGCTCACTGATTGAGGGCACTAGGGCCTGTTCTGCCCGGCTCCCATTCCGTTTGGTCCAGGCTTGGCCCACTCTGGGCTCTGCTCTGCTCCCAGCACGGTGCAATAGACCTTACCCAACGACCATCCAGACCATCCTGGGCTGGAGCCCTGCTTCCCTCTGCTATTTTATGTGTTCTGCAGTTCTAGAATTTGTCCAGAGCCATTTTTTACAGGTGTTTGGAGGCTCCTGTGGGAGAGGTTTAGGCAAGTCCCTTTTTTCTGGCAGCCATTTTGTCTCTGCCCCAAGATGGACTTTTCTTGCTGATTCTCCAAGTTTCCAGGGCTAAAAGACTGCTCCATCCCTTCTTTCTTCTGCCTCCACTGTTCCAGAATTTTTCCTGGGTTTTTTTGTGAGAGTTTTAGAGATCAATATAGGAGAATGACCATGATTTACTGCTTACTCCACCATCTTGGCTCCTGGAAATCATGTTTTAGATGTGAGCTTTTAAAATTACAGATCATCATATAATTTTAGAACTGCAAGCCACCTTAAACATCAGCTACTCAATCTCCACTAAGTTTAGAAACAAAGAAACTAAGGTTAAGAGTGGTTGTGAGTCTATGACCACACAGTGAGGATTCAGGGAAGGACCATAGTCTGAATCTCCTGACCCCCAGACCAAGCATCTTCCCTTTTATTACTTTGCAGTCTAGATGAGCTCAATTCAACAAATATTAATTTTGATGTATTCCCTATCAGAGCTCTTTTTTGACTTGGATTTTGAGTCCCTCTCTCTCTGTGTGTGTCTCTGTCTGTCTCCCTCTCTGTCTCTGTCTCTGTCTCTCTGTGTCTCTCTGTCTCTCTCTCTGTCTCTCTCTCTCTCTCTCTCTCTCTCTCTCTCTCTCTCTATGTCTCTCTCTCTCAGACACACACAAACACACACATCCCTATCCCTATCCTACCCATTTAACTTTATATATTTTTCTCTAGTCATAAAAGTGTCTACTCTCCTCAGGTTGCTCTATGCATTTTCTTGAGAAAAATGCAACATTGACTGACAATCTCTCTGTCTAGTGTTATTTAAATATTAACTATTTTGTACTGCTACAATCGTAAAAAAAGTTTAGTAAGTGGAAAAAAATATTATATATTTACTGAATCTGTATTTGTGGCATGAAGTCAATAAGTCATCAAAGGTTATGAAGTGCCTACCACGTACCACTCATGGTGCTAAACAATGTAGATTCAAAAAAAGGTAAAGAAAATTTCTATTCTCAAAGACCCTGTATTTGAAAGGGGGAGGCAACATGCCTACAACTATATGCAGAGAATTTAATATGCACAGGATGAATAGAAAGAAATAGAGAGAAAGCACTAGCACTATGAGGAAAGGGGGCAGGAAATCCTTCTTGAAGAATCTGGGATTTTAGCTGAGACTTAATGGAAGCCAGGGAAGCCACCAGGCAGATGGAAGGAAGGGTAACATTCCAGACATAGAGGATATTCAGTGAATATTCACCACATTGGAAGGTGGAGTGTCTTGTGTGAGGAACAGTATGGAGGCCAGAGTCACTGGATAAAGAGCATGCTAAGAAGAGTAGAGAAGATTGGAAATGTGGGAAGAGGCCAGGTTGTCAAGGTATTTAAAGAAAAGATTTTATATTTGATCCTGCAGGCAAAAGGGAGCCACTTCAGTGGATTGAGTAAGGGAGTGATATGGGAAGACCTGAGCTTGAGAGAGATCACTTTGATAGCTGAATTGAAGATAGACAAGAAAGTTGAGAGACTCTAGTCAAAAAGACAACCAGGAGATTATTGAAATGCTGTAGTCAGGAGAACATGAGACTTTGACCAAGGGTTGTGGGAATGATAGATTCAAGAAGGGAGCATATATAAGATATATTGTAAAGGTAGAATAAGTAGGATTTGGTAACAGATTAGATATAGGATTTCAAAATAGTGAGGGGTTGCAGATGACAACTAGATTGTGAACCAAAGTTATTGGGAATAGGATAAGGCCTTTGACAGTAATAGAAAATTTAGAAAGATGGGAAACTTTCAGTTTTGAACATTTTAAGTTTAAGATGTCTATAGGACATACAGTTAGAGGTATCCTATAATATCCTCGGAGATATAGTTGAGATGGAAGACTTGAAGTAAGAAGATAAGACCAGGAAAAAAATAGATCTAAGAATATTCTGCATAGAGATAACAATTAAATCCATGGGAATTGATAATCTCAAGACAATTAGTATAGAAGGAAAAGAGAAGAAAGGCTAGAACAGTGTTAGAGGACACCCACAATTATTCAACCTGACCTTCTAGATGAAGATCCAGCAAATGAGTCTAAAAATAGTCAGATAGGTAGGAAAAGAAATAGAAGAGAGCAATGTTACAAAAACCAAGAGAGAAGAAAATAGCAAGATGTGGGTGATTGACAGTATCAAAGAATGTAAAATGTTAAGAAGGATGCAGTTGGAGAAATGGGCACCAAATTGGGCAATTAAAAGATAAACTTTGGAGCTATTTCAGTTGAACTATTAGGTCAGAAGCCAGATTACAGAGAATAGAGAAAGAATAATAGAGGAAAAGGGCATGGAGGCATAAAGTACAGGCACTCTGCTCAAGGAGGTTACCCATGAAAGTGAAAAAAGATGTAGCTAGTAGGGATGGATTGATCCAGTACATGCTTTTTCCCCCTTAAAATGTATATGTTTGTAGGTAATAGGGAAGCAGCCATTAGGCATGATGAGGTTGATGATTGATGAGAGAGTGGTAATTATAGAGGGGACAATTTGCTGGAGTAAATGGGTTGGAATGAGATCATGTGTGTATGAGATGTTTCTGTTGGCTTGGTGAATGACTTCTTTGGGTGAAGAAGGAGATCGTAGCAGAAGACTTCTGAGTGATATAAAATGAAGAGGATGGGAGAAAGGGAGTTCTTGGAGAATATCCTCATTTTTTTCATTGCAATATGGAAAAAAGGGCTCAACTGGGAGGGGTGAGGGAGAACCAGGGGAAGCTTAAGAAAGGTTAGATAAAGAAAAGGTTGAGAAAAGTCACTATGATGACCGAGTTAGTGAAGCTAAGAGATAATTTCTTAACACTCTTCTCCTGTCTCCAATGACAAATTGCTGGCCCCAAAGTAAGTTCTTAATGAATTCTTATAATGATTTATTTGTACCTCTGCAAAGAAATCCTAACATGAAGTAAGGACAGAACAATGACAAAGGAGAGTTGAAAGTATAGCTATTTTTTCTTTAGTTTCAATCATTCTTTAAACTAGTATTTAAATGTGATAGTTATAAAGAAGCTCTTTCATTCCTCTTTGTAGCATGAAGTCAAATCTGGATTCTCCCAGGCCGTGGTAATAGAGTACAAACTCAGTTAGGTTATAAAAGTTGGAAAGTTTTCCAATACTTCCCTGATGATCCACTGTGTGTCTATTTTCTAGGAACCAGTCTATTAAAGGTCAGAGGGACTCTGTATCAGTTTGGTTGGAGATTACAGAACCTCAGAAAGGTAACTAAAGTGTAGAAGGTGTTGCTATTTGCATTGCCAGAGAGACTATATAATCTTAGAATACAAAAGTATTTAAGTCACTTAAGCTTTGCTCTAAATTTCTGAATTCAGAGAAGAATAAGTGATAGAGGAGAAATTGTGTGGTGACTACTAGAAAAAAAATCTTCATGTGTGAAAGAGATATGGGTAAAGGTATATCTATATGTCAGAGTGATAAATAGAAGGAGAAGTAGAACACGTTTGAGAGGATCATGGATTTCTGAAATACAAAAGAAATGTGAGTACTTAAATATTAATACACAGCATATTGTAGTAAAAGATATCTGTAATTAGAAACAGTCAAGAAAGGAGCCAAAAAGTCTGTAGGTTCACTGAACTGAAAACAAAAATAACATTTTGAACCAACAAACACATCTCAGATGTATTCTTAAGCCTTGTATCCTGGAATGAATTATTTATTGCCATTGTTATATTTTGTATTTCTTTTGACTGGACATTTTTAAGAAAAAAAACTTTTATACCATATTATTATTTTCAAGATGAGTAGACAAAATGAGTAGGACATTAAATACTAAAGTAAGAAGGAATTTAATGAGCTTACTAAAATGTGTGGGACTTATGAGTACCTGCCATCTTAAGACATAAGTCTGATTTTATTGTCTAAGTTGTAAAAATGGTGTATGAAAATATTTAATTACCTGTATATCTGTATATTTGGGAAAATGATTGCTATGCTATATGAATATTATATTGGGTTTATATGCATATAACTAAAATAGACAGTAATATGATCCTCTGTCTTTTCTCCATTGATTTTCTAAGTGAGCTATGTCTTCATTACAAGCTTTACTTATACAGTATGAAATTTATGGTAATTCTGGCAACTCCCAACTGAGAAAGTAGGATGGAATTTAATAAGAATGCTATTTAGTTATGAGAAAGAACAGTTGACTTTATTAGATGAGATATTAAAGTCAGCCCACCACCTCTCCCCAAAGCCCTTCTCAACAGATGCATAGTGCTGTAACCAAATCCATGTGATCATTCTTGGAAAAGACATGAAAATTGATTGCCTCTGAATTGAATCATAATCCTGGGGATTTCTGTGTCTAAAACATTCCTCCTGCTTCATCACTTCTCTGTATGTTTGTTTCCTCCTATTAGAATCTAAATTCCTTGAAAATAAGAACAACATTGTTCCTGGCACATAGTAAGAGCTTAATAAATCCTTATTCATTAATTCATTTAATCAATTAGATTTGTTGCTTTGTTATACAATAGGTTCTGAGGATTTTGACTAATTTTATTTTAAATAAGTATAATATAAGTGATAAAAAAACTAAATATACCTTCAGTTTGTAACTCAGAGGGTTATTTTGAAATAAAGGTTGTGCTAATTATTTTCTCTTTCAAATGGACATGAGTTTAGTAGCTGTGAGTGAATGTTTTAATGGATCCAGTATCTCATTGATATGATTTATCCCTCTAATGATATAGATTACACTTCATACATGCCTGTTATTCTGTACAGCTTTTGTCTGTGCCCTCATATCACCCATTGGGTACTCCTTCCCTAATTTCTGGGACCCCTACCTATATTTTTATTGATACGACATGGAAAGTTTTAGGAAAATGGTTGCATGCTGTCCTGAGGATCATTATTCCACAAATTTCCTTTTTAAAAACTGGCAAAGTTATTTTAATCACATTGCATTTTTTTTTATTTTCATTCTATCTCCTGGGTTGTTTTGCTTTTGACATTTTCTCTAAGTTGGTGGAAACTAATGCATTAGATAAAAATGATCATGGTTTAAACAATTAACCTATTTATGACACACATGGTTCTTCCTTACTTTTACCTTTTAATCTTATGGTAAAAGCTTTCAAAAAGACCAAAGTGTAAAGAAGACAGAGGCAAGAGGGAAAAATTTAAAATTCTTGTTCATTCATATTCAACTTTTCATGACTATATTTGGGTTTTCTTTTTTTTTTTGTAGGGGGGAAGGGAGGGCAGTTGGGGTTAAGTGACTTGCCCAAGGTCACACAGCTAGTAAGTGTGTCAAGTGTCCGAGGCCAGATTTGAACTCAAGTCCTCCTGACTCCAGAGCTGGTGCTCACTGCGTCACCTAGCTGCCCCCATATTTGGGTTTTCTTGGCAAAGATACTAGATTGATATGTGTAATATCAATTAAGTTGGGACTTTCTTACTGTTTTAAAATGATTAATTAAGTGTCTTTGAGTCTTACTAGGTGCTAAGTCCCAGGCCCAAACCCCTATTAGGTACTAAACCTATGTGGGTATGAATTGGTAACTAAGGTGGGACTCCAGGTGGGGCCAACTAAGGAAAGCCTGATTAGGTCCTAAGTTTGCCCCAAACCCCTAATTAGTAGGTGCTAAGCCTGTGTGGGTGTGAAGCTCCCAGGGTCCTAAGGGGAGGTGCTAACTCCAGAGCCAATCATAGGAGCCCAAGTTCTGGTCTCTCAGATGACATTTGATAACATCTGAAACTGTATAAAAAGGGAAGACAGAGCCATTTGTTGAGGGTTCTCACTCTTGGTTGTGTGCTGATGTGGAGATTGGGCAACTGCAGCTAAGAGCCCTCCAGCTCATAAACCCAGATGCTGGGACTTTGTTAAACTCTGGTAATTATGTTTGGGATTGGAAACAGATAAGGTGTCTGTTGATGTTTGTAATTTGTTTGTATTTGCTCTGAAGTTCAGGGTGCTGGCTTTTCCCCCTGAACTAAGTGAATGGTATTTGTATGCTGAATGAAAGTAAGACTGCTAACCCCTTAATGTTGCTTTCCTTAGTAAAGTCGATCAAAAGAACCTATGCTGGCAGAGTTCTTGTTGTTGGGCTTGTGTTGGTTTTTCACTCCCACAGCAGCTACTAGCTGGATTGTTGAAACAATACACCATTTCCTCCTCAAGCTAATTTTATAGATGAGGAAACAGAGGCAAGAAAGGTTCAATGATTTGCCTAGGGTCACACAGGTAGTAAGTGTCTGAGGCCAGCATTGAACTTACAAACATGAGTCTTCCTGACTCCAATCCCAGCAATATACTCCTGTACCACCTAGCTGCCCCAAAGTTCAAATAAACAAGCTAAATAAATAGATATGTTTTCAAAATGATCTTTTAATGGAAACCATCTTGACTGAAACTTGGACATCTGATGATGTTTTCGAATTCTGAATGAAATATGAAATTGCTGCTGATACTGCAGCTAAACCTAAAAAGTTTATCCCCTATTGATTCTTCTCACCTGCTTTGAAACAAATAAATTGTCTCTTAGTTTGTTTAACAGCAATCTCCATTTTGATCATTTTATCTTAAGGAATCTAAATGAATTATTAAGAAAATTAAGGGAGAAAAGTACAAAAAATACAAGTAAATTAATTTGGAGGCCAAAGAGCCTCCCAAAAGAAATCACAGATGATGCAGTGGCTAAAAGTACAAGGCCTGAGGTCAGAGAGATCTGAGTTCCAATCTGACCTCAGGCATTCACTATGCAACCCTGGGCAAATCATTTGATTACTGTTTGCCACAGTTTCCTCATCTGTAAAAAAGGGTTAATAATTATTAATATCAAGTTCTGTGAAAAATACTGAGCTATTATGCTACCTTGTGTCTTATATGACTATATCTTGAGTCAGAGGACCTAGTTTTGAATCTTGACTTTGCTAGGTTATGATCAACAAATTGGGCAACTTCTTTGGCCCTTATTTTCCTCATCTACCAAATGGATCAGTTGAACTAGAGGATTTCTGTGGCTACATTGTGATCTTTCACTATGTGTTACCAATGTTCTTATAATTTGATTAAATTTCTACTCAGGATGAAATTAGATTTTAATTTTAATATAAATACTTACTGGAAGGATTAACATTTGTCTGTCTTTTTGTAGTGATATCCATTTTATCTTTTAAAAGGATCAGTGCAAAAATGTGACATCCTTGAATAATTCATAATTAGTTATTCGTGTATTGCTTTATTATTGCTGCTACTTTACAGCCTATAGTCACTGGTAACATATATTATTTTATTAGGTTTTAATTAGAAAATAATGGCTTTTTCCATCTTGTAAATTTAATAGTATTTTTATTCTTTATATTTAAATTAGAAAACAGTTTCTTTCCCAGTGGTAGAACTTAACTCAAAAAGGAGTAGCTGAGGTCAGAGCCAAGATAGCAAAGAGCTCAGGGACTCACCTGAGCTCTCCCAGCAACCCCTCCAAATCCCTTTAAATAATTAATCTACACAGATTCTAGAGCAGCAGAACTTAAAAGAAGATGGAGTGAAATAAATTTCCAGCCTAAGACAACTTGAAAAGTTGGCAGGAAAGGTCTGTTGCACCAAGGTGAGAGAGGAACACAGTCCAGCACAGTCCAGGCCAGGCTGCTCTAGCACATAATAGGCCCTAGCAAACTTGGAGCAGGCCTCAGGGTAACTGAATCATTGACAGCAATAGTGGTTTCCAGAACTCCCAGCCCAGAGATACCAAAGACAACTTTGAAGGTCATCAGGAAAGATCTGTTGCACCTTGGTGAGAGTGGAGTGCAGTACAGCACGGGCCACACCAGCACAGCTCTGGTCCAGCAAATCAAGAGAGTTACTGAATCAACAGCGGCAGCAAATGCTTCCAGAGCACTTAGCCCCCACGTGAAAAGGGGGTTAAACAACTGGTCAGAAGGATATTACGGGGGTCTCTTTGCTAGCACTGAGGCAGGACTCTGTTGCTTTGCCCATACTCAGATCTGGTAGCATTCCTGGGTGGCAGCCTCAGGGCAAGGAGGAGTACTAGCATAGCAGAGCTTGTGGCCACCATGAAGAGGGACCTTCCTCACAGATCCAGGGTAGAAAAGAGTGCTTGTGGTCATTCACAGACCAGATCAGAGGCCAATTGAATAGTAAATGCCTATCCTTAGATCATAGCACCTTGGAACAACAAAAACTTACAGATCCCAGAAGAATCTCTGAAAACAGCTGCACAAAACTCGTGAAGCTTGGGACAGTTTGCCCTCTGACATGGGAACAGAGCTACTTTAAAAAAGAGTTAAAAGTCAAGTAATAGATTATGGAAATGAGCAAAAACCAAACAAACAAAATCTGTTGAAAGTTACTGTGGTGACCAGGAAGATCAAAACACACACTCAGAAGAAGATAACAAAGTCAAAACTCCTACATCCAAAGACTCCAAGAAAATATGAATTGGTCTCAGGACATGGAAGAGTTCAACAAGGATTTTGAAAATCAAGTAAGAAAAGCAGAGGAAAAATTGGGAAGAGAAATGAGAGTAATGCAAGAAAATAGTGAAAAATGAGTCAACAACTTGGAAAAGGAGACACAAACACACACACACACACACACACACACACACAAATACTGAAGAAAATAACACCTTCACAAACAGACTAGGCTAAATTTCAAGAGGTCAAAAAAATCCAATGAGGAGAAGAATGCCTTAAAAGGCAGAGCTGGCCAAATGGAAAAAGAGGCACAAAAATTCCCAGAAGGAAAAAAAAAAACTTTTTAAAATATAGAATTGGCCAATTGGAAAAGGAGGTACAAAAGTTCACTAATGAAAATAATTCCTTAAAAATTAGAATGGGGCAAATGAAAGCTAATGACTTTATGAGAAATCAAAAAACAATAAAACAAAAGCAAGAGAATGAAAAATAGATGGCAGTGTGGAATATCTCACTGGAAAAACAACTGACATGGAAAATAGATCCAGGAGAGATAATTTAAAAAGTCATGAGTCTCACTTTCTCCTCCATTGGCCAGATATGGATCAGGACAACTGGAGATGGCCCAGGATGCATTGCGGGACCTCGGCCATTTCAGAGTATATATAGACAGAGGACACAGGTGTGAATTGAATATGAAGGAATAATATCTAAAAAAATAAATTTAAGGCATGTGAGAAAAATGTACTGGGAGAAATGGAAAGGAAGAGGTAGAATGGGGTAAATTATCTCATGTGAAAGAGGCAAGAGAAAGTTTTTACAATGGAGGGAAAGAAGGTGGAGGTGAGGTGGAATGAGTGAAGGAAATAAGAGTGTTTAATATATAGAGCTCCATAAGATTGACCTATACACATGTTATCTTTGTGTCACACAACTATCTAATTTAGAGATAAAATAGACAAATAATAAACTTAAGAAAGCTAGGTTTTTTGTTTGTTTTAATATCCTTAGGCCATTTTCTGACTCATATCTTTTAAAACTTCAAATTCCATAAGGTCTCACTGAAGGAAAAAAGTCTCACTGAAAGAAAATAGTGGAGAGGGAGCATGATAGAATAGATTTCTGGATTTCAAGTCAAAAAGACCTAGGTTAAGATGACTCTTCAACTATTTGCTAGTTTTGTGATCAGAAGCAAGCTACTATGTGAGCCTTGACTCTCTCCTAAGTAATGTGGGGATAATAAGAATGCCTATTTCACAAAATTAGTATGACTGTTGTACAGAATTACTAAGCAGCGAGGTGATGCAATGAATAGGATGCAGGATTTGGAGTCAGCAAGGCTTGGGTTATAATCCTGTCTCAGTCCCTTTACCAGCAATGTGACCTTAACAGAGTCATTAAACATCTTTGTATCTCAACTTTCTCATCTGTAAAATATAGATGATAAAAATGGTGCCTGCCTTTCAGAGTCATGATGATCAAATGGGTAAAATGTATAAAGTGCTTAGCAGCTTATTACTATGGGAATAAAAGAAGGTAATCTATGTAGAGCATTTTGCAAACTTTAAAACATTGTACAGATGTGACATTATTGTTGTTATTCAAACTTTAGAACAGATAAATTTTTATGTGGTATTACTTAGAGTATTTTTTAAAAAAAGATCTTTTTGAAATGTGAATTCTGCCCTACTATTAGCCACAAGATTGCACTATCTACTTCAACGAGATGTTCTGGGGATCAAATGAGATAATATATGTAAAGTTATTTTGCATACTTTAACAATAATGCGCAAATGCGAGATCAGCAATTTAGACATAGATGGGAACCAAGAGTGTATCTAGTCCAATATCTTCATTTTATAGATGAAAAGAACTGAGGCCAAGAAAAATGAATTGTTTTGTCCACAAGTCCAGTCCTTTGAGAGTTAATATCGCAGGAGAGATATCACATAGTATGTGTTTGTGTGTGTGTGTGTGTGTGTGTGTGTGTGTATGTGTGTGTTTAACAGCCAACTTCAGAGACAGAATGAACAAGGTTCAAACCTTGATTTGGACACTTACTGGCTGTGGACTCTGGACAAGTAGCTCAATCTCTCAGTGTCCTAGGCAACTCTCGGTAATTATAAATTGCAGAATACTTTTGTATCTGCAGTAATAGAGAGATTTTCCTTGATAGAGGTTCCCTCCAATAATGAAATCAAAAGTCTGAATAAATTAATAATAATACTAGTGGGTATTTACATATGTCTTTAAAAAATCCCACTCAAGCCTTAAAACAATACCATGAATTAGGTTCTGTTATCTCCATCTCATAAACGAGGAAATAGGTATTAAAAGAGGATATATGACTTGCCCAGAGTCACACAGCTAGTAAGAGGCAAAGACAATTCAAATCCATATCTTTCTGACTCCAATTATAGCATACTGTCTACTATACCAGTGATATCATAATATATTATTCAAAGAATATATTAAATATATCTTTGCTAGTCTAAACTTTCTTTTAAAACTGAAAACCTTAATCCCCCTTAACAAAATCTATATGGAAGCCAAATTGGCCTACTTATTGTTCTGTATTCACAATATTTTATTCTCTTATTTTTTATATTCATTATATTCTATTTCCTGTTTTTGTGACTATGTGCATGCTGCTGCCTTTTCTGGCATTTTCATCCCCTTTACCCTTTCCATGGAGAATATATAACTTCTTTCAAAGTGCTGTTCAAATGGTCCTTTATTCTTATAGAAGACAGTTCTGTATGTCCTAATAGTATATATTGCAATTGTACCAACAATGTGGCTAGCAGCTATTGTGGCTGTATAAAACCAACAACAACCAGCACACAGAAGACTGCTAACACAGGTTCTTTGATCTGCTTTAATAAGGAAAGTAACTTTGAGGGGTTAACAATCTCACTTTAATCCAACATACAAATATTATTCACTTAGCTCAAGAGGAAAAGCTAGCAACCTGAACTTAAGAGCAAATACAAATAAATTACAAACATCAACAGACAGACCTTGTCTGATTCAAATCTCAACGCATAGTTACCAGGGTTTAACAAAGTCCCAACATCTGGATTTGCAAGCTGGGGGGAGTTCTTAACGGCTGCCCAGAGTCTCTTCAAGTCATATGGCACTCTCCCAGTGAGTGAGAATCCAAAGGGAAAATGCCAACCTCTGGATTTATATATTCTGTTCAGGGTCAAAAGGTAACACAACATGTGACTCACCCACATGATCTAAAAGCATCACAAACATTAGACTCAAACCCACTCATCCTAAAAACCTCAAGCATCAAAAACATGGGACTCAAACCCATGTAAACCAGGATTTCCCTTGAGGCAAGGAGGTCATCAAAGACTTCTGGTCCAATCAAAGAAATGAAGGCCAGACTCTTCAAGGGCACCTGATTAAGTAAGTGCTAAAAGAGAAAGTGGTAAAAGAAAGTCCCACCTTAATTACTGACACAGTAAAGAAAATTATATTTACTCTTTTAAAAAATTAATATTTTTGTGTATTTGCTGTTTTTCTCTAAGTAGAATGTAAACTCTTCGAGGGTATGGTCTGCTTTCTTTTTGCTTGTACATTGCTATCCACTAGCACAATTTCTGACACAAAGTAAGTGCTCAATATGTGCTTGTTAAATTGACCTGTACAACAAATTTGCACTTCCATTGCCAAATATTGGAAAAGAGAACAAGCATGGGTCTGAAAATCAATCAGCCAATCCTGTCTTAAAAACTTCTGTGTGTCAATCAAGAATTCTCTGAGAATTTAAAGATGAAAAATGCAATAATTCTGGTCTTGAGAGCTTATTTTCTATAGGAGGAGAAAACATGTTTATCAGTGAGTTTATGCAGAATATGTACATACAAATAGAAAGTCAGTTAAAACATGATAATTAGGTAGGGAGGGTGTAAGCAGGTGAGGACATCTTAGAAGGCATTATGCAGAATGGAACTTGGGTTGATTTTGAAGAAAGTGAGGGATTTGATGAGGCAGTGGTGAGACTGGAGTGCATTCAAGGAGCGGGGTACAGCTAGTGGAAAGGAACAGAAAGGGAAAATGGAATGCTATGTTTGAGAAATTTCTAAATTTCCATCATGGTTGGATTGTAGAGTATAGGGAAGTAAGGATTGTATAATGAGACTAAAGATATTGGCTGAAGCCAGGATGAGAAGAACTTTAAAATCAGTGAAGAGGAATTTATATTTGATTCTATATATAGTATAGAATTAGTGGAGTTTCCTAATTAGGAAAGTAGCATGGACAGATCTGTCCATAGGGAACATCATTTTGGCTGTTTTCTCATGGTTGCATTTGAATAAGGAGAGATTTGAGATACGGAGACCAATTAGGAAACTATTGTTATGGTATAAATGAGATATGACAAGGACCTGAGCCAAGATTCAGACCAAGTGAATAGAAAGAAGGGGTTGAGTGACAGATATTGTAGACATTAAGAGAGCAAAATCTAACAACAGGTTGGATATGTGGGAAAGGGATCATAGAGTCAAAGCTAATGGGAAGGTTGCAAAGTTGGGAGTCTGGAATAATGGCCCTGTCCTTAACAGCAACAACAGGAAATTTCCAGGAAGGTTTGGGGAAGATGATGAGTCCCGTTTTGGACATTTTGAGTTTGAGGAGCTGGCAGGACAAGAAACTGGTGAGTTTCCTAAATTAATTTCTAGAAGCAATCCCCTCATTCTATTTCATTTAGGGTAATTTTGTGAAGATCCATGTTAACAACACTCAACATTTATGTGGTGTTTTAAAGTCGACAAAACACTTTACACATATCTTATTTGATCCTCAAAATGACACTGGGAGGTAGGTGCTAATTTTTATTCTTATTTTTACAAATAAGGCAACTAGAGCAAGTATAGTTTAGGTGACTTCCCTAGGTCACTGAACGGTATTGGAGAAAAGATTTGAATTTGTCCTTTCCCAGCTCCAGGTACTATACTCTCTAGCCAGTATATCATCTAGATGTCACTTCCTACCCTTAAAGGAAACTAACTTTTGGGTACAGAGTGTTTTCTCCCTTTACCAATGACAAGGTGGAGGGGGCACACAGAACTTCTTCCATATTTGGGGGCCAGAAACAAACATGTTTTAAATCTATTAATTTCTAAGGATGCCTTTGGGACATCTGTATGAGAAAAATTGAGTTGTTTGTAGACATGTTTTGTTTGACTCACCCTAGACAAGTAATATAGCAAAGCGTAAGTCACATTAGGGATAATTGCTTTGATAAGCTAACCCTGAGAAGCACATTTGTGAGCCTCTCCTTCATGGTTGCTAAAACCCTGTGAAGAGGATTGCTGGCTTCCCTAAAGGCAATATCAGCAAGGGCTTTCATTTTATTTCTACATCAATGCTGTCTTTTTGCCCTTAAATATCTGAAATACCATTAAGACAGTGAAAGCAACCGAAATATATCAATTTTCTGTTGGCCAGACTATTAAACATATTATTCAAAGGCAAAATCTAGTTTGCTTGGTGCCTTCATAACTTAGGAAAAAATTCATCAGCCCTTTAATAGGATTATTTCTCTTCCTGGTTCTTCCACTCTAAGAAAGGCATTTGAGTTGTTTCTAATGGCAATGATTTACCTCATACTGTCTAAGTTTTCTTGCCAGTGCACTGGGAGCACAGAAGCAAGATATCTGGCCAAGGTTAATGCTACTTTATGGTCTCTTAGAAGGATTTTTCATGTCTACTTTACAGCAGTGGACATTGACCTCATCAGCTTAATATGCTCTCAAAGGACTTAAACACATCCTCACAAGAAGACCAAATTCAATTCAGCTACTATGGGCTCAGTACCCTTAATGTTATAACAGGAATGTATTTTTGTCAAGAAGAGACAGAAAGAAAAGAAGATAGAGCTGTAATGGACCAAGGAATGCAAGTTCCTGTAGCAACAATTTGCCTAGCAGCTGCTGCTGAGGTGTAAGACCCAACAAGACCAGGAACAAGAGCTGCTAGCATAGGTTCTTTTGATCTGCTTTACTAAGGAAAGAAACTGTAAGGGGTTAATAATCTCAGTTTAATAAAACATACATATATCATTCACTTAGTTCCAGGGGAAAAGATCAGTCCCTGAACTTCAAGGCAGATACAAAGAGAAATTACAAACATCAACAGACAGACCTTGTCTGATTCAAATCACAATTCATAGTTACCAGAGAATGACCAACATCTAGCTGAGTTACAAAGCTGGGGGGTTGGGGGGGGGTGGTGGACAGGGAAGTTATGGCTTGCCCAGAGTCTCAACATTCCTTCCATGAGTGTGCCCCAAAAGTCAAACACCAACCTTGGATCTTATATACCCATCTCAGGACCCTGGGGCACTTAATTACCTCACTGCTGAGAAGCACTCAAACAAAGAACAATGAAAAATTCCCCTTTGTTTGGCCATTACATTTGAAAGGCAAGACTATCAAAAGTACTTAATCACCTCAGCATTCCAAAAGAGAAGACAACAAATAGTCCTGCGCAGACTACCATTACATTGTCTCAGGGCTGAGAAACACTCCAAGACAAAAAGATCTATTTTACCTGCCCCATTCAAACAAAGGCCAGAATCATTAAAGGCACTTAAAAGAAGAACATCAAAAAGCACCGCCCTGATTACCATTACAAGTCCCCCAAAGTGGGAATATGGTGGAAGAAAAGAGACATAAGTATATAGTGGGGTGAAGTGTTATTGATATCAGAATGAAATGACTAGGATTGTGAGATTTTTTCTCTTTTCTCATTTCATGATGTTTGTTTTTTTCAAGCAATTAACCTTACCCTGATTTTATAGTTGTTTATAAGCATATTTCTTTTAACCTAATAGTTTAAATCTATAAATAATCATTTATTAAGTACAAACAGTGTTTCAGCCTCCATGTTAGTATTTATGGATACAAACACAATAGTGAGATTGGTACTGCATTCAAAGAATTTAGTGCCTTTATGCCTTAAGTGCAGGTGGTGACTCACTTCACATCCCTGGGTGTAGCTAGTATAGTGCTTTACACATAATGGTCATTGAATTCAGTGAAGCAGCCATGAAATATAGTGAGCAAAGAAGAAAAGAATATCACACAAAAAAAAATTGCAATTGATTTCTCTCTGAATTTGGCTAAGAGTCTTGTTTTATCAGCATTATTTTCTCTGGTATTTAATATCCTATCATGTAAACAAGAATGCCATGATAAATGAACTATTCTGAAAATTTTCGATGATATCTGCAGAAAAAAAAAAACCATGCATATGATCTGAGGTTAATTAGGAGAGAATTCCTCATTAGTCATCAAAAGCTTTTGAAAAGGTATGCTAAAATCTTCAGTTTTTCAAGTAGAATTAGTAAAAAAAAAAAGCATGACAATATGAGTTCTTCTAAGAATTTATTACTGTATTTTTTTGTCCTTCTATGATTTCATTCAATGTGGGTATTGCAACCTCTCCTGATTTTCCATCAATTCAACTGAATTTAACTCAGTTGTTAATCAACTACCACATGCATAATACTGTGCTTGATAATACAGAATAGTTACATGAAAAAGTTCCTGGAAAATTTTATCTAAGAGTCCTCTCTTTTTCTAATATCCATTCAAATATAATTTTGGGGGATGTTTTGTTTGCATATATATTGTTGCAGATTATATGAAGCTATGGAGTGTCTAATCTTCTATAAATTGCATGTTTATAAAGTATTGTGTTAGGATTGCATAATTGTTTACTACAATGGCCCTATCACTTCCAATAGTAGCCCACTCATAAAGATAAGGAAAGATTCCCAAAGTATATTCAGGAGAGAGGTGTCCCTAAATCCAGATATGGTCATCATTATTATAAAGTTTTTTTAACCTTGTATGTAGCATTTTATTTTTCACCAGTTAAACATAAAAACAAATTTTAACATTTGTTTTTAAAGCTTTGAGTTCCAAATTCTCTCCCTTCTTCCCTCCCTGCCACCCTCATTGAGTAGTAAATAACTAAAAATTATTTAAATCTTCAAAAGCCTAGGACTTGAGTTCACCAATATAAAAATCTACAAAAGACTGGAAAAGGTATGGCTGCTTTTACTCTTTTTTCTGTCCTCTTTTTTTTATCTTCTGTTTTTCCTTCCTTGTTCTCATTCTCTAAAGGAGCATCATAAGCCATTTGAGTAAAGATGCTGTATTTAAGTTTCTAGGGAGATGGGTTGAGAGAATAACATTCTGAGCCTCTTTGATTCTAACAATTCTCAACTCAAGGGACCATAAAAATTTCAAACAAACAAATAGTAAAATAGTGCTCTAAGACTTTTAAGCATTCTTGATGAAAAGACCAGAACTGAATTTTGACTTCCAAATTACAAGAATCAGGGGGAGCATGAAAAGGTAAACAGGAAAGAGAAATCATAAGGGACTTATTAAAGTTGAACTGTTTACATTTCTACATGGAAAAATGATACTTGTAACTCATGAGAGCTTTCTCAATATTAGGGTGGTTGAAGAGAATACAAATATACATACACACAAACATATACATATATATATATGCATATATGCACATATATACATACATATATATATATATAGGCAGAGGGCACAGAGTGAGTTGAATATGAAGTGATAATATGTAAAAAATAAAATTAAGGGGTGAGAGAGGAATATATTGGGAAAAGGAGAAAGGGAGAGATAAAATAGGGTAAATTATCTCACATAAAAGAGGCAAGAAAATGCTGTTATAATGGAGGGGAAGAAGAGGGAAGTGAAAAGGAATGAGTCAACCTTACTCTCATTGGATTTGGCTTAAGGAGGGAATAACATACACACTCAATTGGATATCTTACCTTAAGGAAAAGTAGGTGTTTCAACACTCTGGCTAGCAGCTGCTGTGGGGGGTGTAAAATCAACAACCAGCTCACAGAATGCTGCAAAAGCCCAGGTTCTTTTGATCTGCTTTACTAAGGAAAACAATGTTAAGGGGTTAACAAGCTTACTTTAATTCAGCATATGAATACCATTCACTTAGTTCAGTGGAAAAAGCCAGCACCCTGAACTTCAGAGCAAATACAAACAAATTACAAACATCAACAGGCAGGCTGAATACAATTCTAGTTACCAACATCTAAGTTCAGCCTGGGAGCTCATAACAAGGGCTGGCCCAGTCACATGCACCACCACAGCTGTGGGTCAGAGCTCCGAAAAAGAGAAAGTCAACCCCTGGTTTTATATCTTTTTCAGGGTCAAGGGTTAGTCATATATGCGACTCACCCACATGACCTAAAATTGTCACAAAGAGGTGACTTAAACTCACGTGGTCTAACAGCCTCTGATGTTACAAACATGTCACTCAAACCCATGTAATCTAGGCTTTCCCTTAAGGCAAGGAGGTCATCAAGGACTCCTAATTTAATCAAGGAAATAAAGGCCAAACTCTTCAAGGGCACTTGGTTGAACTAAGTGCTAAGAGCCCATTTTGATTGCTAACAGAGTAGGGGGGAAGAACATAAGAGGGAGGGGGTGATAGAAGGGAGGGCAGATTAGGGGATGGGGTAGTCTGAAGCAGACACTTTGGAAAGGGACAGGGTCAAAGAAGAAAATAGAACAAATGGGGGGGTGGGATAGGATGGAGGGAAATATAGTCTTTCACAATATGATTATGGAAATGTTTTCCATAACTACACATATATAACCTATATGGAATTGCTCACATTCTCGAAGAGGGTAAGTGGGGAGGAAAGAAGGGAGAGAATCTGGAACTCAAAATTTTAAAAACAAATGTTAAAAATTGTATTTACATGAAACTAGGAAATAAGATATATAGGCAGTGGGGTATAGAAATCTATCTTGCCCTACAAGAAAGTAAGGGGGAAGGGGATAAAAGGTGGGGATGGAGTGATAGAAGGGAAGGCAGGCTGGGAGAAGGGGTAATCATCTTGGGGTGGAGGGTAGGGGAGAGATGGGCAGAAAATTTCAAACTCAAAATTGTGTGGAAATGAATGTTGAAAACTAAAAATAAATAAATTAATAAAAATAGTATCTTGGATGTAAATTATAGTTCTAATTCTTAGCTACAATCTAGAGTTGAATTCAATTCATATGGCATACATACTGAGAAGTGTGTCTTATATGCAAATGATTTGGAACTACAAGAGTTTATGAGAGAGAAATCAATGTCAACTTCAAAATGTATGTGATTTATTTTAAATCATTTATTTTAATTTTTTTTAAAATTTCAAGTTGTAAATTCTCTTCTCTAATTTCTTGTCCCTCCATTCTTTGAGAAGGCAAGCAATATGATTTCAATTATACATATGAAGTCTGGAAAACATTTCCATATTAGCCATGCTGGGAAAAAAAAAAAACAAAACTAAGAAAGAAGCAAGAAACATTTTAAAAATGAAAAAAAAAAGAAGTATGCTCCAATATGGTCTCAGAGCTCATCAGGTCTCTATCTGAAATTCAATATCATTTTTATCAGGGGTCCTTTGGAATTATTTTGATTATTATTTTGGACAAAGTAGTTAAAACTTTCACTTTGATCACCATTACAATACTGCTTTTACTATGTACAAAATTCTTCTGGTTCTGCTCCCTTTATGTAGTATCAGTTCATACAAGACTTTCCAGTTTTTTCTGAAATGATTTTGCTACTTTTTATGAGACAATCGTATTTAGTCATAATTATATACCACAACTTGTTCAGCCCTTTCAATTTATTGGCACCTCCTCAGTTTTCAGTTCTTTGCCAACATAAAAGGAGATGCTATCAATATTTTTTGTACAAATAGGCCCTTTCTCCTTTTGTAAAAAATCTCTTTGGGATACCAATCTAGTAGTGATATTGTTGGGTCAAAGGGTATACACAGTTTTTTGGCCATTAGGCATAGTTCCAATTATTCTCCAGAATGGCTGGATTAGTTCAAAACTTTACCAATAGTTATTACCTTCTCAATTTTTCCACATCCCCTCAAGCTTTCATCTTTTATCTTTTCTGTCAAGTTAACCAATCTGATAGTTGTGAAATTGCATCTCAGAGATTTTTTATTTGCATTTTCCTAATCAATAATGATAGAGCATTTTCTTTCATATGTATTGATAGCTTTGATTTCTCCTTCATATCCTTTGACTTTATCAACAGGAGAATGTCTCTTATTTGTATAAATTGACTCAGTTACATATATATTTGAGAGACAAGGCATTTATCAGAGAAACTTGACATAATTTTCCCCCAGTTTCTTGCTTTCCTTTTAATTTTGACTGCATTGTATTTGTGTGTGTGTGTGTGTGTGTGTGTGTGTGTGTGTGTGTGCACGCACATGTGCAAACCCTTTTAATTTCATGTAATCAAAAGTATCCATTTTACTTCCCATGATCCTCACTATCTTTTATTAGTCATACTTTTCTTTTACATATAGATATAAAAGGCAATATTCTCCATGCTTCTCTGATTTGCTTATGTCACCTTTATGTCTAAGTCATGTAACCATTTTATCCTTATCTTTGTGTATGGTGTGAGATGTTTGTCTATGCCTAGCTTCTTCTAAACTGCTTTCTAGTTTTCTTAGTATTTTGGTCAAATGATAAATTCTTGCCCACACAGCTTGGATCATTGGGTTTATCAAACATTAAATTACTATAATTATTTCTAAGTGTGTATTTTGTACCTATTCTATTGTGTACCTACTCTATTGAAATTATCAACCACTCTATTTCTTATTACCAGATTATTTTAACGATTACCACTTTGTAATATACTTTGAAATAGGACACCTTCCTTCACATTTTTTTCATTGATTCAATTGATGTTATTGATCTTTTGTTCTTAAAGATGAAGTTTGTTAATTTTTCTACCTCTGTAAAATTATTCTTTTGTATGGCACTGAATAAGGAAATTAATACAGGTATAATTGTCATTTTTATTACATTGGCTTGGCTGACCCATGAGCAATGAAGATTTCTCTATTTGTGTAGACTTGTCTTGATTTGTGTGAAAAGTGTTTTATAATTGTATTCATATAATCCCTGGGTTTGTCTTGGCAGATAGAATCCCAATGTTTTTGTTCTGTTTTTTACAAAATTTGCAGTAATTTAAAATGAAATTTCTTTTTCAATCTCTTCTTACATTTTGTGGCTAATATACAGAAATGCTGATGATTTGTGTATTTATTTATTTATTGCTGAATTTATTATTTTATTTTATATCCTACAACTTTGCTAAAGTTGTTCATTGATTCAACAATTTTTTAGTTGATTCTCTAGGATTCTGTAAGCATACCATCATATCATCTCCAAAGAGCGATAGTTTTGTTTCCTGATTGCCTATTTTTATTTCTTCAATTTTAATTTCTTGTTTTATTTATCTAATAGTGTAATAATGGACATCGTTGCTTTATTCTGATCTTATTGAGATTTCTAGGCAATTCTCATTACAGCAAAGTACTTTTCTTAGTTTTAGATGGATAGTAGTTAATTTAAATAGGCTCCATTCATTTCTTTGCTTTCTAGTGTTTTAAAAAAGGAATGTGCATTAACATTTTGTCAAAAGCTTTATCTGCATCTATCAAGATATATGATTTTTATTATTGATATGGTCAATTGTACTTATACTTTTCCTAATATTGAAACAGTCTTACATTCCTAAGTATAAATACCATCGGGTTATGGTGTATTCTTTGTGAAATATTGCTGTAGCCTCCTTGCTTGTATTTTATTTAAAAATTTTGTGATGAGATTCATTAAGGAAATTGGTCAATGGTTTTCTTTTTCTGTTTTTTTTTTTTTTTGCTCTTCCTCATTTAGGCATCAAAAGCATATTTGTATCACAAAAGAAATTTAGAAAGACTTTTATTTTTTCAAATATTTCATATAGTATTGAGATCAATTTTTCCTTAATGGTTGATAAAATTCACTTATAAATACATCTGGTCCTGGGAATTTTTCCTCAGTGATCTCATTTATGGCTTCTTAAATTTCTTTTTCTAAGACAGTATTATTTAAGCATTCTATTTTAACTCCAGTTAATCTAAGCAGTTTATGTTTTTTTTTTATAAATATTCTTTTCACATAGATTTTCAGTGATAGTAACATATATGCTTGATGTAGCTATAATAGGTAAATGAACAGGTGAAAAGAGTGCTGGGCCTGGAGTCAGGAAAACTTGTTCAAATCTGGCCTTATTTATTAGCTGTGTGATTCTCCGTTTGCCTGGGAGTCAGCTAGGTGGCTCAGCAGATAGAGTACTGGACACAGAGTCAATAAGTTCTGAGTTTCAGTAGAGTTTCAGATACTTATTAGTTGTGTGACTCTAGAGAAGTCACTTAACCTCTGTCTCCTTAATCCTCTGGAGAAGGAAATGGCCTTTATTGACCAAAAAACCTCTTGGACATTATGGTCCATGTGATGAGGGCACAGTCTCTGGGAACCCCCTTGAATCTGGAGTACAGACTCTGGGAGTCCCCTTGAACTCTCTTTGAGTCTTCCAACTTGATCTGGCCTTCCCTTAAGGCCATGGCCCTAGCATTATCATTGGGCCCAATTCTGCCTAGCCTAGCCCTCTATTGTCCAGCTGTTTCCCACCCTTAATCCTGATCAAAATATTTATACCCTAGCTCTGTTACCCTAGCCCTCTGTTTTCTGTTGTCTCCATTGTAGCCTTCAGCTATTTCCCACCCTGGAATCTTGACCTCATCCCAGTCCGGAGCTCCTCCTTAGACTCCACCTCAAGTCCCTCCCTAAACCCCTCCTCTAGTCACCCAAGTCCCCCCCTCAATCCCTCCCATGATC
Source organism: Trichosurus vulpecula (assembly GCF_011100635.1). NCBI lineage: Eukaryota > Metazoa > Chordata > Mammalia > Diprotodontia > Phalangeridae > Trichosurus > Trichosurus vulpecula. The sequence continues at coordinate 94,698,895 of NC_050578.1, read as the reverse complement.
TTTGTGTATAATCTAATCTCCATCTTGCCTTCCTGAAGGTGCTCAGATTCAATCTAGCTCAGTAGATTGAATCTGGGCCCCTTGTGAAGACAGGTATCACAAAGGGTGGGATTTCTTAAGACTACCCATTGTAGTACACCCTTAATAAACTTTGTCTTTTCCCTTGGCTGAGAAGGCTTGAGTCAAATTCTTTCAGCAGGATCCAGTGTGTTGGTACTTTGGGGTGTTGAGCACCCCTCAACCCCAAACCTCTTCACATGGGGTCATCAAGAATTTGGCATGACTGAAACACTGAAAAACAATAGCATATAATTGGCCAAATTAACTCCTAAAAATGGTTTAATTTCATTTTAGTGGTACAGTCATTCCTTTCATTTTTGATATTGCTAATGTTTCTTCTTTCATTTTTTAAATCAAATAAGCCAATTTAAAAAAAAATGTTTTATGCATTAAAGAAACTAATAGGTTTTTCTTTTTTACTAATTCAATTTTTTTTACCCTCAATTTTATCAATCTCTTCTTTAGTTTCTTCCATTTGGGTTTTTTGTTGGTGATTTTAAATTCACCCTTTTTCTAGGTAATTCTTTTAGTTGAATGCCCAGTTCATTGATTTACCACTCTTTTTCTTTCTAATTGATACATGTGTTTAGAGATTTAACTTTTTCTTTAATAACTACTTTGGTTGTATTCCTCAAAATTTTGGTGTGGTGTCTCATTGTTGATATTCTCATTAATGAAATTATTAATTGTTTCAATAACTTGTTCTTTGAGCTACTTTTTTGTTAGCATTAGATTATTTAGTTTCCAATTAATTTTTAATCTATGCTTTTATGGTCTTTAATTAAGTGTAATTTTATGAGTATAATTTTATTGCATTATTGTGTGAAAATGCTAAATTTAACAGTTCTTTTCTGCATTTGGTAGTGAGGTTTTTATTCAAAAATACATGGTCAATTTTTGTGAAGGTGCTATGTACAGCTGAGAAAAAAGTTATACTCCATTTTATTGCCATTCAACTTTCTCAAGAGGTCTAGTATATCTAACTTTTCTAAGATTCTATTTATCTCTTTAACTTCTTACTTATTTTGTGGTTATATTTATCAAGTTCCAAGAGGAGAAAGTTAAGGTCCCCTACTCGTATAATTTTAGTATTTCCTCCTATAACTCATTCAACACATTATCAACTTTAGCAATGCTGCAGGATATAAAATAAACCCACAGAAATGATCAGCTTTTCTATATACTAACCAACAAAACCCAGTATGCGTACAAGCCTCTGACCTTTCACCTGACTGACCTGAGGCCTGGTTTCTGCTAAAGCTGGGGTGGGGGAGGGGGGAAAGTACACCTTCAGTTCTGTGGAAACAAAACTCCTCCTCCCATTTTTTACAATCTGAAGAACAAAAAGTCAAGAATATCAAGGAATCAATTACATAATGTGAAGAAAAGAAGCCTAGCAGTATCAGATTTTAAACTATATTACATTTGAGGAGAGCATGAGGTAGGCAGTCAGAGGAACTAGAGAGGCCAACCCGGTTAAACCAGTTCAGGCTTATCAAGGGCCTGGTCTTGGTCAAGAGTCCAGGCCTACTGATTTGCATAATTTACATATGCTAAAGAGGGAAGGTAGGGGGAATAAAGAATGTAGATTAATCCTAAACTCAGACAAGGAAAATCTAATTAACTTCACTTTTGCTTCTGTATCCTTATTATCCTACCTATATAAACTGTATAACCTAGGAAAACTATGTAAAAAGTAAAGAATGTAAACTAACCATAACTCTAGCAGGAGTGGAGGGAATAGTTACCAATGGTTTTATGGTAAATGAGTGCCTAGACTCAGCTAAATTTAGACTTGGTACATAACTGCAAGTCACTGAACCTCCCTGTGCCTCAGTATCCTCATTTGTAAAATGAGCCTTTGGTTTTGATAATTTTAAAAATCCTCTCTAGCTATAAATTAATGATCCTATGATATTGAGAATTTTTTCCCCAAAATATCTTGAAGATTCAAGATATATATATATTTATATATATATATATATAGTTATGTACACATGTATGTGTATGTGTACGTATATATTATATACATGTATGTACATACATACATGTATGTATATATGTAAATATCTTTACTTATACTACCTACCTCAGTGGGTTTTTACCAGGAAAAAAGGTTACATAGACTATAAAGTACAATTGAAATGTGAGTTATTATTATGTCAGAATGTCTGCTACTCCCAACCATGAAGAACAGCCATGAATTCAGAAGTAACAACCTACAATACCATCTGTGCTGCTGAGTTCTTGTGTGAATTTGGACAAAGTTATGTGACATCTCTGTGGGTAAGTTTTTCTAATGACAAATTGAAGAGTTAGTTGCACTATATGCTCTCTAAAGTCCCTCAGATTCCCAATATTCAAAGGATTTGTAAGTGTAAATAACCTCAAAACAACTGAGATTGACAAAAGATTTTCACAAAAACAAAATTGCATGGTAGAGTGGATAGAATCATCTGCCATCCTCCTGTGTCTTCACTTCTCTAGTTATCCATTTCTTCCGCTCTAAAATGATGGGGCTGGGCTCAATGACCTCTAAATATCTAAGGTTTTTTTGCACCTTAATCTAAGCTCCAATGAATCACACACTTAGTTATTTCACTGAATGGGAGCGTGGCACAATGAACAGGAAAAAGAATTGGTCTCATTTACTGGGGATAGCTCTCCAAAGTCAATAGGTAGGAAAGAACAAAAGAGGAGATGGAAGGTTTGGGAGGGGTGAAACAGAAAAGGAGAGACACTCAGAGTAGAGGCAGTGAAGAACAAGAACAGAAACAGAGGCATGCTGAAGTGATGAGGACAGCAAGAGGCAGATAACAATTAGCAATAATGATTAGCAGCAGACAATGGAGACAGCTATAAGAGAGGAGAAAGAAGACCTTCAAATTAGAGCAATAGAGCAGTTGGTATGGGGGCAATTGACATGTGAGCATTCACGCAGCTCTATTCACCTCAAAATATTACTGCTACTTAATCTGCAATTGTGTAGGACATGCACTAAGCCAAAACAATTCCTTCTCAGGGACAAGCATGAATGACATGTTAGACATGTAGGTAGGTAGGTAGATTAGATAGATAGATAGATAGATAGATAGATAGATAGATAGATAGATAGATGTATATATACCCACATACACATATGTACATATACACTATACACACACACATATGTTAGGAGAGATTAGAGAAAATGCATATAGAGGGAGTGCCTTTAAAAAAGAGAGGTGAGACTGAAACCCATGTTTTTGTTTCCAAATCCAGTACACATTCCATTGCATCATTCCATTGTGTGTATGTATATATACATACATATATGTGTGTGTACGTATATGTATATGTACATATATTTATGTATATCATAACAAAAGCAAAATATATTAATATTTATTAAATGTCATTTTGGACTATGGAATTTGCAAGGAGACTGCACAGAGATGAAATTTTCACATCAAGAATTGTTTCTGACACCTAGAAATATATATCATATGTATATTTAAGATATATCACAAATATACACACAAATAATATAATTTTTATTTTACTTGCCAGTTAACTTGCATTAGTTTTCCTTTCCTTTCACCTCTCCCAATGTATTAAAAAAATCTTGTGATAAACATGCATAATCAGGCAAAACAATTTCTCACATTGTCAGTGCTAAGAAAGGATGGACATTTTGGTGAGTCTATCACCCCTCTGAAAGTAAGGGGAGAGTATGCTTTATTACTGGTCCACTGGAATTGTTCTTGATGATTAGAACAATCAGTTATTCAATTTTTATTTTAATTGAAGCTTAATCGATTTTACTATAGGTCATAATTTAAACTCTGCCTGAATATTTGATTCAAGTATGCTTTTAATAAACAACACACTGAAGAATTTCTTTTTCTAACCCATTCTGCTATACCCTTCTGTTTTGTAGGTGAGTTGATACTGTTCACAGTTACAATAATTAATCGTGTATTTCTCTCCAGCCTGTTCTTCTGTGTCATTCTTTTTCTTTACCACACACATTCACTTTTCAAAAAATGTAATGTAATTTTTAATGTAAAGACAATTTTAAAATTCATTTTTAAAAGTTTTTCTGTTCCAAATTTTCTCTCCCCCTCTCTTCCCCCTCCCCCTGACACAATAAGCAATTTAATATAGGCTATAAATGTCCAATAATGCAAAAGTGATTACCATATTAGTCATGATGTGAAATAAGACACAGATCCAAGGGGAAAAAACATGAAAAAATATAGAAAGTGAAAAATAGTATGCTTTAATCTGCATTCATACTCCATGAGTTCTTTCTCTGGAGTTGAATAACATTTGCCATCATTAGTCATTTGAAATTGTGTAGGATGATTGCATTGCTGAGAATACCTAAGTCATCCATATTGATCAACATACTGTATTGTTTTTATTGTATACAGTGTTCTCCTGGATCTGTTCACTTCACTTTTCATCAGTTCATATAAGTCTAAGGTCTTTGTTGCTATTGTTGTTTTTTTTTTTAATTTTCCTGCTCATCATTTCTTGTAGAACAGTAATATCTCATTAAAATCGTATACCACAACTTATTTGGCCATTCTCCAATTGATGGGTATGCCCTCAATTTTCAATATTTTGCCGCCACAAAAAGAGCTGCTATAAATATTTTTTTTTTTGTCCAGAGAGATGTTCCCATCTCACTTTTTAAAAATCTCTTTGGGATATAAACATAGGAGTCAGATCAAAGTATGTGCACAGTTTTATAGCCTTTTGGGCATAGTCCCAAATTGTTCTCCAGAATGGTTGGACCACTCTCTTTACAAACTAAAGATTGGTGGAGAAAAATTTTATTCAGCACCATGTTTTGGTAAGCAAAATGGGCTCTTAGCACTCAGTTCAACCAAGTGCCCTTGGAGAGTGTGGCTTTTGTTTCTTTTGAGTAATTCAGTGTATTTCATTGAGTCTTACTAGGTGCTAAGCCCCAGGCCAAAACCCCTATTACGTGCTAAGCCTGTGTGGATGTGAAGCTCACAGGGTACCAAGGGGAGGTGCTAATTCAAGAGCCAATCATAGGAGCCTAAGTTCTGGTCATTCAGATGATGTTTGATGACGTCTGAAATGCTATAAGAAGAGAAGACAGAGCCATTTGTGCAGGACTCTCACTTGCAGTGGTGCTGATGTGAAGACTCCGGTCAGCTACAGCTGAGAGCCCTCCAGCTTGTAACCCAGATGCTGAGACTTTGTTAAACTCTGGTAACTATGTATTGGGATTTGAATCAGACAAGGTCTGTCTGTCAATGTTTGTACTTCTTTGTATTTTGCTCTGAAGTTTGGGGTGCTGGTTTTTGCCCCTGAACTAAGTGAATGATATTTGTATGCTGAATTAAAGTAAGCTTGTCAACCCCTTAACGTTGCTTTCCTTACTAAAGCAGATGAAAAGAACCTGTGCTTTTGCAGTGTGCTGGTAGCGTTCTTGTTGTTGGGCTTGTGTTAGTCTTCACCCGCACAACAGCTGCTGGCAGGATTGTTGAAACACACCAGTGCTCTAGTTTGGTGGAATCTATTTCTGTTCCATTGTCCCTCTTTAGATTCCCTCATCAAGAATCCAATCACAGGTTCTTAGTTTATCTTCTTTTCTAAATTCCTCTTCAAAATATACCCTCCTAAGATCATTTCTGGGAGCCAAGATGGTAGAGTAAACAGTAAGCCCCTCTAACTCTCCCTTATAGACCTATAAAAATCCATAAAATACCATCCCCAGGAAAAACTTGTAATAATGGTGGCAGCAGAAAGACAGGGTAGAGCAGTCTTTTAGCCTGGAAGGCTTGGGAGGTTAATGGTAAAGGTGGAAGGGGAGCAGTACAAGATGGGAGGCATACTGGCAAGCCAATAGCAAGCCTTCAACCAACCAAGATCCTGAGCCCCAGGGTGGTAGAGCAGGTAAGTGCCAACACCAGGATCACCCCCAGTACTTTGGCAAAGCCAAGGGAACCTGCAGACTCCAGCTTAGAGAACTATTATATACGTGACCTGTCTGGCCTTCTCCAGCAGCTGAACCTCCCCATGTTTCAGTGCAACTTGAGGTGGGCAGGCTACTTCCAGCAGCCAAACCTCCCCATTCTTCAGCATAGCCAAGGTGAGTCAACTTCTTCTAGGGGCTAGAGCCCTCTCCCCACTCTGAGAGTTTCAGTGTAGTGCAAAGGAAACGTAGAAAAATCCCACTTGGCTTTGGTACATATCAGAAGCCACAACTAAGAGCCCAGCTAACCACCAGGTAAGCTGGCAGACCCCTACAGCTTCCCTCTGCCAGCACATGAGGCCCCAGCACACAAAGTCAGTGACCAGGCCCCTGACTCTCAGCACAAGAAGCCTAGAACTGTGCCCCTTGTGTCCCAGAAGCAGGTATCAACTTTAAAAGCCAGGGAATAGACAAACATCATAACCAAAAAGCAGAAACAGGCAATGACCATAGATTCTTTCTATGGGGACAGGGAAGATCAAAACACAAACTCAGAAGAGGACAACATTGTCAATATGCCCACATCCAAAAATTCAAAGGGGAATATGAACTGGTCTCCAGACCAAAAAGCCTTCTTTGAAGAGCTCAAAAAAGATTTTAAAAGCCAATTAAGAGAGAGGGAAGACAAATTGGGAAAAGGAATGAGAGGCAGTCAAGAGAGATTCAACAACTTGGAAAGGGAAAGACAAAAATTGACTCTAGAAAACAATTTCTTAAAACACACAATTGGTAAAGTGGAAAAAAGTACACAAAGAAAACAACTCTTTAAAAAGTAGAATTGACCAAATGGAGGAGACACAAAAATTCACCAAAGCGACCTTTTAAAAAAAATAGGTCAAAATGAAAAAGATATAAAAAAGGTAATTGAAGGAAACGATACATTAAAAATTAGAATTGGGTAAGTGGAAGGTAATATCTCTATGAGACATCAAGAATCTATCAAACAAAATCAAAAGAATGAAAAAATAAAGAAAACATAAAACACAAATTGGAAAAATAACTGACCTGGAAAATAGATATAGGAAAGATATTTTAAAAATTGTTGATCTATATGAAAGGCATAATAATAATAAAAAAAAGCCTTGACAGCATCTTTCAAGAAATCACCAAGAATAACTGAAGTCCTAGAACCAGAGGGTAAAATAGTCAATGAAAGAATCCACATATCTACTCTTGAAAGAGATCCAAAATTGAAAACACCAAGAAATAGTGTAGTCAAATTCCAGAAATATCAGGTCACAAAGAAAATTGTGCAAACAGCTAGAAAAAAAATATTGTGGAAACACAATCAGGATTATGCAGGACCATGCAGCTTTTTCATTAAAAGGCTAAGAATATGATATTCCATAAGGCAAAGGAGCTTGGACTACAACCAAGGATCATAATCTTTCTAGGGAAGAGATGGATGTTCAATGAAAAGGAGACTTTCAGACCTTCCTGATGAGAAGACCAGAGCTCATTAGAAAATTTGATCTTCAAATACAAGATTCAAGAGAGGCATGAATAGGTAAACAAGTGTGTTGGCAAACAAAATGGGCTCTTAGCACTCAGTTCAACCAAGTTCCCTTGAAGAGTTTGGCCTTTGTTTCCTTGATTAGATTGGGAGTTCTCAGTGACCTCCTTACCTCAGGGGAGGGCCTAGTTCACACATAGGTTTGAGTGACATAAATAAGCTGGAAAATATGTAAACAACAAATAGTAAGCTGACCATAGAAAGTTGCTATGGTGACAGAGAAGATCAAAATTTAAAATCAGAAGAAGACAATTAAAGCAAAGTAGCTACGTGCAAAGCCACAAAAAAAAATGGTCTCAGGATCTGGAAGAGCACAAAAAAGACTTAGAATGATAGAAGAAAATAATTAAAAAAAGAGTCAACAACTTGATGAAGCAGGTACAAAAAATACTGAAGAAAATAACACATTAAGAAGGTATAGGGCAAACGACAAGGGGCAGAAAAATCCACTAAAGGGAACTCCTTAAAAATAGAATCAGCTAAGTGGAAAAGGAGGTACAAAAGCTCGCTGAAGAAAATGATACCTTAAAAATTAGAATTTGGCAACTGGAAGCTAATGAATCCATGAAACAACAAGAAACAATAAAACAGAATTAACAGAAGAAAATGTGACATATCTCATCAGAAAAAAAAACAAACCTGTGAAACAAATAAAGGAGAGATAACTTAAGCATTGTTGGAGTAACTAAAAGCTAGGACCCAAAAAAGAGTGTAGAACTCATATCTCAAGAAATTATCAAGAAAACTGTCCTGATATTCTAAAACCAGAAGGTGAAATAGAAATTGAAAGAATCCACTAATTACTTCCTGAAAGAGACCCCAAAATGTAAAGTCTCAGGAATATCATAGTCAAATTTAATGTTCACAGCTCAAGGAGAAAATAATGCAAACAACTAGAATTAAATAATTTAAATATCCTGTAGTCACAGTCATGATTACAGAAGATTTAGCATCTTGTGTATAATGAATCAGAGGACTCGGGATATGATATTCTGGAGGGCAGAAGAGGTAGCATTACAACCAAGAATCACCTATCAAACAAATTTGACTATAATCCTTCCAGGGAAATAAAAGGATACTTACTGAAGCTGAGGACTTTCAAGTATTCCTAATGAAAAGACCAGAACTGAGCAGAAAATTTGACTTTCAAATACAATATTCAAGAGTATATAAAGGTAAACCTTTAGGGGACTCAATAAGGTTAAACCGATTATATTTCCACATGGTAAGATGATATCTTTAACTCCTAAGAACTTTATATCATTAGAGCAGTTAGAAGGAGTGTATATATATGTGAACAAAGGGCATGGGTGTTAGTTGACCATAATGGGATGATATGAAAAAAAAAAATAATTGGTGAGAAAGAGTTGTACTGGGAGAAGGGGAAAGAGAAAGGTAGAAATAGCTCATACAGTTGAGAAGAAGATGGGGAGGGTGACACTTGAACTTTACTCTCATTGGAATTGGATCAAAGAGAGAAAAACATCCACACTTAGGTGATTATTGAACTCTATCTTACCTTACAGGGAAGTAGGAAGGAAGGGAGATAAGAGAAGGGGAGGCTGTTAGAAGAGAGTGTGAATTGTGGGAGGCTGTGGTCAGAAGCAAAGCAATTTTTAGGAGGAATAGGATGAAGGAAATGTAAGAGAAGGATAAACAGCAAAAATTGGGGTGGAGAGAAATACACATGTAGTTATCATATTAGAAAAACTATCAATATAACTGACCATATCAATAACAAAACCATCAAAAATCTGTGATTATTTCATTAGATGTAGAAAAAAGCTTTTGACAAAATACAACCCTTATTCCTATTAAAAACATTAGAAAGTTTAGAAATAAATGTAGCTTTCCTTAAAATGATAAGTTATGATGATAGTTTTCAATCATTTTCAAACATATCTGACTTTCTGTGACCCCATTTGGGATTTTCTTGTCATAGATAGTGGAGTGGTTTGCCATTTCCTCCTCTAGCTTATTTGACAATCGGGGAATGGCTGAACTTTTATATGATTGTGATGGCATATTATCATGCTTTTAAAAAAATGATGCACAGGATCGTTTCAGAAAAATCTAGAAAGACTTATATGAATGCATGCAAAATGAAGTGAGCAGAAACAAGAGAACACTGTACACAGTAAGAACAGTATTGTATAATGATCAACTGTGAATGATTTAGCTATTCTGAGAAATAAAATAGTCTAAGACAATTCTGAAGGACCTAAGATGAAAAATATTTTCCTGCTTCAGAGAATAAACTGATGAAGTCTGAATGCAGATCAAAGCATACTTAAAAAACAAACCTTTATTTTTTTCTTTATTTTTGGTCTCTTTTTTCATTAACAAAATGGAAGTATGGAAATATAGTTTAGATGACTGAACATGTATAACCTATATTAAATTGCTTGCTTTCTCAATGAGGGGAGAGTGTAATGGAGTGTGGAAGAGAATTTGGAACTCAACATTTTAAGAAAAGATGGTTAATTTTTACGTGTAGTTGGAAAAAAATAAAGAATTTTTAAAACATCTCATTTTCGGCAAGAAGTCTTTCTTTGTCCTTCTTTTTCAGTGTCTTTTCCTTAAGAATGTCATCAATTTTCCTATATTCATCTTGTTTTCAAATAGATATTTGTTTCTTGTCTTCTTTCATTAGAGTCTAAGCTCCTTGAGTATAGGGACTATTTTTGCCTCTTTGTACTCTCACATTGGCCACAGTTCCAGGAACATAGTGAGTGTTTATTAAATGCTTCTTGGCTTGATTTGACCATATGGAGAAGAAATCACCACTCTAGAACCCATTTGTGCAAAGATGGTAAATGAAAGTTTAAAATATATTTTGAGATTAGTTTAAGAGATTGCTATTAGGATGTAAAATTCTTTCTAAAATGAAGAATTAGCATTTGCTTTATTATATATCCTATAGTTTCTACCACAGGAATAGAAAGATTTAATCATATAAAAAAGGTAATTCAACTCTAGCACTAAGACAAATTTGAGTTTTGAAGTTCAAAGATGATTTTTTAAAGTTGCTACCATGAATCCAGACTAAGTCAGCAGTAAATAACAAAGGCCCCATGGAAGTGCTGAGGACCCATTAATCCGGATACACACATTTTAGCAGTCTATAAAAAATAGGTTTTGTGATAACCACAATCCCCAAACCTATAGTAGTGATATCTCCTCAAATCCTAATAACCAAAGATTTTTCCTCCCTTTTCTTCATATTACCTAGTGTCTACTAATACAGCCTAAAAAGAGGGAAAAATGCTGCATATCAATATATGGGGAGAGGGGAAACATTCATCAGATGTGATGATACCTTCCATGATAACCTTATTTTTAAGGAAGGCAAAGACTAACAAAGCCATGCAGCCTGAAATCAATAGCTGCCACTCACAAACAACCTGACATAATAGGTGGTCTTCAGTTGTTCATTTGATCAACAATTCTTTGTTTTGGCTAGATCTACTCTCATTTCCATCTCCTATTTTAATAGAAAATTTCAAGAATTAGAGGATCCTCAAACTTGATTCTTTTTCCACAAAAGAGGTCTTGTCCCTATCATAGGTATATATATCGATGCTGACCCTAAGATAAAAACATATGGGGCAGTCTAAATTAGTTTTCTACATTTGTCACCTGTTGCTTTGAATGTTCTCTGTCATCCAAAGGTATAAGAAAATTTGCTTCTATAGGCTAGGAGCTTTTGTGCCCCCCAGTTCCCTGTAGTGTATGATAAGTCAGTTCTTGAAATATCTGCTTTTGTGCGATATGAAGAATATTGGGAGTATAGGTGACATAAAATACCTATAGCACAGATTCATCATTGAATTTTGGCCGGTATGGCTGGCTTTTACAATTCTATTTCTTTTTGCTCCAAGGCCAGTTGGTTAATTCTGAGCCTTGGTCCATTAAGACCCTCAGTTCTTTTCCTGTGCCCTAGATACTAGTCTAGATAGACAAGGGCTGGTTTTCATGATCTACAAATAGATTTTAGGGAGTATGTAACCTTGGATGGAAAAATGCATTTTATTTAAATATTATTGGCTTCCTTTAAAAGTCTGTATATTTTATGCATTTAAAAACATTATTCTGTGAAAGGCCTAATAGATTTTATCAAACTGCCTCAAGGCTCCAAGAGACAAAAAAGATTAAAAACTCCTTGGCTAAACTGAAACAGTATTCTCTGTGGCTGCCTAAACCCAGAACTTCTTCACCTAGATTCTACAATTAGAATTTTTTTGAGAAATTGCCTCCTTCAGTGGTCCTAGCCTGCATCAAATTCCATTAGCTTTATTATTCTTCCTTTTTCTGTCTTTTCCACTCATGCATCTTTCCTCCAGTAAATTCTCCATTACTCCCCCTTCCTCACTTTTTCATTGTTATAATCTTGAAAGGAAGGAACATTAATCAGTGGAATTTTTGAAATTATAGAACTAAATTATTTAAATTACTCTAGGAGCCAAAGGGGATAATTTTTTTAAAATGTGACATTTTATGGCCCATAATAGTTAATTACCAATTGCCAAGTGAAACATGAAACAATCTTCTAAAGTATGACACATGATTCGTTATCACTCACTAAATTGGATCTGTCTACTGCCTTGTACCAATACAGTACTGACATATGGGAGAAGTTGGGAAAACGTGGGATAAATGATTTGTATGAAGGTCAAGTAATGAAGAATACTGAACTTTGGTTTTAGACTCAAGGTAAAATACATGATGTGCCTGCCGATGTGTTATTTCTGACAATTCTGCCTTAGGCATCAAATGTTTCCTGGTATGCATACCAGCCTGGGGAATAGAAAAAAAAAAGTAAAACTGATGCTTATACTAATCTCTCCCCACTTTTGTCTCCTATGGTGTATATTGTAGTTCCTTAACGATTGCATGAATTACTTTTGACAATTTAAGAAAACATTATTTAATTCAATACTCTTCCCCCACCCATTCTCTTACAGGTACATTTACCTTGTCCATGTTTCTTTTCCATTGACCTGCAACTATCAGTTATTTTGGGTCACCTTTGTAAAAGTGTCAGCTCCAAATTATATTTCCATATCATAACATGTCCACATCCTAATTATAGTAGAAATAATAAAACACAAAATGCATATTATTTTGTGAAGATCTTAAACTTCATCTTATGTTTTTACAGAATAAACAGGTTCTTCATTGTTCATTATCTGATTATTGACTCAAATCGTTGGAGCTAGATAGGACTCTTTAATCCAAGGCTCTTGTATTATGGTTGGTTGGTTGTTCTCTTTCATAATCAAAAAGGTACAAAATAACAACACTATGTCAGGGTCAGTGCACAGTGTGTCCACTTGTTGCTGATCAGACCAACATAAGCTTAGAAGGCTCTACCACAGGTTAGATACAAATAGCTTATGAAATTTTCAGATGGACATGTCTCTAAATTTGTGCATCACACATTTCTTTTGAACTATTGCAATTCTCCTTTGATCATAGAGCATAGTACTTTCTTTGATGCAGGCATGCCACACTGGACAGTCCTATGGCAATTTCTTCCACATCTCACAATTAATAGAAAAGTTCTTCAGAAAGAATTTTAGAATGTCCTTGTATCACTTCTTCTGAACTTTGAGTGAGTGCTTGCCTTATGTGAGTTCTCCATAAAGTGCTCCTTTAGGCAAATGTGCATTTAGCAGTTAAACAATGAGACCAGTCCATAACAATTGTGCTCTCTGTGATAGAGATTGAATGGCAGTTTGGCTTGAGAAAAGACCTCAGTGTCTAGTACCCTATCTTGCCAGGTGATCTTCAGAATCTTTCTAAGACAATTCAAATGGAAGCAATTCAATTTCCTGGCATGGTGCTGTTAGACTGTCCATGTTTCACAGGCAAACAACAATGAGCTTACCACAACATTTTTATAGACCTTCAGTTTGGTAGGCAATCTAATCTCTTCACTCCCATACTTTCCTTCAGAACATCTGTAATGTTAATAGAATATGAAGATCTTCCCTGTCCATTAATAGGCATATGTGACCACATGTGCCCACTTTTTCCTTGGAACAGGGGCCATGTTTCCAGTCTAAAGGTACACAGGTAATTCAATCATGGATGTCTTGCCACTTTGAGCTCTGGCCCAGCTCACAGATGTGATATATCCTGAGTCACACAGAGCCCATTGCAGGAGGAACTTGCCTAAGGAGGAGCTTCCTTAGGGGGAGGCTTGCTTGTAGGAAGGCTTACACACCTTTTGGTACTAAGCTAATTAGTCACTGAGTCACAAAGGCTGTGGCTTTCTGGCTCTGACCCCATTAGCCATATTTTGCCTTGGAGCATGATACTCAGTTTTTCTGGGTAAGTGATTCTTGGTTTTAATCCTAGCTCCATTGATATCTGGGAATATCATATTCAAATCCCTTCGATCCCTTGATGTAGAAGCTGCTAGATCTTGTGTTATCCTGATTGTGTTTCCACAATACTCAAATTGTTTCTTTCTGGCTGCTTGCAGTATTTTCTTCTTGATCTGGGTGCTCTGGAATTTGGTGACAATATTCCTAGGAGTTTTCTTTTTAGGATGTTTTTCAGGAGGCAATTGTTGGGTTCTTTCAATTTCTATTTTACCTTCTGCAATGGGCTCTGTGTGACTCAGGAATATCAGGGCAGTTCTACTTGATAATTTCTTGAAAGATGACATCTAGGCTCTTTTTTTGATCATGGCTTTCAGGTAGTCCAATAATTTTTAAATTATCTCTCCTGGATCTATTCTCCAGGTCAGTGGTTTTTCCAATGAGATATTTCACAATGTCTTCCATTTTTATTCCTTTGGTTCTGTTTTATAACATCTTGATTTCTCACAAAGTCACTAGCTTCCACTTGTTCCAATCTAATTTTTTTTCTCATCTCTATTTTATTTTATTTTATTTTAATTTAAATTTATTTATTTAACATATTTGGTTGTGAAAATCAATGCTGAAATCCAATCTAATTTTTAAGGTAGTATTTTCTTCAGTGGTATTTTGGACCTCCTTTTCCATTTGGCTAATTCTGCCTTTCAAGGCATTCTTCACCTCATTGGCTTTTTGGAGGTCTTTTGCCATTTGAGTTAATCTATTTTTTAAGGTGTCATTTTCTTCAGTATTTTTTGGGTCTCCTTTAGCAAGTCATTGACTTGTTTTTCATGGTTTTCTCTCATCACTCTCATTTCTCTTCCCAATTTTTCCTCTACTTCTCTAACTTGCTTTTCCAAATTCTTTATGAGCTCTTCCATGGCCTGAGAGCAGTTCATGTTTTTCTTGGAGGCTTTTGATGTAGGCTCTTTGACTTTGTTGACTTCTTCTGGCTGTATATTTTGGTCTACTTTGTCACCAAAGAAAGATTCCAAAGTCTGAGTTTGAATCTGAGTCCATTCCATTGTTTATAATTCTTCTTTACTACTTCACTATTGTGTAAATAAGTTTAATGTGAAGGTATATATAGAACCTATATGGGATTACACACTGTCTTGGGGGGTAGAGGGGAGGAGAGGAAAGGGGAGAAAATTTGGAACTTAAAAGCTTGTTCAGCCGTTCCCCAATTGGTGGGCATTGCCCTGATTTCCAATTCTATGCCACCACAAAAACAGCTGCTATAAATATTTTTGTACATACAGGTCTCTTTCCCACTTGGATGATCTCTTTGGGATATAGCCCCAGGGGTGGTATTTCTGGGTCAAAAGGTATGCACATTTTTATAGCCCTTTGGGCATAGTTCCAAATTGCTCTCCAAAATGGCTGGATCTGTTTACAACTGCACCAACAATGTATTAATGTTCCAATTTTCCCACATCCTCCCAAGCTTTTATCATTTTCCTCTTTTGTCATATTAGCCAATCAGACAGGAGAGATGTGGTACCTCGGAGTTGTTTTTATTTGCATTTCTCTAATCAATAATGTTTTAGAGCATTTTTTCCTATGCCTATATATATCTTTAATTTTTTTCCTCTGAAAACTGCCTGTTCATATCCTTTGACCATTTATCAATTGGGGAATGGCTTTTATTACTATAAATTTGGCTCAGTTCCTTGCATATTTTAAATATGAGGCTTTTATCAGAGACATTGGTTGTAAAGATTTTCTCCCCAGAGTCATTTTTAAAGGTATTTGAATGGGTTTGGGGGAGACCTCAGGTTAGTCCATGTCTTTACTCTGCCACACCATCTTGGTTCTGCCTCCGATCAATAAGCATTTTAAAGCTTCTATAATATCCCTGGGTACAAAATGAAGCAGTAACTGGATTCAAGAAGTTCGTGAAGAGGAGTAATCCTCTCTCATCAACAACTGAAATCTGTAATGATAGAACATGATAGCAATTTGGTTTTTCTTATTTTTTCTTCTTTCTTTAAAATTAATTTATTTTTAGTTTTCAGCATTCATTTACATAATATTTTGAGTTTAAAATTTTCCTCCCCTCCCCCTCCTCCCTCCTCTCCAAGATGGCATGCAATGTGATGAAGGCTCTACTTATGTACTCATAGTAAACATATTTTCATATTATTCATGATATAAAGAAGAATTAGAACTAATGGGAGGAACAGCAAGAAAGAAGAAACAAAACAAAACAACAAAAGAAAAGGATAGCAAATACTATGCTTCCATCAGCATTCAGACTCCAAAATTCTTTCTCTGGATATGGATGTTTTCCATCTTGAGTGTTTTGGAGTTGTGTTAGCACCTTGCATTGCTGAGAAGAGCATAGTCTATCAAAGTCAGTCATTGCACAATGTGATTGTTACTGTGTATAATGTTCTCCTGGTTCTGCTCAGTTCACTCAGCATCAGTTCATTGAAGTCTTTCCAGGTTTTTCTGAAGTCCACGTGCTCCTCATTTCTTATAGCACAATAGTATTCCATTACATTAATATACCACAACTTGTTCAGCCATTCCCCAATTTATGAGCATCACCTCAATTTCCAGTTCTTGTCCACCACAAAAAGAACTGCTATAATTTTTTTTGTACATATGGGTCCTTTTCCAATTTTAAAGTTTTTTTGGGATACATACCTAGAGGTGGTATGGGTTAAAGGGTATGCACAGTTTTAGAGCCCTTTGGTCATAATTCAGATTTCTTTCCAGAATAGTTAGATTAATTCACAACTACACCAAGAATGTATTAGTGTTCCAATTTTCCCACATCTTCTCCACCATTTATAGTTTTCCTTTTTTGTCATGGTAGCCATTCTGATAGGTATGATGTGGTACCTCAGAGTTGTTTTGATTTTCATTTCTTTAATTAATAGTGATTTAGAGCATTTTTTCATGTAACTGTAGATAGCTTTAACTTTTTCCTCTGAAAACTGTCTGTTCATATCCTTTGACCATTTATCAGTTGGGAATATCTTGTATTCTTATAAATTTTATTCAGTTCTCTATATACTTTAGAAATGAAGCCTTTATCAGAGACACTGTAAAAATTCTTTCCCATTTTTCTGCTTTCCTTCTCATCTTGGTTGAATTGGCTTTCATTTTTGCAAAAACTTTTCAATTTAATATAATGAAATTGTCCATTTTATATTCCATAATGTTCTTTTTCTCTTGTTTGGTAATAAATTCTTCTGTTTTACATAGATTTGACAGATAACCTCTTCCTTGCTCCCCCAGTTTGCTTATAGCATCAGCCTTTAGAACTAAATCATGTACCTATTTTGACTTTATTTTGGTATATGGTGCAAGATGTTGGTCAATGCCTAGTTTCTGCCATACTATTTTTCAATTTTCCCAGTTGTTTTTGTCAGACAGTGAGTTCTTATCCTAGAAGGTGGAGCTTTTGGGTTTATGAAACAGTAGATTACTATAGTCATTGACTACTATGTGTTCCGTTCCCAAACTATTTCACTGATCCACCACTCTGTTTCTTAGCCAGTATTAAGTAGTTTTTTATGATTGCTGCTTCATAATACAATTTAAGATCTAGTACAGTTACACCACCTTCCCTTACATTTCTGGACCTTTTGTTCTTCCAGATAGATTTTGTGATTAGTTTTTTTTCTATTTTTCTTCTCCTATTGCTAAAGCTGATGTTTCTAGTACCATATTAAATAACCATGGTGATAACAGACATCCTTGTTTCACCCCTGATCTTATTGAAAATGCTTCTAACTTATCCCCATTACTTATGATGCTTGTTCATTTTAAGGCAACTGCTACTTATCATTTTAAGGAAGACTCCATTTATTCATATTCTTTCTAATATTTTTAATAAAAATGGGTGTTGCTTTTTGTCAAAAGCTTTTTGTACATCTATTGAGATAATTATACCGTTTCTGTTAGTTGTATTGTTGACATGGTCACTTGCACTGATAGTTTCCTAATATTGAACCAACCCTGCACTCCTGGAATAAATTCTTTCTGGTCATAATGTATTATTGTTGTGATAAGTTGCAGTAATCTTTTTGCTAATATGTCATTTAAAAATTTGCATTTATATTCAGTAGGAAAATTGATCTATAATATTTCTTCTCTATTTTGGCTCTTCCTGGTTTATTGGTACCATATTTGTACCATAAAAAGAATTTGGTAGGACTCCATTACATATTTTCCCAAAAAGTCTAGATATTATTGGAATTAATTACTCTTGTAATTTTTGATAGAATTCACTTGTAAACCCATTTAGAACTGGAGTTTTTTCCTAAGGATTTCATTGATAGCTAGTTAAATTTCTTTTTTCTGAGATGGGTTAACTTAAGTATTTTATTTCCTCTTCTGCTAATCTGGGAAATTTATATTTTTTGTAAATATTCATCCATTTAGCTAAGCTTGACAAATTTATTTGCATAAATTTGGGCAAAATAGTTCCTAATTATTGTTTTAATTTCCTCTTCATTGGTTGTGAATTCACCCTTTTCATTTCTGATACTGGTAATTAGCTTTTTGTCTTTCTTTTTTTAATGAAATCAACTAATGGTTTATCTATTTAATGGGTTTTTTCATGAAACCAGAACTTAGTTTTATTTATTCCTTCAATAGTTTTCTTGATTCCAATTTTCTTAATCTCTCTTTTGATTTTCACTATTTCTAATTTGTTATTTAATTGGAGATTTCTGATGTGTTCTTTTTCTAACTTTTTTGGTTGCATGTCAAATTCATTGATCTCCACTTTCTCTATTTTATTCATATACACATTAAGAGATATAAAACTTCCCCTAACAAGCTCTTTCACTGCATCCCTTAAGTTTTGGTATGTTGTCTCATTATTGTCATTCTCTTGAATGAAGTTAGATTTCTATACCTAACTGAGTATGTTATTTCCTCCTTGATCCAAATACAATGAGAATAAAGTTCAAGTAATGCTCACCTCCCTCCCTTCCTTCCCTCTACTGCAATATGTTTTTGTGCCTCTTCTTGTGATATAATTTACCCTTTTCTGCCTTCTCCTTTTTCTTCTCCTATTACAATCCCTTTTCACTACTTAATTGTTTTTTTTTATCATCACATCAAAGTCAACTTATACTTACACCCTCTTCCTATGTATATCCCTTCTAAATGTCATAATAAAGATATAGTTCTCTAGCATCATCTTCACATGTAGGGATGTAAACAGTTTGCTTTTATTGAATAATATGCTTCCCCCTTTCCCACTTACCTTTTTATGCCTCTCTTGAGTCTTGTATTTGAAGACCAAATTTTCCATTCTGATTTGGTCTTTTCATCAGAAAGCTCTGGAAGTCCCCTTTTCATAGAATGTCCGTCTCCTCACTTGAAAGATTATGCTCAATTTCACTGGGTAGTTGATACTTGCTTGTAATCCAAGCTCCTTTGACTTTTGGAAGCCCCCCTATCTCTTAATATAGAAGCTGCAAGGTCATGTATAATACTGACTCTGGTTCCATGATATTTGAATTGTTTCTTTCTGGCTGCTTCTCGTATTTTGTCCTTGACTTGATAATTCTAGAATTTGGGTACAATATTTCTTGGCGTTTTCAATTCAGATTCTCTGTTGGGGGTGATTGGTGGATTCTTTCAATGTCTATTTTACCCTCTGTTTCTAGGACCTCAGGGAAGTTTTCCTTGATGATTTCTTGAAAGATGCTGTCCAAGATCCTTTTTTGATGATGGCTTTCAGATACATAAATAATTTTAAAAATTATCTCTCCTGGATCTATTTCCCAGGTCAATTGTTTTTCCCATGAGATACTTTAAGTGTTCTATTTTTTAATTCTTTTCATTCTGTTGACTGGTCCTTAATGGCTCATAGTCATTAACTTTCACCTGCCCCATTCTAATTTTTAACAAATTGTTTTCTTCATTTACATTTTGTACCTCCTTTTCTATTTGATCAATTCTACTTTTTAAGGAGTTGTTTTCTTCAGTGTACTTTTTCCATTTTGTTAATTTTATTTTTAAAGGAATTGTTAATTTTTCTTCTACCTCTCTAATTTGGCTTTTAAAATCCTTCTTGAGCTCTTGCAAGAAGGCTTTTTGGGCTTGACACCAGTTCATATTCCCCTTTGAGGTTTCATATGTGGGTATGCTGACAGTACTGTCATCTTCTGAATCTGTGTTTTGATTTTCCCTGTCCCCATAGTAAGAATCTATGGTCTTTGGTCTAAGAGTCTATGGTCTTTTCTATGTTTCTTTTTGCTCATGGTGTTTGCCTTTTTCCTGGCTTTTAAAATTTTGGATCAATTTTAGGGGACACCATCCCAGACTTCTTGTGATGGGTGCTAGGGGCCTGGCTAGTGGCCAGTCTTTGTGTGCTGGGGCCTCAGGTCCCAGGATCTGGAGGCTATAGAGGCTGTAGCTCATCCAGTGCTGAGCTGGAGCTTGTAGTGGTGGCTGATCTGTGTAGAGACCAGGTGGGGTTTTTCTGCATTTGACTGCAGTTACAATGAAGTTCCCAGGGTGGAGTGTGGGGGTGAAGATGGTCTGGCTATTGGAGGTCACCTCCTCACCCTGGGCTGTGCTAGAGCATGGGTAGTCTCAGCCACTGGTGGACACCCATCAACTTGCACAAGTGGTGGTTCTCCATTCTGGCATCTGCCAGTTCCCCTTTTAGCATGTGCCTTCACCAACACCCTAGAGCTCAGGATGTCTTGCTGGTCAGCTGAGGTGGAGCTTGCCCACTGGATTGCCTGGACACTTCAACCACAATAATAGGGACCTTTCCCTGTAATCCTCCTAGCCTCAAGAGCTAAAAAAAAAAAAAAAAAAAACTCCTGTACTTCATCTTTCTGCTTGTTACACTGTTCCGGGATTTTTTTTTCCTGAGGAGATATTTTCTGGGTATTTCAAAATCAATAAGGTAGGGTGAGAGCAATTTACTGCTTACTCCTTCATCTTGGCTCCTGGAAGTCCAGTTTGGTTTAACTTCAGAAGGTGATTCATTCCCAGGTGAGCTCTCATGTTCCATTGAATTGTTGTGATATTTAGAAAATTAACCTGACATATTTGTCATATAATTATAACAAATAACTACATGTTACTATATTCTCCAAGACAATTTTCCCTTAGAACTACTCAGTGGGGTTTTGTTCATGTCTATCTTAAGAATCATAGAATCTCAGATTTGTAACAGACCTCATTTGCTAACTATCTACTCCATATAGATGGAAAATGGCCTCTGCCAAGGAAGCAGACTCTTCTGTTTTGTTATGTTTTGTTTTCTTTCTCATGTTTTTTCTCCCATTCATTATAATTCTTTTGTGCAACATGACTAATATGAAAATGTGTTTAAAAGGAATGTATGTGTAGAGCCTGTATTGGATTGCATGCTGTCTTGGGGAGGGAGGGGGAGAAAATTTAAAACTTATGGAAGTGAATGTTGAAAACTGAAAATAAATAAATTAAATATTAAAAAAAGAAAATGGCCTCTGCTACATCCTTTAGAAAATGAACATTTTCCCCCTTTCCTGGGTGATATATCATGATCACAAATCCTTGCAAAATAAAACATTCCTCATTTTGATAGTTCTGTGTTTTAGAATTTTTTCTTTATATCAAGAAGAAATTGGAATCTTTTTAATTTCTGTCCAATGCTTGGCCTCCTAGACATTTTTTGCATGCTTACTTCATTTCTTACCTTGCTATTACCTGGGGTCAACTTTCCCTTATTATGTATGGAATGATGAAACCTACCTGCAGCAGCCTAGGACCCAATCAAAAATTGTCTGAGTCTATTCCTGTGAATGTGTTCAAGGGATTTGGAATCTCAGATATAATAGTATACTGCTTTGTAATTGCTGAATTAAATTCAGATCACTATTTGCATTTAATAAACACTATGATCAAGGAACTGTGATAGGCACTGATTTGAATTTATGTGTAATTTATAAAATATACTTTTGTTTTACTTTGACAAATTCAATACAGAGAATAATTTATAAGCCAAATAAGTTAAGGGTTGATTATTCGGCCTAATAAGACTTTTTATTTTTTTTTCTTAACAAAAGGATTTTTTTTAATATGGAATTTTAAATGCTTTACAGATCAATTCCTAATTTACAGAAACAGATAGAGCTCCAGTTTGATGGCCATTGCCAAAAAAAAGATCATTCTAAAGTGAAGAATGAAGAATTTCAGAGCACTAATGATGAATCATGCTACTCACCTCCCAGTAGAGATTTGATGGACTTATGATGCAGGAGGAGACAATTTTTTTTTGGATATGACTAATGTGGGAATTTATTTTTTCTGGACTGTGCATATTTTACATGGGTTTTATTTTTCTTTTCAGTTGGGGGAAGTAAAAATAATGGAAAATTAATTTTTATTGAATTTTTCTCTTAAATTTATTAAATGGAATTAAAGATATAAATCACACTCAATTTTTTTAAATATAAATTGATTTATTTAACATATTTATTTTTCAGCACTGATTTTCACAAGAGTTTGAATTACAAATTTTCTCCCCATTTCTACCCTCCCCCCCACTCCAAGATGGCATATATTCTGGTTGACCTGTTACCCAGTCATCCCTCCCCTCTATCACCCCCCCCATCCCCTTTTGCCTTCCTTTCTTGTAGGGCAAGGTAAATTTCTACACCCCATTGCCTGCATATCTTATTTTCTAGTTGCATGCAAAAACTTTTTTTTTGTCTTTGAACATCTGTTTTTAAAACTTTGAGTTCCAAATTCTCTCCTCTCTTCCCTTCTCACCCACCCTCCTTAAGAAGTCAAGCAATTCAACACAGGCCACATGTGTATCATTATGTATAACCCTTCCACAATACTCATGTTGTGAAAGACTAATTATATTTTGCTCCTTCCCAACCCATCCCGCTTTATTGAATTTTCTCCCTTGACCCTGTCCCCTTTCCTAAGTGTTTGTTTTTGATTACCTCCACCCCCATCTGCCCTCCCCTCCATCATCCCCTCTTTTATTTTTTTATCTTCTTCCCTCTTCCTTCCTGTGGGGTAAGATACCCAACTGAGTATGTATGGTATTCCCTCCTCAGGCCAAATCTGATGAGCGCAAGGTTCACTCATTCCCCCCTCACCTGCCCTCTCCCCTCCTCCCACAGAACTGCTTCCTCTTGCCACCTTTATGTGAGATAATCCACCCCATTCTATCTCTCCCTATCACCCTCTCTCAGTATGTTGCTCTCTCATCCCTTAATTTCATTTTATTTCTTTTAGATATCTTCCCTTCATCTTCAACTCACCCTGTCTCTGCTCTCTCTCTTTTATATATGTATGTATGTATGTATATATATATATATATATATATATATATATGTATGTATGTATATATACACACACACAGAGATATATACATACATACACATTCACTTTCATATATATATATATACACATAAAAATGTATATATATATATATGCATATTCCCTTCAGCTACCCTAATACTGAGGTCTCATGAATCATACATGTCATCTTTCCATGTAGGAATGTAAACAAAACAGTTCAACTTTAGTAAGTCCCTTGCAATTTATGTTTCTTGATTACCTTTTCATGCTTCTCTTGAATCTTGTGTTGGAAAGTCAAATTTTCTATTCAGTTCTGGTCTTTTCACTGAGAAAGCTTGAAAGTCCTCTATTTTATTAAAAATCCATATTTTGCCTTGGAGCATGATACTCAGTTTTGCTGGGCAGGTGATTCTAGGTTTTAATCCTAGCTCCATTGACCTCCAGAATATCGTATTCCAAGCCCTTCGATCTCTTAATGTAGAAGCTGCCAGATCTTGGGTTATTCTGATTGGGTTTCCACAATACTCAAATTGTTTCTTTCTGGCTGCTTGCAGTATTTTCTCCTTGATCTGGGAGCTCTGAATTTGGTGACAATATTCCTAGAAGATTTCTTTTTGGGATCTATTTGAGGAGGCGATCGATGGATTCTTTCAATTTCTATTTTGCCCTGTGGCTCTTGAATATCAGGGCAGTTCTCCTTGATAATTTCTTGAAAGATGATATCTAGGCTCTTTTTTTGATCATGGCTTTCAGGTAGTCCAATAATTTTTAAATTATCTCTCCGGGATCTATTCTCCAGGTCAGTGATTTTTCCAATGAGATATTTCACATTGTCTTCCATTTTTTCATTCCTTTGGTTGTGTTTTAGAATATCTTGATTTCTCATAAAGTCACTAGCTTCCACTCACTCCAATCTAATTTTTAAGGTAGTATTATCTTCAGTGGTCTTTCGGACCTCCTTTTCCATTTGCGAAATTCTGCCTTTCAAGGCATTCTTCTCCTCATTGGCTTTTTGGAGCTCTTTTACCATTTGAGTTACTCTATTTTTTAAGGTGTTGTTTTCTTCAGTGTATTTTTCAGTATTGTTTTGGGTCTCCTTTAGCAAGTCATTGACGTGTTTTTCATGGTTTTCTCTCATCCTTCTCATTTCTCTTCCCAATTTTTCATTTACTTCTCTAACTTGCTTTTCCAAATCCTTTTTGAGCTCTTCCATGGTCTGGGACCAGTTCATGTTTTTCTTGGAGGCTTTTGTTGTAGGCTCTATGACTTTGTTGTCTTCTTTAGGCTGTATGTTTTGGTCTTCTTTGTCACCAAAGAAAGAATCCAAAGTCTGAGACTGAATCTGGGTGTGTTTTCACTGCCTGGCCATATTCCCAACCAACTAACTTGACCCTTGAGTTTTTCAGTGGGGTATGACTGCTTGTAGACTAACGAGTTCTATGTTCCACGTTTGGGGGGGGGAGGTGCCAGCTCTGTCACACCAGCACTCCTCCTTCCCCAAGAACCCCCAACCCAGACTGGGCTTAGATCTTCAGCAGGCTGTGCACTCCTGCTCTGATCCGCCACTTAATTCCTCCCACCAGGTGGGCCTGGGGCCAGAAGCAGCAGCAACTGTAGCTGCCCCACCTCCGCTGCCCCCGGGGCTGGAACCATAACCGGGAACTCCTTCCACTCTCGCAGCTTTTCCCACTAACCTTCTCCACAGTCTTTGGTGTTTGTGGGTTGAGAAGTCTGGTAACTGCCGCAGCTCACTGATTCAGGGCACTAGGGCCCCCTCCGCCCGGTTTCTGTTCTGGATGGTCCACGCCGCTCAGGCTGGGTTCTGCTCCACTCCGTTCCCAGCTCCCAGCTCCCAGCTCCCATCTCCGTGTGGGATAGACCTCACCCAGAGGCCATCCAGTCTGTCCTGGGCTGGAGCCCTGCTTCCCGCTGCTCTTTTGTGTGTTCTGCAGTTCTAGAATTGGTTCAGAGCCATTTTTATAGGTTTTTGGAGGGACTCAGTACAGAGCTCATGCTAGTCCCTGCTTTCCAGCCGCCATCTTGGCTCCACCCCCCAAGTCACACTCAATTTTTAACGTTGTGTGTGTGTGTGTATGTGTGTGTACTCAACAAAGTAAGGTGTACTTGCAGTAATTTTGATTCTTGGTAGACCTGCAATGTGTGGTTGAGATGATGATTATTCATTAGGGTTTTCTTCTGACTTTCATTTAGTTACCTTATCTCATGCTACCTGAATTCATTAAAATATTTATTTCTATTCATTTTTGTCCATTTATGCTTCCATGTCTGCTATCCTAATATTTTGAATCTCCACATTTAGATGAGAGTGGTTCAAAATTCCAACTCCATCAACCGTATAGAATGTCTCAATTTCTCTATAAATTTTTAATGGAGTTCTTCCAAGAAGTGTTAATTTACTTTGCCCTCCTCAGTATTTCTTTTCCTTTCTAGACTATTCTGTATTCTATGCTACCATTTATAGGGTATTCACTTACATATTCATTGTTTATTCTCTCTAGGACTCATAAAAGTAGGTAGAATTCTAGGATAAGAAAGGTTGATCTATCACTCTTCTTTATTCTTTTTCTATTCCATTTTTCCTGTGTTAATCTATTTGTAGATCTCATTTCTCATCCCTTTCTCTTACAAGTCTCTGCGTATTTCTTTCTTCCTGTTTTTTAAGATATTTTTATAATTAATTATAAAAACAATATTATAGTTATTTTTTTAAATTGTAAGTTCCAAATTCTTTCCCACTATCCCTACCTTCCTGCTTAATTGAAAAGGCAAGCAATTTGATAGAGGTTATACATATGCAGTGATGGAAAACATTTCCATATTACTCATGATGTGAAAGAAAACAGAACAAAAAAACAAGAAAAGTAAAGTGAAAAATGGTTTGATGATCATTCAGACTTCATTGGTTCTTTCTCTGGAGTGGGATAGCATTTTTCATCATAGTTCCTTGGAATTGTCTTAAATCACTGCATTGTTGATCATAGCTAAGTCATTCAAAGTTGACCATCATACCATCTTGCTCATAATCTCTTGTAGCACAAGAGTATTACATCACAATTATATACTACAACTCATTTAGTCATTCCCCAATTTATAGGCACTCCCTCCCTCAATTTCCAATTCTTTGTCACAAGAAAAAGAGCTGTTATAAATATAGATGTACATATAAGGCCTTTTTCATTTAGTTATTTATCTCTTCAGAATGCAGAACCAGTGTGGAATTGCTAGGTCAAAGAGTACCCAGAGTTTTACAGCCCTTTGAGCATAGTTCCAAATGGTTCTTTAGAATGCTTGCATCTTGGGGTGCCTAGGTGGTACAGTCAGTAGAGCACCAGCCCTGGAGTCAAGAGGGCCTGAGTTCAAATATAGCCTCAGATTGACACACTTACTAGCCATGTGACCTTGGGTAAATCACTTAATCCCAATTGCCCTGACTTCCCCCTCCAAAAAAAAAAAAAATTTAAAAAATGGTTGCATCAGTACAAAACTCCAACAACAATGCATTAATGTCTTAATTTTCTCACATCTGCTCCAATATTTGTAATTTTCCATTTCTGTCATATTAGCCACTGGAAAAAAACATTATAAAAACTGACCTGGATAATAGATTAAGGTGAGATAATTTAAGAATTATTGGACTAACTGAAAACCATGATAAAAAAATTACCTAGGCATCATATTTCAAAAAATTACCAAGGAAAATTGCCCAGGTAACCCACAAGAAAAAGAACAAATTAAAAATATCCAATTAATCACTAAGTTGTAAATGCCAAAAATCATGGGAGAGATTGAGAAAATTAAAACCATTGAAATAGAAGCTGGTTTTATGAAAAACCCAATTAAATAGACAAAATGGGTTAATTTTATTTTTTAAAAGAAAGAAAACAAAATTATCAGCATTAAAAATGAAAAAAAGTGAATGCACAACTAGTGAAGATGAAATACAAGAAATTGCTAAAAGTTATTTTGCCCAATTATAAGCAATAAATTACATACCAATAAGTCTAAATGAAATGGATGAATATTTTCAGAAATCGATATTGCCCAGATTAAAAGAGGAAATAGAATACCTAAATAACCCTATATTAGAAAAACAGATTGAACAAGCCATCAATCAGCTCCCTAAGAAAAAATTCCCCAACACCAGAAGGATTTACAAGTTAATTCTACCAAACATTTAAGGAACAATTAATCCCAATGCAATATAAAATATGTGAAAAAAATAAGCAAAAAAGGAGTCCTACAAAATTCCTTTTATGACAAAAATAATTTTTTATATCTAAGCCAGGGAGAAAAAAATAGAGGAAGAAAACTATGGACTAATTTCTTTAATGAATATTGATGTGGAAAATTTAAATAAAATATTACTAAGTCGATCACAGTCATGTGGCACAGAGATAATATAGTAGGAACATGCAGGATTTATACTAGGAATACTGGACTGGTTCAATATTAGGAAAAGCTGCATAATTAACAATATTTATAACAAAAGTCACAAAAAAATCAGATGGTTATCTCAAAATACAACACCCAATCTGATTAAAAACACTAGAAAGCCAATAAATAAATGGAGCCTTTCTTCAGATGATAGATTTGATCTAAAACCAAGAGCAAACATTATTTGTAATGCTGCTAAATTTGAAGCCTTCCCAATAAGATCATGGATGAAGCAAGGATACCTATTATCACCAATATCATTCAATATTATATTAGCAATCCTGGTTATAGCAATAAGATAAGAAATATAAATTAAAAGAATAAAAATAAGAAATGAGGAAATAAAGCCATCACTCTTTGCAGATAATATGATGGTATACTTAGAGAATCCAAGATAATCAACAAACTAAACTAGTTGTAACAATTAACAACTTTAGCAAATTTGTCAGCTGCAAAACAAACCTACATAAATAATCAGCATGTGTATATACCACCAACAAAACCCAGCAGGAAGAGGGATAAAGAAAAAAAATTCTTAGAAACAATGGCAAGCAATACAAAACACTTGGGAGTCAACCTACCAAGACAAACACAGGGACTAACTGAACAAATTATAAAACACTTTTCACAAAATTAAGTCATATTTCAACAACTGGAAAATATCAACTGCTCATGGGTAGCTCAAGCTAATGTAATAAAAATGACAATTCTACTTAAATTGATTTACTTATTCAGTACTCTACCAACCAACCTATCAAAGAGTTATTTTATGGAGATAGAAAAAAATAACAACAAAATTCATCTTGAATATCAAAAGGTTAAGAATATTAAGGGAATCAATTACAAAAACTATGAAGGAAGGTAGAATAGCAACACAAGATTTCACACTGTATTACAAAGTATTACTCATTTAAACAATCTGGTATTAGCTAAGAAATAGAGTTGTGGATCAGTGGAATACATTAGGTAAATAACACCCAGCAGTAAATGACAATAGTAATACAGTGTTTGGTAAACCCAAAGATCACAGCTTTGGGGGTAAGAACTCATCATTTGATGAAAATTGCTGGTAAAACTGGAAATTGCTTTTGTGCAAACTAGGCATAGGCCTAAATCTCACACCCTGAAACAAAATCAGTTCAAAATCAACAAACAATTTAGACATGAAGGGTGGTATCATAAGTTAATTATGAGAGCAGTGAAAAATATACCTGTCAGATCTATGGGTAATATAGGAATTTGTGATGAAACAAGAGATAGAGGATTACAGGATGTAGAATCAATAATTTTGATAACATAAGATTAAAAAGCTTTGGCACAAAGAGAGCTATTGCAGCCAAAATTAGAAGGGAAACAGGAAACTGGGGGGTATCCATAGCAAATTTCTCTGATAAAAGCCTCACTTTTTCAGACATATAGGAAAACAAGTCAATCTACAAAAATAAGATATATTCCTCAACTGATGAATGATCAAATGATATTAATAGACAGTTTTCAGAGGAAGAAATCCAAGCAATCAATAGTCAGGTAAAAATTCTATAAATCACCACTGATTAGAGAAATGCATATTTAGAGAAATGCATATTAAAACCTCTCCGAGGGGTAGCTAGGTGGTGCAGTGAGTAGAGCACCAGCACTGGAGTCTGGAGGACACAAGTTCAAATCCGGCCTCAGACACTTGACACACTTACTAGCTGTGTGACCTTGGGCAAGTCACTTAACCCCAATTGCCTTGTCTTCCCCCCTCTAAAAAAAAGTTTAAAAAAACCTCTCTGAGATATCACCTCATACCTATCAGATTGGCTAACAAGATAGAAAAGGAGAATGCCAAATACTGGAGGGGAAATGGAAAAATTGGGAAACTAATGCACTGTTGCTTAAGTTGTGAACTGGTCTGATCATTCTGGAGAACAATTTAGAACTGTGCCCAAAGTGCTATAAAGAGGTGCATACTTCTTACCTAGCAATACTGCTACTATGTCTGTATCCCAAAGAGATCAATGAAGAGAGAAAAAGGCACATTTATTCAAAAATATTTATGGTTGCTCTTTATATATTGACAAAGAGTTGGCAATTAGCTTTCAAATGGGGAATGGGCAAATAAGTTGTGGTATACGATTATGATGGAATACTATTCTTATAATAAATGAGGAGGAGGATGGTTTCAGAAAAATCTGGGAAAACTTATCTAGACACATGCAAAATAAAGTGAGCAGAATCAGGAGAACATTGTACACAATAACTGTAATGTCGTAAGCATGGTCAACTGTAAATAACAGCTAATCTAATCAAAACAATGCTCTAATTTTAAAGGATCCATGATGAAAAATGTCCCGTATTAACCCACTAGTAAAATATTCAATTGGACTCTCACAGACAGAGCATAAAAGGCTCTGGCTCAATTTTTTTCAAGCTTCATATTCTATTTTTAAGAAAAGCATGAGAAAAAAAAAACAATGCAGTCTGCTTTTATCCAGACAGATAATGATGTTCCTTTAAAGAATCACAAATGGAGATGTGGCCAAGCATGAAATTCCCAAATGAGACTAGAAATGCACTAAAACAGGTATAATGTTGAAATGAGCTTTAGATCCTTTAGGCAAAGAGACCCATGCCAAGGTGCTCCCTCCCTACTTGTGTAATTTATAATTGTCTGTACTTGATGTTCTTGATGGCAAGAGGTAATCAATAAAACAGTAAGCAAGATCATCCTCAAATGAAAATGACATGTTTAATAAAGCATTTTAACAATCTCATGTTGTGGCTTCTAGTGGCTCAAAAAGTTATTACTAATATGCTTAACATGAAACAGCAATGCTATATAGGTATTTTTGCAAGGAATTTCAGTCATAAAAGCATTTAGCAGGCAGATGTTCATAACTCTGATATGTTTTGCTATTAAAACCAAAGAGATCATTTTAATGTTTAGAAATGTTTCGCACAATAGACTTACTGTCCCCCTTCTCTATAGGATGATATCCCCAATCTCTCTCTCTCTCTCTCTCTCTCTCTCTCTCTCTCTCTCTCTCTCTCTCTTTCTTTCTTTCTCTCTGCCTCTCTCTGAAAATAAGATGACATTTTCTTTTTCTTTTGTTCATCATAATTGGGGAATACTTTCTGATCATTGATTCCTCAGGTTGAAATGTTCTTTATCATGGTAAACATATTTGTAGCTGCTATAAATGACATTTGTTATAATCAAAATAGGTGAAGCATAAAAAACCCAACTATTTCCCTTATTTTATTTTACCATGTTTTAGTTGAGTAGAGTTGAAGATATGAGTTTAGTTGTAGCTTTTTTCATGAACTAGTTATGTGTTGCAGTGGACAGAGCAATGGGCTGAGTCAAAAAGACCTAAGTTCCAATCCAGTCACAGACCCTTAATAGCTATGAGACTGAGCAAGTCATTTCTGTTTCACATAGTTTTTGCAACTGTACAATGGAGAAGATAATAATTGCAACTGCCTCCCAAAATTGTTGTGAGGATCTAATGAGCCAATATTTGGAAACTGTTTAGCACAGCAATTGACACATAGTAGGCTCTATATGAAAGTTTATTCTTTTCTTCCTTGCTCTTTCCCTTCTCTATCTTGGACAAGTTGTTTAACCACTCTTGTCTCAGTTTCATCAGCTTTAAAACAAGATTAGACCATATAATTTCTTAGTTCCTTTTTAAATCTATCAAATATTTTATGAATCCCATTTGTCTTTATCCATTACAACTATTTCCTGACCTGTTGGCACCCTAATACTTTGGGCTGTCTTGTTTGTCCCACTGCAGAGTAAATTTCTAGCTTCCCCTATATCATCATTGGCAAACTTAAATAGAAATGGGGGTCACTAATCTATACATAAGGATTCCTGCCAGAAGTACATTGACTTAGTTTTAAAATGTAATGTAATCTCTATTTTATCACATCATTTGTTTTTTAACATTTCCTGATTACATTCCAATTTGGTCCTAGAAGCACCCTGGAGTAGCATGGGCTGATGCAGCCCAATGGCTGAGTGTTTTGTTCCTCTGATGAAAACCATTTGTTTGATAAGCTTCCATACAACTGAAGTTGCCTGAGTATGATGATGGAGCAGTAGGACTTATTTCCAAAGATATCAAAGACTTTAAGCAAAATCATTTTGGTAACTGTGTGAATATGGTTTGGAGTTGGGAGATAATTGATTAGGATGCTAATTCAAGTAGGAGGCTTTTGGAATACTCCTGGGTAGAAGAGATGGAGGACTGAACTAAGAAAGTGACTATGTGAATAGAGATAAGGGGATGGGTATGGGAGAAGTTGTATAGGTAGAAATGATGGGGCTTGGTGAGTGATTAGATCTATGATGTCACAGAGAGTGAGGAGATGATGCTAATACTGAAATTGTGAATATGGACGATTGAAAGAATGATGGTACTTAAAACATGAAATAATGAAATTTGGAAGAGGAGTGTATTTGGGGGAAAAGATAATGCTTACTTATTTAGCTAAATGATCATCTATAGGAAAGCCAGTTTGAAATGTCCAATAGATATTTGGTGATAAAGACCTGAAGCTCAGGAAGGAGATTGGGCTGGAAATGTAGGTGTTTCATATTGCCATCACTTAAGCACTGAATTGTGGATGGTATTATAAGTGATGAATCTTTTTCAACTGGAATACTTTGAGAAAATAATCAATGTCAACATGGAATTTATATGAACTGAAAATGGAATCCATTGTGGTAAATCTCATCTAAATCTAAAAGCAGGGATTTGCTTGAGCTGTTTCCCAAACCCCTCCAAATACCAGAAAAAGTGACTATAAACAAATTCTACAGTTGAAAAATCCTCAAAATGACAGATTGAAGCAAACCTGGAAGGCCTACAGGAAGGGTCTACCACACCAGGCTGGGAGCAGAGCAGATTCCAGCATAAGCAATGATGGCACAAATGGTGCTGGAACAGGACTCAGGGCACTGAATCACTGGCAGCTGTGGCAGTTTCTAGATTTCTCAACCCACAAATGCCAAAGACAAAGTAGAAGGTGCCTAGAAGTATTTCTAGCAACAGCTGTGTGTGCAAAATGCTTGAAACTTGGGACAGATCACTCTCTACTCTGGAAGCAGAGTTTCACCCTGATAAAGAACTCAAAAGTGAAGTAACTGGCTGGAAAAATAAGTAAACAGAATAAAAAATCGGACTATAGAATCTTCCTTTGGTGACAAAGAAGATCAAAACATAGAACCAGAATGAGACAACACAGGAAAAGATCCACATCCAAAGACTCCAAGAAAAAGAAGAATTAATCGTAGGCCATGGAAGAGCTCAAAAGGGATTTGGAAAATCAAGTAAGAGAAGTAGAGGAAAAGTAGGAAAAGAAATGAGAGTGATGGAAGAAAATCATGAAAAGCAAGTCCACGACTGGCTAAAGGAGACCCAAAAACATACTGAAGAAAATAACACCTTAAAAAATAGACTAACCCAAATGGCAAAAGAGGTCCTAAAAGGCAATGAAGAGAAGAATACCTTAAAAGGCATAATTAGCCAAAATCAAAAGGAGGTCCAAAACACCACTGAAGAAAGCACCACCTTAAAAATTAGAATGGGGTCTGAGCAAAGATGGCAGATGGAAAGCAGGGATTCTCTTAAGCTCTCCCCCAAATCCTTCCAAACACCAGTAAAAATGGTTCTGGACAAATTTTAGAGCTGTAGAAGGCACGAATTAGCAGAGGGAAGCAGGTCTCCAGCCCAAGACAGCCTGGATGCTCACTGAAAAGGGTCTATCACATGGTGCTAGGTGCTAAGCACAGCCCAGCATGGGCCTAGCCATCACCAACCAGACTGGGATTTGGATGGAGCAGGCCTTGGGACCATGAATCACTGAGCTGTGGCAGTTACCAGACTTCTCAACCCATAAACAACAAATACAATGGGGCAAGGTAGTGGGAAAACTGCTGGATGGGGTGAGAGCAGTCCAGCCCCAGCCCTGGGGACAGCAGAGGTGGCACAGTGGCAGCAGCAGGAAGCTCCTGTGATTGCTTCCAGAGCTCCGGCCACAATTCCCTCAGGCCCCAGCCAAAGTGGCAGATCAAAGCAGGAGTGCAGGGAGTGCTTTGCTGGCACAGAAGGAGGGTTCTCTTGATTTGCCCTGCTTGGATCTGGGTCATAGTCCTGGTTGGTGTTTCTTTGGGGAGAAGGAGCATTTGTGTGGCAGAGCTTGAGGTGATGGTAGAGTAGAAATAACTCTGAAAACTGCAGTACAGCCCCTAAAGCTTGGGACAAAGTACTCACTACTCTAAAAGCACTCATTCCCTGACAAAAAGCTCAAGGGTCAAGTAATTGTCTGGGAACATGACCAGGGAGCAAAAAAGGACTCAGACTCTAGAATCTTTGTTTTGGTGACAAAGAAGACTAAAACATACAGCCTGAAGAAGTCAACAAAGTCAAAGAGCATACATCAAAAGTATCCAAGAAAAATATGAATTGTCCTCAGGTCATGGAAGAGCTCAAAAAGGATTTATAAAAGCAAGTAAGAGAAGGAGAGGAAAAATTGGGAAGAGAAATGTGAATGATGGAAGAAAATCAGGAAAAACAATTCAGTGACCTGCTAAAGAAGACCCAAAAATACTGAAGAAAATAACCTTAAAAATAAACTAACCCAAATGGCAAAAAAGCTCCAAAGAGCCAACGAAGAGAGGCATACCTTAAAATGAAAAATTATCCAAATGGAAAAGGAGGTCCAAAGATGAATGAAGAAAAATTCACCTTAAAAATTAGATTGGAGCAAGTGGAAGCTAGTGACTTTATGAGAAATCAAGATATTATAAAACAGAACCAAAGGAATGAAAAAATGGAAGACAATGTAAAATACCTCATTGGAAAAACCAATGACATGGAGATAGATTCAGGGGAGATAATTTAAAAATTATTGAACTGCCTGAAAGCCATGATCAAAAAAAGAGCTTAGACATCATCTTTCAAGAAATTATTCAGGAAAACTGCCTTGATATTAAAATAGAGATTGAAAGAATTAACCAATAGCCTCTTGAAAAAGATTCCAAAAAGAAAACTCCTAGGGATATTGTAGCCAAATTCCAGAGTTCCCAGTCAATGAGAAAATACTGCAAGCAGCCAGAAAGAAACAATTTGAGTATTGTGGAAACTCAATCCAGATAACACAAGATCTAGTGGCTTCTGCATTAAGGGATCAAAGGTCTTGGAACATGATACTCAGGAAGTCAAAGCAGCTAGAATTAAAACCAAGAATCACCTGCCCAGCAAAACTGAGTATAATGCTCCAAGGCAAAATATGGATTTTTCAATAAAATGGAGGACTTTCAAGCATTCTCAATGAAAAGAACAGAGCTGAACAGAAAATTTTACTTTCAAATACAAGAATCAAGAGAAGCATGAAAAGATTAACAAGAAATAGAAATCATAAGGGACTTACTCAATTTGAACTGTTTTGTTTACATTCCTACATGGAAAGATGATGTTTGTACTTCATGAGACCTTTCTCAGTATTGCGATAGTTGAAGGGAATAGACATATGTGTGTATGTATAGCATATATATAGATATAGATATAGATAGATAGATAGATATAGTATGTATAGACAGAGGGCACAAGTTGAGTTGAATATGAAGGGATGATATCTAAAAAAATTAAGGGATGAGAGAGGAATATATTGAGAGAGGGGAAAAGGGAGAGATAAAATGGGATAAATTACCTCACATAAAAGTGGCAAGAAAAGGATGTTTTGTTGGAAGGGAAGAGGGGGCAGGTGAAGGGGAATGAATGAGTCTTGCTCTCATCGGATTTGACTTGAGGAAGGAATAATATACACACTCAATTGGGTATCTTACCCCACAGGAAAGTAGGAGGAAGGGGATAAGAAAGGGGGGATGATAGAAGGGAGGACAGATCAGGGAAGGAGGTAATCAAAATCAAATATTTATGAAAACGGACATGTTTAAGTGAGAAAATTGAATAAAGGGGAGTGGATATGATGGACAGAAATATAGTTAGTCTTCCACAACATGACTATTATGGAAGTAATGATATATGTGTGGTCTATCTTGAATTGCTTGCTTTCTTAGGGAGGGTAAGTAGGGATGGAAGAAGGGAAAGAATTTGAAACTCAAAGTTCTAAAAATGGATGCTCAAAAAAAAGTTGTTTTTGCATGCAGCTGGGAAATAAGATATACAGGCAATGGGGTATAGAAATGTATTTTGCCCTACAAGAAAGTAAGGGGAAAAGGATGGGGGAGAAGAGTGGGGTGACAAATAGAAGGGCTAACTGGGAAACAGGGCAATCTTAATATATGCCATCTTGGAGTAGGGGGAGGGTATAAATGGGGAGAAAATTTGTAAATCAAAATCTTGTGGAAATCAATGTTGAAAACTAAAAATATTAAATAATAAAGTAAGAAAAAAATAGAATGGGACAAGTAGAAGCTAGTGAAATTATGAGAAATCAAGAAATTATTAAACAGAACCAAAACAATGAAAAAAATGGAAGAAAATGTGAAATATCTTTAAAGGCAATCAGTAAGTGAAAAGATCTTTCTTGCCCATTTGAATAGGCTTCAGATGGGGCTCCAGGAGGGGCCTACAAAGGGAGGTCTGATTACATCTTTGCTCCTAAGTAGGACCTAAACCACTACTTACTAGGTGCTAAGCCAATGTGGGTGGGAAGCCTCAGGGCCCTAAGGGGAGTTGCTAAGACCAGAGTCAATGGTATGTGCCTAAGTTCTGGTCAATCAGATAACATTCTAGTCAATGGAATGAATGCTAAAGACTGCATAAAAAGGGAGAACAGACCTTGGAGAAGCAGACATGGCAGAAGCAGGAAAAGGAGAAGCAGGAGAAGGAGGAGCACATGAAGCAGAACCAGCAGAAGCCCGAGCCAGAGAAGCTGCAGCAGAGGCTGCAGAAACTGAGGATTGAGTAGAAACTGAGGACTGAGGACTGGGAGTGGGACAGAAAGCTGAGAGTCAGCTTCTGGGGCATAAAAACTGGAGAGTGCTGATCAGGGCCTTGGGACTGGTGAGTGATCTTCTTACAGGAAGGCCCCAGCATTGGAGGGAAGCAGAAGTATGGTTTGGCTTACTGCCATAGTATTTCTCTGTAACCTCCTGGTTACTATTGTGAGGTGGGCTTATTGGTTCTGGAAGGTTTTGCCTTAATGACATAACATCTGATTAGAAAAACTACTGACCTAGAGAATAGATCCTAGAGAGATACTTGA
The DNA here is from genome assembly GCF_011100635.1 of Trichosurus vulpecula. Classification (NCBI taxonomy): domain Eukaryota; kingdom Metazoa; phylum Chordata; class Mammalia; order Diprotodontia; family Phalangeridae; genus Trichosurus; species Trichosurus vulpecula. The sequence continues at coordinate 94,661,994 of NC_050578.1, read as the reverse complement.
AAAATTATTGGATTATCTGAAAGTCATAATCAAAAAAGAACCTAGATATCATCTTTCAAGAAGTTATCAGAGAACTCGCCTGAGATTCTAGAGCCAGAGGGTAAAGTAGAAACTCAAAGAATCCCCTGATTGCCTCTTGAAAAAGATCTGCCCCCCCCCAAAAAAAACTCCTAGAAATATTGTAGCCAAACTGGAGAGTTCCCAGGTCAATGAGAAAATATTGCAAGGAGCCAGAATCAGTTTGAGTACTGTGGAAACAGAATCAGGATAACACAAAATCTAGCAGCTTCAACATTAAGGGAAGGAAGGGCATGGAATATGATATTCCCAAGCTCAAAGGAGCTAGGATTAAAATCAAGAATCACCTACCCAGCAAAACTGAATGTGATACTCTAGAGCAAAACATGGATTTTCAATAAAATAGAGGACTTTCAAGCTTTCTCAATGGAAAGACCAGACCTGAATAGAAAATTTGACTTTCAAATACAAGAATCAAGAGAAGAATGAAAAGGTAAACAGGAAAGAGAAATTATAAGGGAGTTACTAAAGTTGATCCATTTTGTTTATATTCCTACATGGAAAGGTTATATTTATAACTGAAGAGACCTTTCTCAGTATTAGCGTAGTTGAAGGGAATATACATTTACATAGACAAAGGGCACAGGTTTAGTTGAATATAAGGGAATGATATCTTTAAAAAAGTAAAATTAAGGGGTGAAAGAGGAATTTATTGGGAGGAGAAAGGGAGAGACAGAATGGGATAAATTATCTCATATAAAACTGGCAAAAACAAGCTGTTATAATGGAAGTGAAGAGGGGGTAGGTGAAGCAGAATGAGTGAATCTTACTCTCATTGGATTCGACTTAAGGAGGGAATAACATACACCCTCAGTTGGGTATCTTACCTCACAGAAAAGTAGAGGGGAAAGGAATGGGGGAGGGGATGATAGAAGGGAGGGCAGATTGAGGAAGGAAGTAGTCAAAAACATATACTTTTATAAAGGGAGAGGGTCAAAGGAGAAAATTGAATAAAGGGGGACAGGATAGAATGGAAAGAAATATAATTATTCTTTCACAATATGACTGTTATGGAAGTGTTTTGCATAATGATACATATACGATCTCTGTTGAATTGCTTGTCTTTTCAAGGAAGGGGAAGGAAGAAGGGAGAAAATTTGGAAACTCAAAGTTCTAAAAACAAATCCTGATAAAAGGTGTTTTTTACATGCAACAGAGAAATAAGATATACAGGCCGTGGGGCATAGAAATCTATCTTGCCCTGTAAAAAAGTAAGGGGAAAGAGGATAAAAGCAATCAGAATATGTGCCATCTTGGGGTGGAGAGGAAGGTGGAAATGGGGAGAAATTTTTTAACTCAAAATCTTGTGGAAATCAATGTTGAAAACTAAAAATATTAAATAATAAAAAATTAAGAAAATAGACTAACTCAAAAGGCAAAAGAGTTCCAAAAAGCCAATGAGAAGACCACTTAAAAGGCAGAATTAACAAATGGCGAAGGATGCCCAAAATACCTGTAAGGAAAATATTGCCTTGAATATTAGAATGGAACAAGTGGAAGTTAGTGACTTTATGAGTAATCAAAAAATTACAAAATGGAACCAAAAATGAAAAAACAAATAGAAGACAATATGAAATATCTCATTGGAAAAACCACTGAACTGGAGAATAGTTCCAGGAGGGATAATTTAAAAATTATTGAACTACCTGAAAACCATGATCAAAAAAAGAGCTTAGACATCGTCTTTCAAGAAATTATCAAGGAAAACTCCCCTGATATTTTAGAACCAGAGGGTAAAATAGAAATTGAAACAATCCACCAGTCACCTCTTGAAAAAGATGACAAAAAGAACACTCTTTGTAATATTGATGCCAAATTCCGGAGTTTCCAGGTCAAGGAGAAAATATTGCAAAGAGCCAGAAAGAAGCAATTTGTGTATTGTGGAAACACAATCAGGAAAACACAAAATCAAGCAGCTTCTACATTAAGGGATTAAAGGGCTCTGAATATGACATTCTGGAGGTCAAATGAGCTAGGATTAAAACCAAGAATCACCTACCCAGCAAAATAATACTTTAGGGCAAAATATGGATTTTCAACGAGATAAAGGACTTTTAAGTATTCTCGATGGAGAGACTGGAGCTGAATAGAAAATTTGACTTTTGAATACAAGAATCAAGAGAATTATGAAAAGGCAAACAGGAAAGACAAATCATAAGGGACTTGCTAAAATTGAACTGTTTTGTTTATATTCCTACACGGAAAGATGATATTTGTAAGTCATGGGTCCTTTCTCACTATTAGGGTATTTGAAAGGAATAAACATATATAAAGACCGAGGGCACAAGGTGAGTTGAATATGAAAGGATCGTATCTGAAAAATAAAATTACAGGGTGAGAGAGGAATACATTGGGAGAAGGAGAAAGGGAGAAATGGAATGGGGTAAATTATCTCACATAGAAGTGGCAAGAAAAATCTGTTGTAATGGAAAGGAAGAGGGGGTAGGTAAAAAGGAATGAGTGAATCTTGTTCTCATCAGATTTGGCTTAAGGAGGGAATAGCATACACACACAATTGGGTATCTTACCCTGCTGGAAAATATGGGGAAAAGAAATAGGGGAGGGGATGATAGAAGGGAGGGCAGATTGGGGGAGGAGGTAGTCAAAAGCATACACTTTTGTAAAGGGAGAGGGTCAAAGGAGAAAACTTAATAAAGGGGGACAGGATAGGATGGAGGGAAATATAATTACTCTCACAATTTGACTGTTATGGAAGTGTTTTACATAATGATACATATACAATCTTTATTGAATTGCTTGCCTTCACAAGAAGGATAAGTGGGGAGAGAAGAAAGGAGAGAATTTGGAACTTAAAGTTCTAAAAACAAATGTTAAAAAATTGTTTTTACATGCAGCTGGCAAATAAGATATACAGGCAATGGGGTATAGAAATATATCTTGTCCTACAAGAAATAAAGGGAAAGGGGATGGAGGGGAGGAGGGTGATAGAAGAGAAGACAGACTGGGGAAAGGGATAAACAGGATACACACCACCTTGGTGTGGGGGGAAGGGTAGAGATGGGGAAAAATCTGTTGAATGTTGAAAACTAAAAAAAAAATTTAAATAATTTGGTTCTTTAACAAACAAATGAATGAATGAATGAAGTGCTAAAAATACTCCAGGGAAAAAATCGACATTCAATGAAATATAATATAGGCAGAGATAGAATGGGGTAAATTGTCTCGAGATAATTTAAGAAGCAAGCAAGAAGCACTGCAAGAAGAAGCAGTTATAATGGAAAGGAAGAGGGGGTAGGTGAAAAGGAATGAGTCGACCTTATTGTCATCAGATTTGGCTAAAGGAGGGAATAACACACACATTTAAACACACACATTTAATTGGGTATCTTACCTATTGGGGTGATGATAGAAGGGAGGGCAGATTCAACCAGAATCAAAGACTTTTGAGGAGGAGCAAAGTGAAAGGAAAGAATAGAATAAACAGTGATTGGTATAGGATGGAGAGAAATATAGTTAGTCTTTCACAACCAGAGTATTATGGAACTGTTTTGCATCACTGCACATGTATAAACTATACTGATTGCTTGCCTTATCAAAGAGGGTAGGTGGGGAGGGAAGAAAGGAGAAAATCTGGAACTCAAAGCATTAAAAATAAATGTTAAAAATTGTTTTTACATGCAACTACGAAATAAAATACACTGACAAATGGGTATAGAAATCCGTCTTGCTCTACAATAAAGCAAGGGGGAAGGGGATAAGTGTGTGTGTGATAGAAGGGAGGGCACACCGGGGGAAGGAGTAATCAGAATGCATATCATCTTTGGGTGGGGATAGGGGAAAGATAGAGAGAAAATTTGGAACTCAAAATCTTGTGGAAATGAATGTTGAAAACTACAAGTAAATTAATTAATTAAATCATTATGAATGCTAATGTATAATTTTCAGGAGAAAAAAGTGGAGAATACAAAGAATATATAAATTGGATCATTGTTGGATCATCATTATTCATATGCGGTATGGCAAAGGAATGAGAAATTGTGGGCAACAAAGAACAAAGCTGAAGGACTCAAATCATCCTTCAGAAACTTAGGGAAAGACCCTAAGGATTCATTTAATCTTGTCCACTCTTAATTTTCAAATCTGTAAAATAAATAAAATATTAACACTTATATCACATGGTTATTGTGATAATCCAAAGCAATTATGTCTACAGACCTTGAAGTACTATTCTTATATTTAGCCCATATTACATTGTTGTTGTTTTTCAATTAACCTAGAGAGGGAAATGTTTTTGCAAACTGAAAACACTTAACAGCATACATTTGGTCCAACTTTTGTTATAGGAAAAAGGAGGAAAGCCCATTTTTTTCTGCTCAAATTTGATTAACCAATAGTTATTCCATCAGGCCCATTATGGGCTTCATTGTATTTCTCCTTTAGTCACCCTAAGTTATTACATAAAGCTGTCTTTTGCAGTGGATAGGGTGCTGAGCCTGAAGTCAGAAGACTCACCTCCCTGAGATCAAATCTGGTCTCAGACACTTCCTAGCTGTGTGACCACGGGCAAAGCACTTAACTTTGCCTCAATTTTCTCATTTGTCAAATGAGCTGAAGAAGGAAATGGCAAGTGACTCTAGTATCTTTGCCAAGAAAACTCCAAAGAAGGTCATAAAGAGTCAAAAGTATCTGAGAAAGTTCTCCTATTAAATGAAGGAGGAATGAAAAGTTCATGGAGATAAATTATTATTTGGAAAGTTCTGCCAGGCAGAGAACTATCTTTTCTTTTCAACCATAGTAGAAAAATAAATAACAGTTACTAGATGCCACCTAATTGATATCGAATTTTAATTTTGAACTTAAACACCAAAATAAGAGTATTCCCATATATATAGATGTCAAGAAGAGGATTATATATGAAACCATGAATCATCTTTGATATTACTTGATTTTTAAGAATATCATAAATTCCACTCATTATTTATAGAACTGTCCTGCTTATCAGTGCTTCCTTCTTAATTTTCTTTTATTCTCTTTTATGCATCTAAAATGTTTTGATTATGATATTCCAGCTTTTTTCTATTTGATACTACAAAATCTTTGTGATCCTTACTGAATTCTTGTTAGTTAAACTGCATTTTTTGGGATGTGGGTAATATTTTTCCTTTGAATTAGGAGCTCTGTATTTTGGCTATGATATTCTTGGGATCTTTCCTTTTAGGATTTCTTTCAGGATGTGAGCAGTAGATTCCTTACTTTGTCTTCTGGTTGTAATAGATATGAGCAGGTTTAATCTGTGATTTGTTGTAACAGTGCTAAGGAATTTTTTAATGGCTATTTTCAGAATTTAATAATTCTTAAATTATCTCTCTTTGGCATATTTTCAAGATCACTTGGTTTTGATTTACAATGATATGATGTAAATCATGTCATGTCATGCCATGTAATATATAATTTACATTATATTACATGACATGATATAATATGATATGATATTTTTATATATAATTAAAAAAACTGATCTTGAAAATAGGCTGTGTGTGTATAAAATTTAACTTTTCGTTTTCTTCTAATGTTCCTTGCTTTTCATTGAGCTCTACGTTCCTCTGTTCAGGCAGCCACCTTTGCCTGAAGTCTTGGAATTAGACACCAGTTGTGGTAATTAAGTATAAGATTCATAGCAGCTGGGCATCAGAATTTCTACCTGTTAATGATCTGGACTTTCAATTTATAATCTGTAACTTAGAATGTTGCCTGAAAAAGAAAGAATTTGAATTACTTGTCCATCATCACACAGTCCGTATATAGCAGAAGTGTATATCTGTAATCCATTTGTTTTGGTCTCCATGATTAGTTTTCCCTATACTATGCCATTCTGACTCTGGCTAATTAAGAGTTGAAATGCTATAGCCTTCCCTGTAGCTGCTATTAATTATACAAGAACAAAGGTAATACATTAAATAATTATATTCCAATGTTTTCTGTCTAAAAAAAATTAAGTATGAACAGGACTAAAGTAAGAGATATATTTGTAGGCATAAGTTGCTCTCTGGAGGATAAAATTGTAGGCTATCACTTTATGAGGTGATTTTGTCTTTGTCACTTGTTAAGAAAAGAAAAAAAAATACAACCTCAAAAGCCTAATTCATTTTTCAAATGTGTGGAAAACAGCCTATGCTGTCAGAAACTTCATTTTGCAAAATTGGCCAATTCTCTTTTTCTGTCTCCCATAATCCGGTTTCTGTTATTAGTCTTTTTCTGTATGTCAGCCAGTAAATAACTATCATACCACATTTAATTGAGAAAAGCTATGATTTATAATGCTGTACTCCTATTCCTTACCTGCTGGCCCAAAAGTCATGATTTAAAATGAGATTATTTTTTTTCTGACCAGATTAAGTACCAACCTCCTCTCTCATGCCTAACACTAAGTTATCCATTATTGTAAGGTGTATAAAGGACATTTAAAAAAATTATCAGACTTTTCATGTCCACAATCTGTTGATGCATACAGCTTATCTATGTAGAGTCATTCAAATTAATTTATATATTTGCAAATATAAAACATAATTTACAAAAACAAAAAAATAAATAACCACAAACAAATGAATCCGCGTTGATCTTATCCTTTTCAAAATATCAGGAACCCACATTATGTCTATGTACTTATGGGTGGACATCTCTACCCGATTGTCCCACGGACTCCCAAATACTCCTTATCTTTTCCCCAAAACCTCTCCTTTACCTAAATTTTATTTTTCCTATCAAGGATACCACCATCCTTCTTGCCATCAAAGTTTGTAAAATTGGAGCCATCCTGAATTGGTCTTTTCCCTATAGCATCAATGTTTAATAAATTGCTGTATCTTGTTAATTCTGCTTCCACAATATATGTCACATTTGTCTTTTTCTTTCTATTCACTTAGCTATCATACTAACTGAGGTCATGGATGAATGACTCCAATAATCTCCTCATTGATCTCACTACCTTATCTTTCCTCTTCCTAACCAATCCTCCACATGGGTAACAGAGATATTCCTGAAGCACATGTCTGCCCATATCCCTCTCCAACTCAACAAACTTCAGTACCTCCCTACTACCTATAGCATCAGTTATAAAGGTCCTTGGCAAGCCTTTTGAACTTGACTACAGCATATCTTTCCAGAAAAGTTTCACATTATTCTTTCCCACACACTCTATTGTGAAGTCAAGCTAGCATCTTTACTATCTCTTGCATTTAACAATCTCTCAACGATTTCCAATTAAAGTCTCTAGGTATGTGATTTAGGATTTTCTTTTAAATTTCAGACAGCGTGGGATATTGTGTAGCATGCTGGCTATTGAGTCAAGTCCTATATTTAATGTATACTAATACCATGACTATGGGCAAGTCACTTAACTGGTCAGTGTCCCAAGTGAATCTTTAAGAGTAGAAGTTTTAGGTGATATGCTAATCACCACCAGTGAAGGAAGTTTTCTTTGTGAGTTTCCCATGCTTTTTAAATTAAAGGTAAGAAAAACCAATAACAATATGGACAATAAATTATCTTTGAAAATCAACTCTGTAACAGTTTTTCAGGTGCAGGTGGTAGCAAGTATATTTTACTGTGGACCAGTAGTCAGTATAATATCACTGATGATACTTGAATAACAATGTACTACTGGTACCTGAGCAGACAGAAGAGTGAAGGTCCCATCCTTAAGACATTGACTAATTGAACTTATGCAAAAATAAGCCAAATAAGAATCCACAGCTTTGATACAACATAGCTACCAGAAAGCAAATCTCAGAAATCCCAAGTTTGGCAGCTTTGCCCTAGCCAATCCCAACATTCCCTGGGACATTTTTTTCTGGACCAAGAATAAGAGGGAATGGTCCTACATCATGAGTAAGAAAAATGTCCAGGAAGTCCATAGAAATGCTCATACATTTACTCACCTTGGGAAGTTAGCTTGAAGCCAGTGGCATGCAGGGCTTCCACTTTCTCACAACAGAATATAAATAAATGATTTAAGTAGAATTCAATAAGAAATACATGCTGACTGATTGACTAGACCCAACATGTTATCTCTGGACAGTTCACATTTGAAGTTTCCCATTTAGTTCAGTGAGTGTTATTTTGTAGAGTCCATTAACAGAGTCCATTTGGAGTAGGCAACTAGAATAGTGAAGTATTGAGAAAATATCAAATTTGGAATACTTGTTATCTCCCTTAGGAAATTATTTTGTATATGTAATATAATTGAGAGCAGGTTGGTAAAGTGGATAGAGAGCTGACCTTGGAGCAAGGAAGGCCTGGGTTCAAGAACTACCTCTAACAAAGGTATACACACCCTGTATGAACCATTTATCTTCTCAGTGCCCCAGAAAATGTTTTAAGACTATGAGTTGCAGAGTGGTTGATGTTTCATGTCAGTAGAATTTCCTCACTAGCAGTTCCCTTCATCTAATTAAATCATAAGTTTAACAAAAAATGTGTCATATAGCAGGAATTTCAAGGCAGAACTAGGATCAATGAGTGAGAGTTTCAAGGAACAAGATTTTGAGAGAGAAAAAATAGAATTAACATTTAGAATTATTTACCAACGGAGCAAACTGCATTGAGATCTTTGTTATTATAGGGATTTAGGGAGGGGTTAGTCACTTAGGAATGTTGTGTAATATTGGTAATATCAGGCGTAACATTGGAAAAGAATACATCTGAGGTCTTTAGGATTGTATTTTTTTATTAAATGTAAAATATTGAATTCTTATCAATGCATTATGATTTATTCTTTCTTCATTCTGAATGAAATATGATCCACTGAGTATTTTTTCTCTACATTAAGTTCAAATGCATTCAATTTAATATATTTTTGATTCATTAAACACTTTCTGTTTCCATATAAATTTAGTTCCATTTTTTTCTAACTTCTTAATAGTCTCATTAATGAAAGGGAATACATTACCTTCAAAGGACAGTTATTAACTACACTATTCCAAAAATGAGAATATTATTAGAAAATTAGAGAACAACAGAGAGATCGTTGGCCTTATTATTTTCTGGCAACCAACTCAATGGCAAATGAATTTGATGATATTCACCTACCACTGAATGGATAAAAAATATTGGACTTTGCATGATTCTAAGTTAACTGATCAGTGAATTTAGAAGTAATAAGCAATTTTCTTCCTTCACAGAGAATAGATTTGGTAATGTCATTTTGCATTTTTTTAATGTAAAGACAGCTATGAAATAATGAATGCAATTCTATAGACAGAAAGATAGCTGTGAAGGCCTTGATTCAAGGTTCACCTATGAAATCTATTGTCTGTGCAATCTGGGCAAGTCACACAACCTTTCAGTAACATTAATAGAGGGTGATTTCTCACCTGAGAATGACCTAAATCAATTAAATCCCTCTCTCTGCCTATTTACATATATACATATGTATTTAACAGATTTTAAATCATAAATGGTACACACATAATACATTGATACTGATTTTAAAAACAGTTATTGATAGAGACTATGAAAATCCTCCCAAGACCTGGAACTGAGAAGCTCTGTCTTTGAGAATTATGACATAAGCAAGCCACAACCTAAAAACAAATTGAGAAATATGTCAATGACAGTCTATATGGGAGAAAGTGGAAAATGGGAACTCTGAGGTAAAATATAAAGAACTATTTTTGCTAAGAAAGTGTGATCGAGTGATTGGTTGCCATGATTTCTTTCTTTTCTATATATCATCATCACTGTGCTTTAAGAGTAAATGTGTCATACATCTGTTAGATTATACACACACGGTATACATACCTGCATCAATATATACATGCATATACATATATGTGATGTATGTGATATTGACAGTAATTGCAAACAGAATTTGCTTATTTTTATTTTGCTTTCTTTGTTACTGTATGATCACATTCAATAAATAAATATGGACTTTTTCACCTGCTTGGCTTTAATCCATATGGACAGAGTTGCACAAAATAAGCATTTTATCTTTGGGGCATTTCTATCTGCTTCTTTCTGCCAACACTACTTTCACAAAAATCTATTTCAAGCTTTATTTATAATATTTCTTTATTTACAGGAAGGATATTGGGTAAGAGATCCAAAATGTGTGTCAGTAAGCTTAAGTACTCAGAGCCTGTTGACAGATAGCAATGAACTATGCCAAAGAAAGAGCTATCATCATATGACAAGAGCACAAAAGTGTGGCAGATATTTGCAGTGAAAGGTTGAGGGAGCGGTTTGCAGCAACATAGGACAATAGTTTCATATTAGCTACATTTTCTCATTTTAAGGATATAATAGAAAGCAACATATAGATGCCAATACTAGACTATAACTGGAATTTATAGTTATCTATAATGCCACAATATTGTAGCATTGTGGGGTGCATCAAAAGATACAGCAAAACATTATTGTTACTCTGTGTTAGAAATCCTTAATAGAAAGAAGGAAGAAAGGAAGAAAGGAAAGAAGGAAGGAAAGAAGGAAAGAAGGAAGGAAGGAAGTAAGGAAGGAAGGAAGGAAGGAAGGAAGGAAGGAAGGAAGGAAGGAAAGAAGGAAGGAAGGAAGGAAGAATGGAAGGAAGGAAGGAAAGAGGGAGGGGAGAGAAAGAGAGAGGAAGGGAAGAAAATTGAGTTATTTATTGTTTGTTTGAATTGTATTTCCAAATTCAAGTGGAAGGCAGTTCTCTAATCCATTCACATATTTATCATAGGGTCATAAAATTATTTTTAGCTTGGCTAACCTCACATAGAAAATGTTTAGTTCTATATTAAATAGAACTATTGAAGAATAATTGCCAATTATGCAAGGACCATCTATATAATTTTCTGGAAAATAAGCCTTATTAAATGTCATCTAAAGGTGCTTCTTTTCCAGATTAGCAATTCTTTCCCTTCTTCATAGCCTTATAATGTCCTTTTCTCAAAATAGAGTGGCAATGCTGGTACTTAGCACTGACTAGGTTTAAATGTAAAATTTCTTTTCATTTGGTATAACTCTCAGTCTATTAAAAATGACCCATTATATGTGTGTGAGTGTCTGTGAATGTGTGTGTGTGTGTGTGTGTGTGTGTGAGAGAGAGAGAGAGAGAGAGAGAGAGAGAGAGAGAGACAGAGAGACAGAGACAGAGAGAGACACACACACACAGAGACAGAGACAGAGTGATTAGCAAAATCATTCCAGAAATTATGTGAAGGGCATTCATATAGCTGTCTGTCCCCATTCAGTAGTTACTCCATAGCTTATAAGAACCATTGAGGGCCTATGGTATACGATCATGGCTCAGGCTTTTTTTGATTTTATCTCCAGTAGTAGAATGGGAGAAGGAATAGAGCATGGGTCATATTGAGGGCAGGCAAAGCAAGTGTAAAAGTATAGTATGAAGGAAGAAGGATGCTTGATTGTGGATTTTTGTAACCATGTATTTCTTTAGATGGAGTAAGAAGAACATTAGAGTACAGTTTCTTTTGTGGTAAATAGCGGGTCATATTGTCAGGCAGAAACATATCTTCATCTGGACTACTGATTGGAGATGTTTCATATACCACATACCCCTCATTATTCCATAAAGTAATTGCTTATTATGCCCTTTCCAGATACAACATAAATATTGATTTCATTACTGTACCTTGAGCAAGAGTGTTGGACAGGGGTGGAGGATGTTACATACATGGTGGCAAGGAAGATGGTCATATGGTCTGGATGAAGTTTGGCTGAGTTTGTACTCACCAATCAAGACAGCTGAGTTCCAGGGAGGAAGATCCAAGTCTAAGTGAATTAACTCCCCTAAGGACTGGAGTCATGTTTTATAGAGGTCTTAACTGGTCCAGACAGTGATATTTCAGTTAAGGAGAAGTGCAACAGGGAAGGTGTCAAAATGGCATAATATTGAGATATAAGAAAAGGCAATCAAGAGGGAGCAGGTGGGCATGATCAGGCTGCAACACATTACAAATAGAGAATTCTAAAACAAATGTGCAGTAAAGGATGAGATCAAATGAGATCACATGGCTGAAAAATAAGCTGGTCTGGTCTCATTGTGACAATGAGGGTTAAATGCTGAAAATCTTGTGTGCTTCACTGTTATCCTCATGAAAGAAGGAATAAGAAGCTATTAAGCATGTTCTATGTGCCAGGCACTTTGCTAAGTGCTTCACAAATATTATCACATTTAATTCTCACAACAACCCTGGAAGGTAGTTCCTCTTATTATCCCCATGTTAGAGTTGAGGAACCTGAGGTAGCAGAGGTTAAGTGACTTTCTCAGTCACACAGCTAGTACATGTCTGAGGTTTGATTTGAATTCAAGTCTTCTCGATGCTAAGCTCAATGTTCTATCCACTTCACCACAAGCTGCCTTGTGATATAAAGAGAAAAGGAAGAAGACTCCCTAGAAGACTGAATGGACCCCTTGTTCTGAACATATGGGAAGACAAGGTCAAGGATCAAGCATCAGGCATGGATGGGTTGCAAATGATGTCACTGGAGGGAACGCTCACATTTATGAGAACATATATCAGGTTATTGCCATCCTTTTAGCCCTCCCCTCCCCCAATCTTTAATCTATTTCAGGTGCTTCTAGCCCATTTTGTGTCATGGACCACTTCAGCAACTAGTCAACACTATGGAACCTATAATTAAATATATAAAATAAAATATAAAGATTGCAAAAGAAACCAATTATGTTGAAATAGAATTATCATTTAAAAATTACTAACCTCAGTTTAAGAACCTCTGATCTAATCAAAGTATAATTTGGTCAAAAAAAGACAATTAATATTTGAATCAAAAATTTTGAGTGAATGTTAATTTTCATGATTCATCTAATTCACTAAGTCAAGGGACAAGTAAGGTGTTATCAAGCTTGCTGTGGTATTTGTACTCCCATTAACCACCACCCCTTTCTAAAGTATGATTATTCTGTTGGACATTTTTCTTAAACTACAGGTTGAAAATGTCCCAATTTACAAAAGAGAATTGTGAGCATCATTCTTCATAATCTAATTAAAATATAATGCCATTTGACTCACCCAGTCAGCTGTTATTCAGCATGGACCCTGATGATAGTTATTGCATGACTGTAATGAATAGATGTTGTCTTTTAAAAACACTCAGGTAAATGGGATGCTGATTTCACATGGGGAATTAACAATGCCCTGATTACCCTTTATGGCCTGTCATGGTGCTGTTTTATACCCAGTGGATAACAAGCTTAGTGGGTGTCTATTAATCCCCAAGCCAAATATTGATTTACATGCCAACAGTTTAGAAGAGTCAACCACTGCAGATTTATGTTTGTCTGGTATCTGAATATCTTTGTATTTCATTCTAAGTTTAATTATCCTAAAAATCCAATACGAAATATTTACCTTGACAATAATCTTTACTTCTGAGCAAGTAATTTGCTTTCAAATCCCAGCACAATATTTTACAATGAGGGAATTTGGATGGTGCCACAGCAACAACCAATCTAGTTCCAAATGCAGGTGGATTTTAAATCCAAAGATGGCTGTCCTTTCCCCCGCCAACCCCAGCACAATTAACCAGCTTCAAACCAATATGCAGACATTTGTCAGCTGGACATAACATTTTTAATACTTTTAAAAAATATAGATTGTCTAGATACTACTGAAATTTAAATCAGTAGTTGAACTGTTGCCACTAAATCCACAATGACTAATTAAAATAAAGAAACACAGGATCTGGCTGGCCCCCAGAAAATGTTCTTTGTCATCTTAAAATTGTTATTTCTTTTGTGACTCACTGAGTAACTGGGAAGTTTCAATAAACCAGGAAGATGCCAATTCTTTACAAAACTGTTATAAAGTACATGAGAAAAAAAATCACTCTGAGCTTTTCTTTTGAAGACAAAAGCTTCAAACCACCATTGTATTAGGAGTTGTTTTCCCCCATTACACAAAGATAACTCCCAAAGGCTTTGCTTTTTAAAAATATAATATTCAAATTCAGAATACATTTAGACAGAAAAACTTACTGTCTTTCAAAAAGTAAAATAAAAGCCACGGTTCTCAATACTTCTTAAGGGCAATATAGACACCTAGAAGCAAAACCTTTAGTGAAAAGAGAAAAAAAAAACATTCCTGATGACCTCTTTCACCTGATCTCTCCCTTATGTACTCCCATCATCTGCATGTCACTAAAGTCTTTGTGGTAGGCTGGCTTGCACACTATTATTGACTTTTTTACATTTAATAAATCCATGGTGCTTCTAGAAAAGAGAACCTCCAAAGTCTTCAGTCATGCTTTATTCATTTTTTGCTCCATTTTCCAAAGAAGTACTTGTTTTAGAGTTCACTTATTAGATTCTGTAAATTGTGCTTATGGCATAGTTTATGGGCTATTGAATGATAAAATAAACCCAGTATTCTCTACTTGCAACCAAGATATTGTCTCCTTTAGCTTAGCATTAATGAAGGAAATTAGTCCTTCCCATTTATCTTTTCCCCAAAATAATTCTAGTTTCTAAGATGATTTTCAAAACCATGCTTGTTAAAGTTACCCAAGAGTTATTTTCCAGTGAGAATCTTCATTTTAAAGTTATTCAGCTGTACTAAAACTAAACTGCCAAAATCTTGAAATCAGCTAGAGTGAGGACTTATATTAAAAAAGGAGGAGGGGAGAAAACATTTACTTTTAATCATTTGACTACTAATATACCTCCCTGGGTGATTAGGTTGGGGTAAAGGAAACAAATTGATAAAACTCTAGAGGAAAGACAACTAAATCTGGAGTGAAAAGACATGGGTTCAAATCCATTCTTTGCTACTTATTGTTATCTTGATAAACTTTTATCCTACCCAGCTTATCAAATTACCTGCTGATGAAAGTAGTCAGAGAATCATAATAGCTGTTATGCAGAGAAATGAATACAGACTATTTTTTGGAATACAAACATTTTTAAAAGTGTTGACGCTCATGTATACAGTAGATATTTATCTGGGGAGAGACTATCCCATATAGGTCATAAGTACTATGGTACCATGGCATTAGCATAATTAAATTGAAAATATGAAAACTGTTTTTCTGTCTATATATTTATGGGTTGCTAATGTTTTATAAAATTTAGTCATTCAATGGGTCTTTTCCCTCACTCTGAATCTAAAATTTCTCTTTGTGGAATTATCTACACTCCCCTCACCATTTCATAGAACACAGAAATAAGCATAGCCAGGCTACAAACTTTATTAGGCATAGCAAAAATAAAAAAAAAAACATTAAATATTTTTTACATATTACTCTCCACTCAACCATTTCCTCCCACTCAATAAACTCAGTGGTTCCCTATTGCCTCCAGGACCAGTAATAAAATTGTCTGGATTTTAATCACTTTATAACCTAAGCTCTTCCTACCTTTTCAATCTTCTTATACCTTACTCCCCTCTACATAAACTAAGATCCAGAAACACTGGCCTTATTTTTTTTTTACATAAAACACTCTATCTCCCAACTGTGCATTTTCACTTGCTATCCTTCATGCCTGGAATGCTCTACCTCCTCACCTCCATCTCCTGGCTTCCCTGGCTTCTTTCAAGATTCCTCTTAAATCTTACTTTCTTACAGATGCCTTCCCTTGTCTTTTACACCTGCACCCTCCATAGTGCCTTCTTACTGAGATTACTTCTCATTTCTCCTCCCCCTCCTCCATCTTCTCCCTCTATTCCTCCTCTCCCTCCTCCAGCACCACCTCCTCTTCCTTCTCTCCCTCCCCCTCCTCCTCATTTTTCTCATCTTCTCCTTCTCTCCACATAAGGAGTCATGCACTTGTGGATGCTCTTTCCAAAAGAATACAAATTTTCATCATTTATAATTCACAAGATGTCTTGGTATTTGGAGAATAGATTTTTTTCTTCTCCACTTATTTATTCTATAATTCAAAAAACTGGGATGATTAACTCTTTTGTCTCATACTGTTTTCATTTTTGATTTCTTGAAATATAGCTCTGAAAAACCAGACTTTGATGAAGCCCATTGGGATTCAAATACAGCTACTTAACTATACCTTTAAACAAAAATCACTATGGCTCTTGATGACTAGCCAATAATAGGTCCCAGCCACAGCCTCACTTGCTCATTTTTTATGTTCAGAATGAGTATAGATAAGAATTATTTCTGTTCTGACCAGAAATTATGAGTCTTCCCTTTCCAGATTGATTCTTTTGTGAAGGCAAATTAGTCCACTTTTGCCTCAATTCATACCTAGTCTTTCATTACTGAATGGGTGTTGCCTCAGACAAACTGAAGCCTGGGAAAGACCTTAGCTTAAAAAAGGCCAGGGTCTCCCTCTATGTCTGGGGCTATAGCCAGTTGTCCTGACCTATGTCTTGCTACTGGACTCTGATGATTCTAGAGGAGAGAGTAAAGCTGATGACTGCACACCTCTGCCTCACTTTAACCCAATTCACTTGCAAAGCCAGACATCACCCAACTGATACCATTGGTCCTCTTTCAGAAGGAATGATGAACAACAATCTGTGAGTAGTAGTAGCATCACTCCCCCCAACCAGAAAATTCCAGTTGGACAATGCTGCTATTTCTTCCTCCTCCTTCTCCTCCTTCCTCCCCTCCTCTTCTCCCTTTGTCCATGTGGGGAGTCATACATCCATTTAGATGTGGGTGTTCTGTCCAAAGGAATATAAATTTTGATTTATTATACTTCACAAGGTATCTTGGGCTTTAGAGAATCAAAGATACAAATCTCATTTACACTAGGTATTTTTGAGATATATATAATTTATACATATCTTCCCTGTGAAGTCTTCACATTTTATTTACCTCACACACTTCCTTCCTTCCTTCCTTCCTTCTTTCTCTCCTTCTCTCTTTCCTTCTCAAAGCCAGAAATACCTGGGTTCAAGACCCTAATAGAGAAATACTGGCTGAATGACCTTCAGCAAGGCACTTCACTTTATTGTGTTCTAGATCAGTGGTTCCAAATTCTAATTTGAAACAAGGCCACTAAACCACATATAATGATCCTCTTGGGTTCCATATTGACTTCAAAAACTTCATATGAGTATTGTCTGTATTTTATTGTATTCTTATTTATTTTGTTAAATATTTCCCAATTACATTTTAATCTGGTTCAGAATATACTAGGGAGTATTGTGGGCAACCTGTAGGTCCCATATTTGACACCTGTGCTCTAGGCAATTTTCTAAAGCCATAAACTAAAGAGAAACAGCTGGCCAGCATTGCTAGAGAGAACTTCCTAATCTGAGAGTCTCTCATAATAATGAAATGACAAGTAAAGTCTTTAGTAGTGCTTGCTCTTAATATTTTTATCTCCAAGGTTGAACACAGCTAGAACCCACAATATTTGATTTCATCTCATCCATTTCATCAGCTACTAAATGGAATATTGTGAGTCATCCTTAGTGTTTTGTGGTCTTGAGATCCCAAGATGTACTGGCCAGCTCCTACAGTTGGACCCACTCCCAAAAGTAAAGCTGTTCCTCCTTGAATCATGTTCCCATTATTCAGACCTTTCCTTTGGATTCACAACGTTCTAGTTGGTAGTACAGTTATTTGGGTTTATGGCTTGCCTGCCTACTACATTGTGAGTTCCTTGAGGACAGGAAATTTGTCCCCTTTTTTGTTTTATGTATTCCCAGGACCTGGCATGGAGTGTTACCAGCAGGAACTGCTTAATCCTCATTTCTTGAGTCCATTGAATTTGAATGAACTGAAGTTCTATCTTTGAAATTCCCCTTGTTCCTTGGAAGTAAAAATCATAGTCTATTATAAGAGAATGTTGAAAGTATTGGAGAAAATAAACTATTTTAATGCTAGCAGATACTTTTTAAACAGACAAATAATTGCTGTTAACTACAAATATTTTTTTTGTTAGAAGCAAAACCCTTTAGGGCATGCTTCTATGCTAACTTTATAAGTCCAGGCCAAATTGCTGAAGGCACTTGAAAGTAATAAAATTCATTTTATTTGGGAGAATCTTGAATTCAGACTTTTCACCCAGGAATGACTTGCCTCTGAATAGTTTAAACTAGTGAAATTTAAAGTATTCAATAACATGTTTTTAATTTAATGAAATAGCTATGATTTTTGTCAATGCTCCCTGAACAAAAGCTTCTTGGAATGTTTGCAAGGCTTAGTAGATATGCAGTCTTAGAGCTTGACTGTCTGTTTTCAAATATTCTGTCTCCTGAAGACAATCTAGATATAAATAAGCTCCTTTGACCTTGGGTAAGCTGGTACTCAGAAAAGAGAGTAAAATATAATCACAAGTCCCATACTCTAAGTCTTGTAGAAAGAACTCGTAGGCAAAACTCAGTCTTAAGTCTGGTGGGCTCAGAAAACTGTCTGGGTGGGCAGGGGAGTAGATAGTTGCTATTCCTTTTTGGCTTTCTTGCTGTTGTGACTGCTGCCATTCTCCCCAGTGGCTCCACAGAGGCAAAACCTCTAAGAAACCAGGATTAGATGTCAGTTTATTCATAAATTTTAAAAAATTCCATTTAGTGTTTGAAAAACAAGATGGCATAATGTAACTAAAACTAATCTTGGATTGAGATGGCAAGTGGTTCAAATTCAGGTTCTTCCAATCAGTCAATCTATGTGACCTAGGTCTTCTTTATCCCTTAACATCTCTGGGCCTCATATTCCTCTCTGTAAAATGTAAATGTGCCTGTCTGTACAATTTGTTTCATAGAATACTTGCAAGGATCAAACGGGAAAATATATGCAAAATGCTTTATAACTTTATGGCACTCTAGAAAAATAAGCCAGGATTAAAGGGTAGATAAAGTATTAGAAACCTTCTGAAATCTTGGCAAATGCATTTCAGTTATTAACTACC
Organism: Trichosurus vulpecula; assembly: GCF_011100635.1. Lineage (NCBI taxonomy): Eukaryota > Metazoa > Chordata > Mammalia > Diprotodontia > Phalangeridae > Trichosurus > Trichosurus vulpecula. The sequence continues at coordinate 94,643,120 of NC_050578.1, read as the reverse complement.
ATAGAATCATATTTTAGAATCATTATTTCTGTAGGGAGAAAAAAAATGAGGGTCAAGAGAATACATTAATAATTTTGGTGATTATCATCCAGGTGATACATACCCAATTCATGTGAATTCATTTTACTGTAAAACTGAAGTGGATACTTGCAGCTCTACTAACAAAGAACACTGATTTCTTCTCTGCAGGTACTGATGAGGGAATCTGCATAAAGACAGTAAGACAGTTGATAATGGGGGCATGTAGTGTGTGATCAAAATACTCAGTGGATCATAGAACTAAAGACCAAAACATCTCCACATGAAAATCCTTCATGTCCAATTCCAGCATGCAGCCAGACCTGGCTCTAATCAGTTAACATTTCATCCAAATTGGCAACTAATCATGGTGATTTTCTATCCCTGGGGAGCTGTTCTTAATCTTACTGGAATAATTTAGCCACAGAAGCTCTTCAAATTGTGAATAATGGTCTGATAATTTAGGAAGTGCATTAACTCCTTCAGACTTTTAAATGTCCTTTAACAGCACACAATCCTGAGGTTGCCAAATACTCAAAAGCATTCATCCCTCAGCATCATCACTAGTTCTTTAGTTTTCATAGCCTATTTTTGCTAAAATGTCTTAGTTTACTCCAATATCAGCACACAATGTAGTGGAAACATAATACAAAGGAAACAGCACTGGCCTAGGAGACCTGCCTTTTAAAAAAAAAAGGTTAGCCTTCTTGAAAGTAATAAGTGGATCATAACCTGTCTGACCCCCATTTTCCAGATGAGGAATTTGAGGTTCGGAGAGTGAATGTAAATAACTTGTCAGAGAGTCACATGATTAATAAAAATCTGAGTCAGTATGTAGCTTCAAGAATTCCTCTCTCAAGACTTGGCACTTTTGGCCAAAATGGTGGAGCAAAGGCAGGGGCTCACTTAAGCTCTTCCCCAAACCCTTCTAAATACCTTTAAAAATGACTCTAAACAAATTCTAGAGCAGCAGAACCCACAAAAAAGATGGAGTGAAACAGATTTCCATCCCAAGACAATTTGGAAGGTCAGCAGAAAAAGTCTGTTGCAACAGGGTGAGAGAGGAACACAGTCCAGCACAGGCCATACAAGCAGAGACTGGGTCCCAATAAACCTGAAGCAATTCTCAGGGTGACTGAATCAATGGTAGCACTGGTGGTTTCCACATCTCTCAGCTTATAGAAACCAAAGATAACTTAGAAGGTCTGCAGAAAAGGTCTGTCACACCTGGGCAGAAGTAGAGTGCCAGCCAGGGCAGGGTGCACCAGCACAGTACAGCCATAGCAAACAAGGAGCAGGCCTTGGGAGTGATTAAATCAGAAGCAACAGTGGCAGCAGCTTTTTCCAGAGCTCTCAGCCCACAGAGAGTAAGGGGTCAAACAGCTGGTCAAAAAGAGGTGCAGGCACCTCTTTGCTAGAAGGACTCTGTTTCTCTGTCCATACTTGGATCTGGGTCACAGTCCAAGGTGGCAGTCAGTCCCAGGGAGAAGAGGAGCACTAGCATAGCAGATTTTGCAGCAGCAGTGGAGGAGGGATCCTCCTCTCAGTTCCAGGGCAGAAAAGACTGCTTGTGGTCATTTGCAGACCAGAGAACATGCAAGGAGAGGGAGTAAACACATCTCCTTAGATCATACCAAATTGGAAGAATTGAAAACTTACAGGTACCTAGATATGTCTCTGAAAAATGTTGCACAAAACCCCTGAAAATTGGGACAGTGTGCTTTCCACACTGGAAGCAGAGTCCTACTTTAAAAAAACAGTTTAAAATCAAATAATAGGACGGGAAAATGAGCAAACAATGGAAAATAAAACAAGCAAAAACCCCTCTTACTATAGAGTTATTATGGTGACAAGGAAGATCAAAACACATAATCAGAAGAAGAAAACAAAGTCAAAACTCCTCCATCCAAAGCCTCCAAGAAAAATATAAATTGGTCTCAGGCCATGGAAAAGTTCAAAAAGAACTTTCAAGATACCACAGGGGGGCAGAGCCAAGATGGCCGCATGAAAACAGCATCTTACTGGAGTCCTCTCACAAGGTCTGTCAGATTCCTATAAAAAAGTGAATTTGAGCAGATTTGAGAGAGTTAGAAACCGCAAGCAGTCTGAGTGGGGCAAATTTCCAAGCCAGGAGAGTCTGAAAGACTGAAGGAACGAATCTGTAGGCTTGGAGAGCGCTCGGCGAGTGGAGCTGCTCCAGACAGGACCAAAGTGGAAGCAGACGGCTGGGTAACCCATGTGGGAGATAGGCTGGGAGAAAGCTGGGTGCCCAAAACCGGAGGAGATCCCCAGGCCTCCTAACACAGGACGGCAGTCTGTGGAAGCAACGAGAGGCAGCACAATGCCACTGGCCATGAGACATCAACTCCTGATGCTTGCAGCCCAAAGGTATGAAACGAGTCTTCCTGAACTTCCGGGAGACATAATGGCCAGATAAATAGCCCTAATCCCTCCCCCCTCATCCAAAGAATTCCTTGGAAAAAAAGAATGCTGAAACAGAGGAGATAGAAGTGGGGCTTCAGTGGCCAAATAGTAGAAGTTCCTTAGTCCCAGAGGGGCAGAACCAGCAGAGGTCAACACCAGGAGCCCAGACATACTCTTGCTCCCCCAGGGGAAGTGCCAGACACCAGCTCAAACAACAAAGAGCTGAGACCATTGCTGAAGAGCAACAGTGCTGGAGAGCAACCCTAGGGAAAGAGACATCAGGGAGACAGACCCCTCCCCCACACCTCATGAAACTGAAGGCTATAATTCATAAAGCCAACAACTAGACTCACAATCCCCAGAATAAGAAAGCTGGGACAGAGCGCCCTGAGCCACCAAAGCAGAATTTTATCGTAAAGCCAGGAAAAGGCTAACCAACATGAAGAAGAACACAAAAAAACTGAGGACCATTGATTCTTTTTATGGAGACAGGCATGATCAAAACACCAATTTGGAAGAGGGTAGCAATGACACTATAGCCACATCTGATACCTCAAAAGGTAATGTGAACTGGTCTCCAGCCTAAAAAGCATTACTGGGAGAGGTAAAGGAGGATTTTAAAAACCAAATTAGGGAGGCAAAAGAAAAAGTAGAAAAAATGGAAAAAAAAATCCACTGATGAAATCAAGTCACTAAAGAATAAAAAAAAAAGAATAAGATTTGGTGAATTGTCTACAGAGATTCAGAATCTAAACAGAGAAAATGACACCCTGAGAGGTAAAATCAACCAATTGGAAAAGGAGACTCAAAAGCAAAATGAAGGCAGTAACTCATTAAAAATTAGAGTTGATCAAGTGGAAGCTAATGACTCTATAAGGCATCAAGAAGTAGTAAAACAAAATGTAAAGAATGAAAAAATAGAAAAAAAAATGTGAAATATCTGATTGGGAAAACAAGTACCCTGGAAAATAGATCCAGGAGAGACAATTTAAGAGTTGTTGCTCTACTGGAAATCCATGATGAAAAAAGAGCCTTGAGAGTATCTTCAAAGAAATTGTCAAAGACAACTGCCCAGAGGTCCTAGAACCAGAAGGCAAAATAGTCATTGAAAGAATTCACCGATCACCCCCTGAAAGATAATCCGAAACTGAAAACACCAAGAAATATTATAGCCAAATTGCAGAATTACAAAGTCAAGGAGAAAATACTGCAAGTGAGAAAAAGAAACAATTCAAATATCATGGAACTACAGTCAGGATCATGCAGGATCTCTCAGCTTCTACATTAAAAGACAAGAGAAATTGGAATGCAATGTTCCAAAGGGCAAAGGAGCTCGGACTACAACTATCCAGCAAAACTAAGAATAATTTTTCAGGCAAGCAGAGACACTCAATGAAATAAGGGAATTCCAGACCTTCCTCATGAAAAGGCCAGAACTCAATGGAAAATTTGATCTCCAAATACAAAACTCAAGCGAGACATAAAAAGGTAAACAGGGGGAAAACCCCCACAAACCTTATTAATCAATAAGGGCAAATTATTTACATCTTTATGTAGGATTATATCATCTTATGTATGTCATATATATGTACATATACATGTATATATACATATATATATATGTCAGTCTTGAGAATAGTACAACTATTATGACAATTGAAAGGGATACATATAGATTGTGAATGCCTGTATAAAATAACTGATATAAGCATAAAAACATAATTAAAAGATGTAAAGGGAGGGCTATGAGAGAAGATGTAAGGAGGTAGTAGAAAAGGTTGAATTACACCAAATGAAGAGACACAAAAACACATTTCAGTAGAGGGAAAGAAGGGAGGGAGAAGAGCAGTATTTGAGTTTTACAGTCATCTGATCTGGTTCAAGAAGGGAAAACCATACCCTAATAAGTACAGAAATCTAACTTGTCCTTCAGGAAGTAGGAGGGGAAAGGGGGAAAAAAGGGAGGTCAGAAGGGAGGGGAGAAGTAGCAAGTGGGAAATGGTAAGATAAGGGAGGGAATAAAGAAGGAGGGTAAACTGAGGAAGGCATTGGTCAAAAGCAAAACTTTGCTAAGGAGGGGAAGGGGAAAGGGAGAAATAAAAGCATAAACAGGGGGAAATAGGATGGAGATAAAGACACAGATAGAAATCATAACTGTGAACGTGAATGGGATGAACTCTCCCATAAAACAGAAGCAGATAGCAGAATGGATTAAAAACCATAATCCTACAATATGCTGTTTACAAGAAACACATTTGAAACAGGGGGATACACAGAGGGTAAAGGTAAAAGGCTGGGATAAAATATATTGTGCCTCAGCTAAAGTAAAAAAAGCAGGTGTAGCAATCCTAATCTCAGACAAAGCAAAAGCAAAGATAGATTTAATTAAAAGATATAAGGAAAGACATTATATCCTGCTAAAAGGCACCATAAACAATGAATTGATATCATTGTTGATGTATGCACCAAGTGGTATGGCATGTAAATTCTTAGAGGAGAGGTTAAGGAAGTTACAGGAAGAAATAGACAGCAAAACTGTAATACTGGGAGACTTCAACCTCCCTCTTTCTGAACTGGATAAATCTAACCTCAAAATAAATAAGAAAGAAGTTAAGGAGGTAAACAGAATTTTAGTAAAGGCAGATATGATAGACCTCTGGAGAAAACTGATTGGGGATAAAAAGGAACATACTTTCTTCTCAGTGATACATGGCACATACTCAAAAAGTGACCATGTACTAGGGCATAAAAACTTCACAATCCAATGCAGAAAGGCACATGCAGTCAAAGAATACTTTTCAGATCATGATGCATTAAAAATTATTTATAACAAAGAACCATGGAAAAATAAGCTAAAAATTAATTGGAAAGTAAATAATCTAATTCTAAAGAATGAGTAGGCCAAAGAACAAATCAGAGAAACAATTAATAACTTCATTCAAGAGAATGACAATAATGAGACAACATACCAAAACTTATGGGATGCAGCAAAAGCAGTTCTTAGGGGAAGTTTTATATCTGTAAATGCCTACATGAATAAAATAGGGGAAAAGCAGATCAATGATTTGGGTATACAGCTGAAAAAGCTGGAAAAAGAGCAAATTTAAAATCCCCAATTAAATACCAAATTAGAAATACTAAAAATCAAAGGAGAGATTAATAAAATTGAAATCAAGAAAACTATTGAATTAATAAATAAAACAAAGAGCTGGCTTTATGAAAAAACCAATAAAATTGATAAACCTTTGGCCAATTTGATTAAAAGAAAAAGAAAGAAGAAAATCAAATTACTAGTATCAAAAATGAAAACGGTGAGTTCACCTCTAATGAAGAGGAAATCAAAACAATAATTAGGAATTATTTTGCCCAATTGTATGCCCATAAATTTGACAACCTTAGAGATGTGGATTAATATCTACAAATACATAAATTTCCCAGGATAACAGAAAAGGAAGTAAAATTTCTAAATAACCCCATCTCAGAAAAAGAAATGGAGCAAGCCATCAATGAACTCCTTAGGAAAAAATCTCCAGGGCCAGATGGTTTTACATGTGAATTCTATCAAACATTTAAAGAACAATTAATTCCTATACTTTGTAGACTATTTGGGAAAATAGCTGAAAAAGGAGTCCCACCAAATTCTTTTTATTACACAAATATGGTACTAATACCCAAACCAGATAGAGTCAAAACAGAAAAAGAAAATTATAGACCAATTCCTTAATGAATATTGCTACAACATTTTTAAATAAAATATTAGCAAACGGATTGCAGCAACTTATCACCAGAATAATACACTATGACCAGGTAGGATTTATTCCACGAATGCAAGGCTGGTTCAATATTAGGAAAACGATTAGCATAATTGACCATATCAACAACAAAACTAGCAGAAACTATATGATCATCCCAATAGATGCAGAAAAAGCCTTTGACAAAATACAACACCCATTCCTATTAAAAACATTAGAAAGCATAGGAATAAATGGAGCCTTCCTTAAAATTATAAATAGCATCTATCTAAAACCATCAACAAGCATTATTTGTGATGGGGATAAACTAGATGCATTCCCAATAAGATCAGGAGTGAAACAAGGATGTCCATTATCACCCCTACTATTCAATTTGGTACTAGAAATGTTAGCTGTAGCAATAAGAGAAGAAAAAGAAATTGAAGGAATTAGAATAGGCAAAGAAGAAGCTAAATTATCACTTTTTGCAGATGACATGATGATTTTCTCAGAGAATCCTAGAGAATCAAGTAAAAAACTACTTGAAATAATAAACAACTTTAGCAAAGTGGCAGGATATAAAATAAACCCACATAAATCCTCAGCATTCCTATACATTACTAACAAAGCCCAACAGCAAGAGATAGAAAGAGACATTCCATTCAAAGTTACTGTAGACACTATTAAATATTTGGGAGTCTATCTGCCAAGACAAACCCAGGGCCTATATGTACATATTTATGAAACACTTTTCACAGGAATAAAGTCAGATCTAAACAAATGGGAAAATATCAGTTGCTCATGGTTAAGCCAGGCTAATATAATAAAAATGACATTTTTTCCTAAATAAATGTATCTATTCAGTGCCATACCAGTTGTACTACCAAAAAATTATTTTACAGAGCTGGATAAAATAATAACAAAATTTATCTGGAAGAACAAGAGATCTAGAATATCTAGGGCATTAATGAAAAGAAATGCTAGAGAAGGTGGCCTAGCCATACCAGATATTTAACTGTACTATAGAACAACAGTCATCAAAACTATCTGGTACTGGCTAGGAAACAGAGTTGTGGATCAGTGGAATAGGATAAGAACACAAGATGGAGAAGTCAATGACTATAGCAATCTACTCTTTGATAAACCCAAAGAGGCCAGCTTCTGGGCTAATAATTCACTATTTCACAAAAACTACTGGGAAAATTGGAAAATGGTAGGGCAGAAACTGGGCATAGACCAATATCTTACACTATATACCAAAATAAAACCAAAATTAGTTCATGATTTAGGAATAAAGCCTGATACCATAAGTAATTTGGGAGAGCAAAGAATAGTTTACCTATTTGATATACAGAAAATAAAAGAATTCATGACCCAATAGGAGATAGAGAGCATTACAAAATGAAAAATGGATAATTTTGATTATGTTAAATTGAAATGTTTTTGTACAAAAAAAGCCAATGCAACAAAAATTAGGAGGGAAGCAGAAAATTGGGAGAAAATCTTTACAACTAGTGTCACTGATAAAGGCCTCATTTCTAAAATATACAGGAAACTGAGCCAAATTTATAGGAATACAAGTCATTCTCCAATTGAGAAATGGTCAGAGGATATGAACAAGCAGTTTTCAGAGGAAGAAATTAAAGATATCTATAGCCATATGAAAAAATGCTCCAAATCATTACTGATTAGAGAAATGCAAATCAAAACAACTCTGAGATACCACATCTCTCCTGTCAGATTGGCAAAAATAACAAAACAGGAACATGATAAATGCTGGAGAGGATGTGGGAAAATTGGAACATTGTTACATTGCTGGTGGAGTTGTGAACTGATCCAGCCATTTTGGAGAGCAATATGGAACTATGCCCAAAGGGCTATAAAAATCTTCATACTTTTGCCCTAGGAATACCACTTCTAGGGTTGTATCCTAAAGAGATCACACAAGTGGGAAAAGGACCCATACATACAAAAATATTTATGGCAGCTCTTTTTGTGGTAGCAAAGAATTGGAAATCAAAGCAATGCCCATCAATTGGGGAATGGCTGAACAACCTTTGGCATATGAAGGTAATGGAATACTATTGTGCTATAAGAAATGGGGATGATACAGACTTCATAACAACCTGGAAAAACCTACATGACATAATGCTGAGTGAGCGGAGCAGAGCCAGGAGAACATTATGCACAACCACAGATATATGGATTCTTTGAGGACTAACTCTGACAGACATTGCTCATCTCAGCAATGTAGGGTGCAGAGACAACTCCAAAGGAGTCATGATGGAGAATGCTATCTACCTCCAGAGAAAGAACTATGAAGTTTGAATGCAGATTGAGGCACACTTCATGCTTGCCTTCCCCCCCTCCCCCGCCCTTTTTTTCTTTTGCTCTCTTTTGTTTTTGTTTTTGGATTGTTTTTTTTTTTTTGGTCCTGTTTCTTCTTTCTCATGATTCATTGACTAGTGTGTAAATTAATTCATTGCAAAATTATACATGGAAGTTATATGGGATTCCATGCCATCTTGGGGAGGGAGGGAAGAAAATCTGGAACTCAAAATTATGTAGAACTGAGTGTTATAAACTAAAAATAAAAAAAATAAAAAAATAGATGCCAAAATAAAAAGGACTTTCAAAATCAAGTAAGAGAGTTAGAGGAAAAACTGGGAAATGAAATGAAAGTGAAGCAAGAAAATCATGAAAAAAAGCAACAACTAGGTAAAGGAGACACACACAAAAATACTGAAGAAAATAACACCTTAAAAAACAGACCAGGCCAAATGGGAAAAGAGTTCCAAAAAGCCAATGAGGAGAAGAATACCTTAAAAAGCAGAATTGGACAAATGGAAAAGAAGGTCCAAAGTCTCCCTGAAGAAAATAATTCCTCAAAAATGAAAATGGAGCACATGGAAGCTAATGAGTTTATAAGAAATCAAGAAACAATAAAACAAAACAAAAGAAAAAAAAGACAATTTGAAATATCTCAGTGGAAAAACAACTGACCTGGAAAATAGATCCAGCAGAGATAATTCAAAAATTATTAGACTGCCTGAAAACCATGATAAAAAAAGAGCCTAAACATTATCTCTCAAGACATTATCAAGGAAAACTCTGATATTCTAAAACTTGAGGGTAAAATCAAACTTAAATGAATCCAGTAATCACCTCCTAAAAGATACTGAAGTGAAAACTCACAGGAATATCATAGCTAAATTCCAGAGTTCCTAGGTCAAGGAGAAAATATTGCAGGCAGCCAGAAAGAAAAAAAAATCAAGTATCATGGAGCCACAGTCAGGACAACAGAAGATTTAGTAGCTTCTATATTAAAAGATCTTGTCTTGGAATATTACATCCCAGAGGGCAAAGGATCTAGGATTACAACAAAGAATGACCTACCCAACAAAACTGAGTATAATCCTTTAGGGGAAAAAAGTATATTCAACTAGATAGAGGGATTTTAAGTATTCTTTTTATTATTAATTGATTAATTATTATTATTTTTTTTAGTTTAGAACACTCAGTTCTACAAGTTTTTGAGTTCCAAATTTTCTCCCCCCTCCCCTCCCAAGATGGCATGTAATCTGATATAGGTTCTACATATACCTTCACCTTAAAATTATTTTCCTAATCATCAAGTTGTAAGGAAGAATTACAACCAATGAAATGAACCATGAGAAAGATGTAACAAAACAAAAGATAAAATAAAAAGAGAGAGTAAATAGTTTCCTTCAATCTGCATTCAGACTCCATAATTCTTTCTCTGGATGTGGATAGCTTTTTTTTATCATGAGGCTTTTGGAACTCTCTTATAACCTTGCAGTTCTAAGAGCCAAGTCTATCAAAGTTAGTCATCACGGAAGCAATGTGTCTAGTTCTGTACAATGTTCTGATTCTGCTCCCTTCTCTCATTATCAGATCATGTAAGATTCTCCAGGTTATTATGAAGGCCATTTGCTCCTCATTTCTTATAGCACAATAGTATTCCATTACATTCATATACCACAATTTGTTTAATCATTCCCTAATTGATGGGCATCCCCTTGATTTCCAATTCTTTGCTACCACAAAAAGGGCTGCTATAAATATGTTTGCACATATGGGTCCTTTTCCCCCTTGTATAATCTCTTTGGGATACAACCCTAGAAGTGGTATTGCTTGGTCAAAGGGTATGCACATTTTTATAGCCCTTTGCGCATAGCTCCATATTGCTCTCCAGAATGGTTAGATTAGTTCACAACCCCACCAGCAATGCAATAGTGTCTCAATTTTCCCAAATCTTCTCCAGCATTTATTGTTTTCCTGTTATCCAATCTGATAAGCAAAGTATCTGAGAATTGTTTTGATTTGCATTTCTCTAATCAGTAGTGATTTAGAGCATTTTTTCATAAGATTATAGAAATCTTTAATTTCTTCCTCTGAAACCTCCCTGTTCATAACCTTTGACAATTTATCAATTGGGGAATGATTTGTACTTATAAATTTGACTCAGTTCCCTGTATATTCTAGAGATGAGACCTTTGTCAGAGACACAGCTTATAAAAATTCTTTCCCAATTTTCTGCTTCCCTTCTAATATTGGTTACATTGGCTTTGATTGTACAAAAAATCTTTCATATTAATGTAATCAAAATTATCTATTTTGCATTTCATAATGCTCTCTACCTCTTGTTTAGTTATAAATTCTTTCCTTCCCCATAAGTCTACCAGGTAAACTATGCCCTTGTCTCCCAAATTGCTTATAGTATCAGGCGTTATATCTAAATTGTGAACCTATTTTGACTTTATTTTGGTATATGGAGTAAAATATTGGTCTACGCCCAATTTCTGCCATACTGTTTTCCAGTTTTCCCAGCAGTTTTTGTGAAATAGGGAGTTCTTATTCCAAAAGCTGGATTCTTTGTGTTTATCAAAGAGTAGATTATTATATTCACTGATGACTGTGTCTTGTGTAACTAACTGACTTATTCCACTGATCCACCACTCTATTTCTTAGCCAGTACTAAGTAGTTTTAATGATTGATGCTTTATAATACAGTTTAATATCTGGTATGGCTAGGCCTCTGTGTTGGTAAGCAAAATGGGCTCTTAGTGCTTAGTTCAACCAAATGCCCTTAAAGAGTTTAGCCTTTGTTTCCTTGATTAGATTTGGGTGTCCTTGCTGGCTCCTTGCCTCAGGGGAGGGCCTAGTTTACACATGAGTTTGAGTGACATGTCTGGGACAGAGAGGCTTTTAGACCACGTGGGTTTAAGTTGCCTCTTTGTGAGGATTCTAGATCACGTGTGTGAGTCACATGTGTGACTCAACCCTGACCCTGAAAAAGATATAAAACCAGGGGTTGGCTTTCTATTCTTTGGAGCTTTTACCCACAGCAGTGGTGGCATGAGTGACTCTGGGCCAGCCTTTGTTATGAGTTCCTGGGCTGAACCTAGATGTTGGTAACTATGAATCTGTATTTGGTCTGTCTGTCGCTGTTTGTAATTTGTTTAGGCCTCTCACTCGTGGTGGCTCAAGGTGATGCGGAGACTCTGGGCAGCTGTAGCTAAGAGCCCTCCAGCTCGTAACCTGGATGTTGGGACTTTATTAAACTCTGGTAACTATGTATTGAGATTTGAATCAGACAAGGTCTGCCTGTCAATGTTTGTAATTTGTTTGTATTTTGCTCTGAAGTTCAGGGTGCTGATTTCTTCCCCTGAACTAAGTGAATGATATTTGCATGCTGAATTAAAGTAAGCTTGTCAACCCCTTAACGTTGCTTTCCTTACTAAAACAGATCAAAAGAATCTGTGCTTTTGCAGTGTACTGGTAGCATTCTTGTTGTTGGACTTGTGTTGGTCTTTCACCCCCATAACAGCTGCTAGCTAGGTTGTTGAAACAGCCTCCTTCCCTAGCATTTCTTTTCATCAATTCCCTTGAAATTCTGGATCTTTTGATCATCCAGATGAATTTTGTTATTATTTTATCTTGCTCTATAAAATAATTTTCTGGTAGTTTGATTGGTGTGGCACTAAATAAGTAAATTAATTTAGATAAAATTGTCATTTTTGTTATATTAGCTCAGTCTAACAATGAGCAACTGATTTTTTTTCCATTTATTTAGATCTGACTTTATTTGTGTGAGAAGTGTTTGGTAATTGTGCTCATCTAGTTCCTGGGTTTGTCTTGGCAAGTAGACTCCCAAATATTTTAAAGTGTCTATAATAACTTGAAATAGAATTTTTCTTTCTGTCTCTTCCTGTTGGGCTGATAATCTTCCTAATATTGAAACAGTCTTGCATTCCTGGAATTAATCCTACCTGTTATTATTGTACATTTCTCAGGATAAGTTGCAGTAATCTTTTTGCTAATATTTTATTTAAAATATTTGCATCTATATTCGTTAGGGAAATTGGTCCATGATTTTCTTACTCTGTTTTGGCTCTTTCTATTTGGGGATTAGTACCATATTTGTATCATAAAAAGAATTTGGTAGGATACCTTCTTTGCTTATTTTCTCAAATAGTCTATTAAGTGTGGGAAATAAGTTTTCTTTAAATATTTGATAGAATTCACTTGGAAATCCATCTGGCCCTGGAGATTTGTTCCTAGGGAATTCATTGATGCCTTGTTAAATTCTTTTTCTTTTATTTCCTCTTCTGTTAATCCAAGCAATGGTTATTTGTGTAAATATTCATTCATTTCCTTAAGATTATCAAATTTATGGGCATACGTTTAAGCAAAAAAAATTCCTAAATATTGTTTTAATTTCCTCTTCATTGGAGGTGAATTCATCCTTTTTCATTTTGAATAAAGGGAATTTGGTTTTCTTTCTTTTTTTTTAAATCAAATTAACCAAAGGTTTATCCATTTTATTGTTTTTTTTTCCATAAAAACAGCTCTTAGTTTTATTTATTCAATGGTTTTCTTGATTTAAATTTTATTAATCTCTCCTTTGGTTTTCAGTATTTCTAATTTCCATTAAATTAGGGTTTTTCAATTAATTTTTTCTAGTTTTTTCAGTTGCATGCCCAATTCATTGATCTGCTTCTTCTTTATTTTATTCATGTAAGCAATCAGAAGTATAAAACTTCCCTTAAGAACTGCTTTTGCTGCATCCCATAAATTTTGGTATGTTGTCTCATTATCGTAATTTTCTTGAATAAAGTTACTGATTGTTTCTGTGATGTGTTGTTTGACCCACTCATTCTTTATTTAGTTTCCAATTAATTTTTAATCTATCTTTCCACGGCCCTTTATTACAAATAATTTTTATTGCACCATTATCTGAAAAGAATGCATTGACTATTTCGGCCTTTCTGTGGTGTATTGTGAGGATTTTATGCCCTAGTACATGGTTGCTTTTTGTGTATGTGCCATGTACCACTGAGAAAAAAAGGGATATTCCTTTCTATCCCCATTTAGTTTTCTCTGGAAGCCTATCATATCTACCTTTTCTAAAATTCTATTCACCTCCTTAACTTCTTTCTTGCTTATTTTGTAGTTAGATTTATCAAGTTCAGAGAGGTCATGGTTGAGGTTCCTAATTAGTATAATTTTGCTGTCTTTTTCTTCCTGTAACTCCCTTAACTTCTCCTCTAAGAATTTGGATGCTGTACCATTTGGTGCATATATGTTAAGTGATGATATTACTTCATTGTCTATGGTGCCTTTTGGCAGGATATTGTTTCTTTCCTTATCTCTTTTAATTTGATCTATCTTTGCTTTTGCTTTGTCTGAGATGAGGATTGCTACCCTTGCTTTTTGTTTTTTACTTCAGCTGAAGCATTATATATTCTACTCCAGCCTTTTACCTGTACCCTGTGTGTATGCCCTTGTTTCAAATGTGTTTCTTGTACATAAGCCTACATGTTGTAGGATTATGGTTTCTAATCCATTTTGCTACCTGCCTCTCTTTTATGGGAGAGTTCATCCCGTTCACATTCACTGTTATGATTGCTATCTGTGTCTTTTTTCTCCATCCTATTTCCACCCCCCCATTATGCTTTTATTTCTCCCTTCTTCCTTCCATTCCTCAAAAGAGCTTTGCTTTTGACCACCAGCTCCTTCAATCCCCCCCCCAACAGTCCCCCTCCCTTATCTTACCCTTTTCCCTTACTACTTCTTCCCTCCCTTCTAACCACCCCCCTCTCCTTTTCTTTCCCTTTTCCCCTCCTACTGCCTGTAGGACAAGTTTGATTTCTATCCTTAACAGAGTGTGTTATTCAATCCTGAAACCAAATCAAATGAGAGTAAAGCTCAAACACTGCTCATCCACCCTCCCTTCTTTCTCTCTGGTATAATATGTTTTTCTGTCTCCATTGAGCTCTGACCTTTTCATTAGGAACTTCTGAAATTCCCTTATTTCACTGAATGTCTATCTCCTTGCCTGAAAAGAGTATGCTCATTTTTGCTGGGTAGTTGATCCTTGGTTGTAGTCCAAGGTCCTTTGCCTTTCAGTGTATCATGTTCCCATCCCTCCTATCTTTTAAGAAGCTTCAAGGTCCTGTGTGATCCTGACTCTGGTTCAGCGATATTTGAGTTGTTTTTTTTTTTTTTTCTGGCTGCTTGTACTATTTTCTCCTTGACTTAATAATTCTGGAATTTTGCTACAGAATTTCTCAGAGTTTTCAATTTGGGATCTATTTCAGGGGTGATTGGTGGATTCTTTTCATAACTCTTTTACCCTCTGGTTGTAGGACCTCAGAGTCCTCCTATATGAAAATTTCTTAGAAGATACTATCCAGGCACTTTTTGTCCTTATGGCTTTCCAGTAGACCAATAATTCTTAGATTAGGTCTCCTGGATCTAATTTCCAGGTCAGTTGTTTTTCCAATGAGATATTTTATGTTTTCTTCTATTTTTTTCATACTTTATATTTTGTTTGACTGATTCTTGATGCCTCATTGAGTCATTAGCTCCTAGTTGCCCAATTCTAATTTTTAACTAATTATTTTTTTTTAATTTAGCTTCTGTACTTCCATTTGGTTGGTTTTATTTTTCAAGGAGTCATTCTCTCCAATTAGGTTCTGAACCTCTTTAACCATTTCACCAATTTTACTTTTTAAAGATTAGTTCTCATCAGTGATTTTTTTTCTACTTTTTCCTTTACCTCTCTAATTTAGCTTTTAAAATCCTCCTTGAGCTCTTCCATGAATGTTTTTTGGGCTTGAGATCAGCTCTTATTTCCTTTTGAGGCTTCAGATGTGGGTATAGTGTCAATACTGTCCTCTTCTGAATTGGTATTTTGATCTTCCCTGTCTCCATAGTAAGAATCAATGGTCTTCATTTTTCTGGATTGCATCTTCATGGTGGTTGTCTTTTTCCTGGCTTTTTAAATGGATCTCTGCTTCTGGGACACAGGTCATATTTAAAAATAATTGTTCACCACTTCTCCTGAGGAACTTTGCCAGTTCCAAGCACCAAATGTCAAAATCACATATTCATTTTTAATGATTTTAATGAGCTAGTTTTCTGGTAAATACATACACATACATACATATATACATACATACATATATACATATATATATATGTATATATGTATATGCACATACACATACTTGTGTGTGTGAGAGAGTCACAATACAGCATTGTTGTTTTCAACAAATCTTCTACCTAGAGAAGTAATGATATAAAAACTATGTTATTTTTTTCCATTTTCTCACACATCTTTACAGAGTGAAACATGTAGTAATGATTAAATTGTATCATGTATCTATATATGTATATAGATATAAATATATAATATATTTAGGATTTTAGTTAAAGCATGGAGGCAATTACTAAACATTCCATTCAAAATCAATAGCATTATCTAGTTCCAAACTTTCAGACAGTTTTTAGCTAATACAGGGAAGAGAGAGGCAGAGGCAGAGAAAAAGATGGAAAGACAAATGGAGAGAGACAAAGACACAGAGACAGAGACAGAGACACTGAAATAGACACAAAGAAATAGTGAAAAACACTTTAGATTTAGAATGATTTGGGTTTGTCTTATCTATCAGACATATTAGATGTATAAGTATGTGTCTATGTGCCATTTGCTTGAACTGTTCTAAAGACAACTCTTTAAGACTATAATTTACATGACTTATGGAATGCATCAATGGAAGATATTTCCACAATGGAAATTCCTTACACTGATGGAATCACAACTCTGAACCAAATATATTAAATATTCTCTTGCAGCTACAGATCTATGATTAGCCATATGGGGACCCAGATCTCACCCGACCTATTAAAACAACCTATTGATGTTGAAAAATAGGAAATAGATAAATTAAAAGATATTGATTCTGATTATCATCAAAATAATGTAGTAGCCACAATGAAGAATCCCTGAAATCATTTTATGAAGTAAACACTTGTTATCTCCCTGAATTACAGATATATAGCAGTAAAAG
The DNA here is from genome assembly GCF_011100635.1 of Trichosurus vulpecula. Classification (NCBI taxonomy): domain Eukaryota; kingdom Metazoa; phylum Chordata; class Mammalia; order Diprotodontia; family Phalangeridae; genus Trichosurus; species Trichosurus vulpecula. The sequence continues at coordinate 94,626,568 of NC_050578.1, read as the reverse complement.
ACAACCACAATTTAATTTATAAGCTCATTTGAAAAACTTTACAAAGAAGAATGATAGACTACTACCTACTCAAATAATGAGTGCTAAAGAGGAAAATAAGACTGTGTAAATCTTAGCATGATAGACTATTAAGTCAGATCTTGCTGGGGGCGGAGCCAAGATGGCCGCGTGAAGGCAGCGTCTTACCGGAGCTCTCTCACAAGGTCTGTCAGATTCCTATAAAAAAGTGAATTTGAGCAGATTTGAGAGAGTCAGAAACCGCGAGCAGTCTGCGTGGGGCAAATTTCCGAGCCGGGAGAGTCTGAAAGGCCGGAGACACGAACCTGTAGGCTCAGAGAGTGCTCCGTGCGGAGCTGCTCCAGACCAAGGCGGAAGCAGCTGGCCCGGAAATCCACATGGGAGATGGGCTGGGAGAAAGCTGGGCACCCGAAACTGGCAGAGATCCCCAGGACTCCCAACACAGGATGGCAGTCTGTGGAAGCGACGAGAGACAGCGCAACGCCACCCATGACACACCGTCTCCAGAAGTTTCCAGCCCAAACATATTGAACGCCGCTTCCTGAACTTCCGGGAGTTCTTAATGTCCAGGTAAACAGCTCTAATCCCTCCCCTCCCCACCCAGAGAATCCCTCGGGGAAAAAGAAAAAAAAGAACGCTGGAACTGAGCAGAAAGGACGGGGGCTTCAGTGGTTAAATAGCAGAAGTTCATTAGTCCCAGAGGGACAAAGTTGGCAGGGGTCAATGCCAACAGCCTAGATGTAACCTTGCTCCCCCAGGGGAAGTGCCAGACATCAGCTCAAACAACAAACAGCTGAGACCATTGCTGAAGAGCAAGTGCTGGAGAGCACCCACAGGGAGTGAGATGCCAGGAAGCCAGACCCCTCCCCCACACCTCAGGAAACTGAAGGTTATAATTTTAGACTCACAACCCCCAGAATAAGAAAGCTGGGACAGAAAGCCCTGAGACCCACAGATAGAAATTCGTTGTAAAGCCAGCAAAAGGCAAACCAACATGAAGAAGAACACAAAAAAACCGAGGACAATAGATTCTTTTTATGGAGACAGGCAGGATCAAAATATCAACATAGAAGAGGATAGCAATGACACGGTAGATACATCAGATACCTCAAAAGCTAATATGAACTGGTCTCCAGCCCAAAAAGCACTGCTGGAAGAGCTAAAGGAGGATTTTAAAAACCAAATTAGGGAGCTAAAAGAAAATATGGAAAAAATGGAAAAAAAATTCACTGATGAAATGAAGTCCCTAAAGAATAAGATTGGCGAAAAGGATACGGAGATTCAGAATCTAGAGAGAGAAAAGGACACCCTGAGAGGTGAAATCAACCAATTGAAAATGGAGACTCAAAAGCAAAATGTAAACACTAACTCATTCAAAATTAGACTTGAGCAAGTGGAAGCTAATGAATCTATGAGGCATCAAGAAGTAACAAAACAAAACATAAAGAATGAAAAAATAGAAAAAAAATGTGAAATATCTGATTGGCAAAACAACTGACCTGGAAAATAGATCCAGGAGAGACAATTTGAGAGTTATTGGTCTACCGGAAATCCACGATGAAAAAAGGAGCCTTGACAGTATCTTCGAAGAAATTATCAAAGACAACTGCCCAGAGGTCCTAGAACCAGAGGGCAAAATAGTCATTGAAAGAATTCACTGATCACCCCCTGAAAGAGATCCCAAACTGAAAACACCAAGAAATATTATAGCCAAATTTCAGAGCTATAAACTCAAGGAGAAAATACTGCAAGCAGCCAAAAAGAAGCAATTCAAATATCATGGAACTACAGTCAGGATCACGCAGGATCTCTCAGCTTCCACATTAAAAGACAGGAGAGATTGGAATATGATATTCCGAAGGGCAAAGGAGCTGGGACTACAACCAAGGATCAACTACCCAGCAAAACTAAGCATAATTTTCCAGGCAAGGCGATGGACATTCAATGAAATAAGGGAATTCCAGACCTTCCTGATGAAAAGGCCAGAACTCAATGGAAAATTTGATCTCCAAATACAAAACTCAAGAGAGACATAAAAAGGTAACCACGGGGGAAAACCCCACAAACCTTATTAACCAATAAGGGCAGGTTGTTCACATCTTTATGTGGGATTATATCATCTTATGTATGTTTTTTATGTATATATATATGTATGTGTGTGTGTGTGTGTGTGTGTGTGTGTGTGTATGTGTGTATATATATATATATATATATATATATATATATATACATATATAAGTCATTCTTGTGAATGGTACAACTATTATGACAAATGAAAGGGATATACATAGGTTGTGAATGCCTGTATAAATTAACTGATGTAAAGATATAAAATATAAATAAGAGATATAAAGGGAGGGCTATGAGGGAAGTGGTAAGGAGGTAGTAGAAAAGGGTAAATTACACCAAAGGAAGTGGCACAAAAACATATTATAGTAGAGGGAAAGAAGGGAGGGAGAAAAGCAGTATTTGAGATTTACTGTCATCTGATCTAGTTCAAAAAGGGAATAACATACTCTGATAAGTTTAGAAATCTAACTTGTCCTACGGGAAGTGGGAGGGTAAGGGGGGAAAAAGGGAGGGGGGTGGGCAGAAGGGAGAGGAGAAGTAGCAAGTGGGTAACGGTAAGACAAGGGAGGGGAATAAAGAGGGAGGGTTAACTGAGGAAAGCGGCGGTCAAAAGCAAAACTTTGTTGAGGAGGAGAAGGGGAAAGGGAGAAATAAAAGCATAAACAGGGGGAATTAGGATGGAGAAAAAGACACAGATAGAAATCATAACCCTGAACGTGCAGGGGATGAACATTCTCACAAAACAGAAGCAGATAGCAGAATAGATTAAAAACCATAATCCTACAATATGCTGTTTACAAGAAACGCATCTGAAACAGGGGGATACACATAGGGTTAAGGTAAAAGGCTGGAGTAAAATATATTGTGCCTCAGCTAAAGTAAAAAAAGCAGGTGTAGCAATCCTAATCTCAGACAAAGCAAAAGTAAAGATAGATCTAATTAAAAGAGATAAGGAAGGACGGAGATTCAGAATCTAGAGAGAGAAAAGGACACCCTGAGAGGTGAAATCAACCAATTGAAAATGGAGACTCAAAAGCAAAATGTAAACACTAACTCATTCAAAATTAGACTTGAGCAAGTGGAAGCTAATGAATCTATGAGGCATCAAGAAGTAACAAAACAAAACATAAAGAATGAAAAAATAGAAAAAAAATGTGAAATATCTGATTGGCAAAACAACTGACCTGGAAAATAGATCCAGGAGAGACAATTTGAGAGTTATTGGTCTACCGGAAATCCACGATGAAAAAAGGAGCCTTGACAGTATCTTCGAAGAAATTATCAAAGACAACTGCCCAGAGGTCCTAGAACCAGAGGGCAAAATAGTCATTGAAAGAATTCACTGATCACCCCCTGAAAGAGATCCCAAACTGAAAACACCAAGAAATATTATAGCCAAATTTCAGAGCTATAAACTCAAGGAGAAAATACTGCAAGCAGCCAAAAAGAAGCAATGCAAATATCATGGAACTACAGTCAGGATCACGCAGGATCTCTCAGCTTCCACATTAAAAGACAGGAGAGATTGGAATATGATATTCCGAAGGGCAAAGGAGCTGGGACTACAACCAAGGATCAACTACCCAGCAAAACTAAGCATAATTTTCCAGGCAAGGTGATGGACATTCAATGAAATAAGGGAATTCCAGACCTTCCTGATGAAAAGGCCAGAACTCAATGGAAAATTTGATCTCCAAATACAAAACTCAAGAGAGACATAAAAAAGTAACCACGGGGGAAAACCCCACAAACCTTATTAACCAATAAGGGCAGGTTGTTCACATCTTTATGTGGGATTATATCATCTTATGTATGTTTTTTATGTATATATATATATATATGTGTGTGTGTGTGTGTGTGTGTGTGTGTGTGTATGTGTGTATATATATATATATATATATATACATATATAAGTCATTCTTGTGAATGGTACAACTATTACGACAAATGAAAGGGATATACATAGGTTGTGAATGCCTGTATAAATTAACTGATGTAAAGATATAAAATATAAATAAGAGATATAAAGGGAGGGCTATGAGGGAAGTGGTAAGGAGGTAGTAGAAAAGGGTAAATTACACCAAAGGAAGTGGCACAAAATCATATTATAGTAGAGGGAAAGAAGGGAGGGAGAAAAGCAGTATTTGAGATTTACTGTCATCTGATCTAGTTCAAAAAGGGAATAACATACTCTGATAAGTTTAGAAATCTAACTTGTCCTACGGGAAGTGGGAGGGTAAGGGGGGAAAAAGGGAGGGGGGTGGGCAGAAGGGAGAGGAGAAGTAGCAAGTGGGTAACGGTAAGACAAGGGAGGGGAATAAAGAGGGAGGGTTAACTGAGGAAAGCGGCGGTCAAAAGCAAAACTTTGTTGAGGAGGAGAAGGGGAAAGGGAGAAATAAAAGCATAAACAGGGGGAAATAGGATGGAGAAAAAGACACAGATAGAAATCATAACCCTGAACGTGCAGGGGATGAACATTCTCACAAAACAGAAGCAGATAGCAGAATAGATTAAAAACCATAATCCTACAATATGCTGTTTACAAGAAACGCATCTGAAACAGGGGGATACACATAGGGTTAAGGTAAAAGGCTGGAGTAAAATATATTGTGCCTCAGCTAAAGTAAAAAAAGCAGGTGTAGCAATCCTAATCTCAGACAAAGCAAAAGTAAAGATAGATCTAATTAAAAGAGATAAGGAAGGACATTATATCCTGCTAAAAGGCACCATAAACAATGAAGCAATATCATTGCTTAACATATATGCACCAAGTGGTAAGGCATACAATTTCTTAGAGGAGAGGTTAAGGGAGTTACAGGAAGAAATAGACAGCAAAACTATAATATTGGGAGACCTCAACCTCCTCCTTTCTGAACTTGATAAATCTAACCTCAAAATAAATAAGAAAAAAGTTAAGGAGGTAAACAGAATTTTAGAAAAGGCACATATGATAGACCTCTGGAGAAAACTGAATGGGGATAAAAAGGAATATGCTTTCTTCTCAAAAGTACATGGCACATACTCAAAAATTGACCGTGTACTAGGGCATAAAAACCTCACAATCCAGTGCAGAAAAGCAGAAGTAGTCGAAGCATCCTTTTCAGATCATGATGCAATAAGAATCATTTTTAATAAAGTACCATGGAAAAATAAGCTAAAAACTAATTGGAAACTAAATAATTTAATTCTAAAGAATGAGTGGGCCAAAGAACAAATCAGAGAAACAATTAATAATTTCATTCAAGAGAATGACAATAGTGAAACAACATACCAAAACTTATGGGATGCAGCAAAAGCAGTTCTTAGGGGAAGTTTTATATCCCTAAATGCCTACATGAATAAAATAGGGAAAGAGGAGATCAATGATCTGAGCATACAGCTGAAAAAGCTAGAAAAAGAACAAATTGAAAACCCCCAATTAAATACCAAATTAGAAATACTGAAAATCAAAGGAGAGATGAATAAAATTGAAACCAAGAAAACTATTGAATTAATAAATAAAACAAAGAGCTGGTTTTATGAAAAAACCAATAAAATTGATAAACCTTTGGCCAATTTGATTAAAAAAAGAAAGAAGAAAATCAAATTACCAGTATAAAAAATGAAAAGGGTGAGGTCACCTCTAATGAAGAGGAAATCAAAACAATAATTAGGAATTATTTTGCCCAACTGTATGCCCATAAATTTGACAACCTTAGAGATATGGATGAATATCTACAAAAACATAAACTGCCCAAGCTAACAGAGAAGGAAGTGAAATTTCTTAATGACCCCATATCAGAAAAAGAAATTGAGCAGGCCATCAATGAACTCCCTAGGAAAAAATCTCCAGGGCCAGATGGTTTTACATGTGAATTCTATCAAACATTTAAAGAACAACTAATTCCAATACTTTGTAGACTATTTGGGAAAATAGGTGAAGAAGAAGTCCTACCAAATTCTTTTTATGACACAAATATGGTACTAATACCCAAACCAGGTAGAGTTAAAACAGAGAAAGAAAATTATAGACCAATTTCTCTAATGAATATTGATGCAAAAATTTTAAATAAAATATTAGCAAAAAGATTCCAGCAACTAATTACAAGAATAATACACTATGACCAGGTAGGATTTATTCCACGAATGCAAGGCTGGTTCAATATTAGGAAAATTATTAGCATAATTGACCATATCAACAACAAAACTAGCAGAAACCATATGATCATCTCAATAGACGCAGAAAAAGCCTTTGACAAAGTACAACACCCATTCCTATTAAAAACACTAGAAAGCATAGGAATACATGGAACCTTCCTCAAAATTATAAATAGCATCTATCTAAAACCATTTACAAGCATTATTTGTAATGGGGATAAACTAGATGCATTCCCAATAAGATCAGGGGTGAAACAAGGATGTCCATTATCACCCCTATTATTCAATTTGGTACTAGAAACATTAGCTGTAGCAATAAGAGAAGAAAAAGAAATTGAAGGAATTAGAATAGGAAAAGAAGAAACTAAATTATCACTTTTTGCAGATGATATGATGATTTATCTAGTGAATCCTAGAGAATCAAGTAAAAAACTACTTGAAATAATAAACAACTTTAGCAAAGTGGCAGGATATAAAATAAACCCACATAAATCCTCAGCATTCCTATACATTACTGACAAAGCCCAAGAGCAAGAGATAGAAAGAGAAATTCCATTCAAAGTTACTGAAGGCACTATAAAATATTTGGGAGTCTATTTGCCAAGACAAACCCAGGGCCTATATGAACATAACTATGAAACACTTTTCACGCGAATAAAATCAGATCTAAATAAATGGAGAAATATCAGTTGCTCATGGTTAGGCCAAGCTAATATAATAAAAATGACAATTTTACCTAAATTAATCTATCTATTCAGTGCCATACCAATCGAACTACCAAAAAATTTTTTTACTGAGCTGGACAAAATAATAACAAAATTCATTTGGAAAAACAAGAGGTCTAGAGTATCTAGGATATTAATGAAAAGACATGCTAGAGATGGTGGCTTAGCCACACCAGATATTAAACTGTCCTACACAGCAGCAGTCATCAAAACTGCCTGGTACTGGTTAAGAAACAGGGGTGTGGATCAGTGGAATAGGATAGGTACACAAGTAGGTGAAATCAACAAGTTTAGCAATCTACTCTTTGATAAACCCAAAGAAGCCAGTTTCTGGGCTAATAATTCACTATTTCACAAAAACTGTTGGGAAAATTGGAAAATGGTAGGGCAAAAACTGGGCATAGACCAATATCTTACACCATATACCAAAATAAAGTCAAAATGGGTTCATGATTTAGGAGTAAAAGTTGATACTCTAAGTAATTTGGGAAAGCAAGGAATAGTTTACTTATCAGATTTGTGGAAAATTAAAGAATTCATGACCCAACAAGAGATAGAGAGCATTACAAAATGCAAAATGGATAATTTTGATTATGTCAAATTGAAATGTTTTTGTACAAAAAAAGCCAAAGCAACAAGAATTAGGAGGGAAGCAGAAAATTGGGAGAAAATCTTTGCAACTAGTATCTCTGATAAAGGCCTCATCTCTAAAATATACAGGGAGCTGAGCCAAATATATAGGAATACAAGCCATTCCCCCAATTGAGAAATGGTCAAAGGATAAGAACAGGCAGTTTTCAGAGGAAAAAATTAAAGCTATCTACAGGCATATGAAAAAATGCTCTGGATCACTACTGATTAGAGAAATGCAAATCAAAACAACTCTGAGATACCACATCGCTCCTGTCAGATTGGCTAATATAACAAAACAGGAAAATGATAAATGCTGGAAAGGATGTGGGGAAATGGGAACATTGTTGCATTGCTGGTGGAGTTGTGAGCTGATCCAGCCATTTTGGAGAGCAGTTTGGAACTATGCCCAAAGGGCTATAGATATGTTCATACCCTTTGACCCAGCAATACCACTTCTAGGGTTGTATCCCAAAGAAATCACACAAGCGGGAAAAGGACCCATATGTACAAAAATATTTATAGCAGCTCTTTTTGTGGTAGCCAAGAATTGGAAATCAAAGGGATGCCCATCAATTGGGGAATGGCTGAACAAGCTGTGGTACATGAAGGTGATGGAATACTATTGTGCCATAAGAAATGGGGATGATGCAGACTTCATAACAACCTGGAAAAACCTACACGACATAATGCTGAGTGAGCAGAGCAGAGCCAGGAGAACGTTGTGCACAGCCACAGATATATGGATTCTGTGAGGACCAACCCTGACATACTGCGCTTTTCTCAGCAACCTAAGGGGAAGGACAACTCCAGGGGACTCACGATGGAGAATGCTATCTTCATCCAGAGAAAGAACTGAGAAGTTTGAATACAGATCGAGGCGCACTACATGCTCGCCTTTTTTGCTTCTTTTTTGTTTTTGTTTTTGGGTTTTTTTTTTGGTTCTGTTTCTTCTTTCTCATGATTCATCCCATTGGTCAAAATTCTTCTCCACGACTTGACTAGTGTATAAATTAATTCAATGCAAAGTTATACACGACAGTTATATGAGATTCCATGCTGTCTTGGGGACGGAGGGGGGAGGGAGGGGAGAAAATCTGGAACTCAAAACTATGTAGAACCATGTGTGGTAAACTAAAAATAAATAAAGAAATTAAAAAAAAAGTCAGATCTTGCTAAGAACAATTACAAATGATTAGGGAATGAAGACAACAAAGAGATGAAAAAATAGAACAGATTAGCATTTTCCTATTTTTATCATTAACGAAAGTACAACCATCATTATTGACCTTAGTCAACAACTTAGTTCCCTCTGTTCTATATGAGGAAGTAGAAATAGGAATAAAGAGGATAAAAAGTGGAAAAACAACTAGATCAAACACGGGAAAAAACAATTAATCTTTGTTGATGTTGAAAAAAATATGAAAGACTTGAAACAGAAAGAAAAATTCCAAATGGTATTTTTTTTTGTTGGAAAAAAAAAAGCCAAAGGGTTTTGGATCCACAAAAACATTTGGATGGTAACTCAATCAAGACAGAATTTCATGTCATAAAGTATAGAAGAGATATTTGTAGTGTGTCCATTTTTAAGGGCAGGTGTTAGCAATCAATTACCTCTACCATAAAGACACCTCACTATGGTCCTTGTTGAATGGCTGTTAATTTTTACTCTATTTTGATTGTCCCAACAAATCCTACCCTAAACTAATTGAGTAAATTAGCCTGTTGACCATTTGGAATTGACTTGTTCACTATTTAAAAGTTGAAAGGCAGGGTAGCGCAGTAAATAAAGGGCCTGCCTTGGAATTAGGATAAATTGGTATCAGGTCCTTGTTGTATCTGACACGAAATAGCTGTGTTACCATGGTTACTCGATCTCTCAATGTCATTGTTATCTTAATACTATTAATGTACAATGAGCTCACTTATATGAACTTGCATCAGTTTCCATGATGGGAACTCCTCTTATTGGTGAAATCACTGGTATAGATCTGACTTCCTCTTCTCCCAACCAAATATTGGAGAGTATTTGGCAAATAGGACTATCATTTTTAGAATATCTTGCTAAGAGCATCAACTGTTACCTGAGACTACTCATAGTTAGAATTAATAAAATGCATCCTCAATACAGAATATATTTATTTTCCTACTTAATTTGTTCTTAGATGAAAATCCCCATGTTCCTAGGCACCGAGAATCTGACAGCCCCTCACTACCTTCTGATATTCTTGTGGGAAGAAATGGGAGGGAACTGTAATGGAATGATCCCTGGATTTTAAATCAGGGTTTCTTGGTTTTGAATTCTGTTGGGTTAAATATGACAAGCATCACTTTAAAAAATCTCACACTGAATCAATAGAGTTAAATGTATTTTTTGCTAATATACAAATCCATTTAGAGGCCATTGTTATATAGGAAGGATATAAAATTTTGCCAACTCAGGGTTGAAGAAATGAAGGTACATGTTTTTTACAGACTCAAGGAGGGCAACTAGCCCAATCCAGGCACCTGAGCAGTTCTGACTGGCTTTAAAATGTGGAAGTCTGTGTGGTCTCACCCTAATAGATTAATAGAAGTGAATGACACAATCTAAAGTAAGCAAACCACTGCTAACTTTAAATATACCACCATGAATAGTCTAGGTAAAATAAGGTTGTTAAAATTCTTGTGTTATCAGTGGCTACAATCAAAGATAATCATCAGACTTTCCAGCTGTCAATTTCACATATTTCCTAATTCCCTTATGGGAAAAAGGGATTTATTTGACCTAGTTGAATTACTAACTGCTATTTTCTTACTATATGACTGAGGGCAAGAAATTTTGCCTTTTGGGGCCATATACTTTCCATTCATAAGATGAGGATGCTGGATTAAATTATCACTGATCATCCTACTAACAGCAAATCCAATGATCTTGTGAGAGAATATCAATAAATAGTGACCAATATGAGACCTTCCTTATAAATTCCTTATGAGAATGGCATAGACATATGATGAAATAATTTTGGATAGAAACAGGAGGAAGAGAAGTTATAGGAGGTAAAATCATCACTTTTGATTACTTAAAGTTTAAAAAGTTTCTGAAAAGTAAAAACAAGGCAACTAAAATTAGAAGAGAAAATTTGAATAAATCTTTGCATCGAGTTTTATGAAAAAGGTTTAATTTATTTACATACACACATATACAGATATACATACACATATATAGATAGATACATAGAGAAATATGTATATATACACATACATAGATGTAGACATATACACATATATATACATATACACATATACATATACAAATATACATCTATGATCAGACCAGAACTTCAAGGACACAAAATTGTTGAAGGTAGAGGGAATGAAGACTTGATTCTAGTTATTGTTTCTTGATTCATTTTATTTTTACAAAAAGGGGGGTGGGCCAAGCTAATGTAATGACAATGACAGTTCTACTTAAATTAATTTACTTATTCAGTGCCATACCAATCAAACTACCAAAATTTATTTTGCAGAGCTAGATAAAATAATAACAAAATTCATCTGGAAAAACAAAAGGTCAAGAATATCAAGGGAATTAATGAAAAGAAATGTGAGGGAAGGTGGCCTGCTAATCTTATATTGTATTACAAAGCAGCAATCATCAAAACTATTTGGTACAGGCTAAGAAATAGAGTGGTGGATCAGTGGAATAGATTATATACACAAGACACAGTAGTCAGTGAATATAGTAATCTACTATTTGATAAACCCAAAGACTCCAGCTTTTGGGATAAAAACTCACTATTTGGCAAAAACCGCTGGGAAAACTGGAAAATAGTATGACAGAAACTGGACATAGACATCTTATACCATATACCAAAATAAAGTCAAAATGGATACACAATTTACATATGAAGGCTGATACCGAAAGCAAACTGGGAGATCAAAGAATAGTTTACCTGTCATATTTATGGAGAAGAGAACGATTTATGATCAAACAAGAGATAGAACTATGAAATGCAAAGTGGATAATTTTGATTATGTCAAATTGAAAAAGTTTCTGTACAAGCAAAGCCAGTGCAACCAAGATTAGGAAGGAAGCAGAAAACTGGGAGAGTTTTTACAACCAGTGTCTCTGATAGAGGCCTCATTTCTAAAATATAGAGAGAACTGAGTCAAATTTATAAGAATACAAGTCATTCCCCATTTGATAAATGGACAAAAGATATGAGGAGGCAGTTTTCACAAGAATAAATTAAAGACATCTATTGTCCTATGAAAAAATGGTCTAAATCACTATTGATTAGAGAAATTCAAATCAAAACAACTCTTAGGTACCACATTACACTTGTAGGATTGACTGACATGCCAAAACAATAAAATGATAAATGCTAGAGGTGATGTGGGAAAATTGGAACACTGACACATTGTTGGTAGAGTTGTGAACTCATGAAACCATTTTGGAGAGCAATTTGGGACTATGCCCAAAAGGCTATAAAAATGTGCATACTCTTTGGCCCTGTAATACCACTTCTAAGGCTCTATCCCAAAGAAATCATACAAATGGAGAAAAGGACCTGTATGTACAAAAATATTGATAACAGCTCTTTTTGTGGTGGCAAAGAATCGGAAATTGAGGGGATGCCCATTAATTGGTGTATTAGGAGGGCAGAGTTTATAATCTCAAAGAGGATCATAAACATGTCTGAAAGGTTCGGAACCGCCGGATATAAGAAACTCTCAAAGTAGAAGGCAGAAGAATCAAAACATTTATTTAGGCTCCACAGTAACCAACCCATGAACCAGCAACCCCATTTTGATATATTGATCAAAAGCTTCCAGGCCCAATAAGTACGCCTTGAAAGAGTAACCAGGAGGCTACAGAGAAGCATGATTGCGTAAAGCAAAATCATGTTTCCCCCTCTATGGTAATAAGATTACCCACTGGCCTGAAGTCTTTGTTCAGCTTTCTCCCGTAGGTCAGCTCTGCTACTGGCAGCTCCTGCTTCAGCTGTGTCTGTGGCTGTGTCTGTAACTGACGTAACTGTCGTAACTGCCTCTGTAACTGCCTCTGGCTCCAACTGTCGCTGTAACTGTCGCTGTAATGGCCTGAAGTCTTTGTTCAGCTTTCTCCCGTAGGTTAGCTCTGCTACTGGCAGCTCCTGCTTCAGCTGTGTCTGTGGCTGTGGCTGTAACTGACGTAACTGTCGTAACTGCCTCTGTAACTGCCTCTGGCTCCAACCGGAAAAGGAAAAGAGAGGATCTTCAAGCTGTCCTCTCCCCTCTTATAGAGTTTTTGACATCATCAAGCACCGCCTGAACGACCAGGGCCGATTGGTTCTTGACTTGGCCCCTCCCCCTAGCATGGCCGTTAACACCTCCCCTCAGCCAGCCCCATGACTCATCACACAGGAAGTTGTCTGCTTCCCTGGAATGCTCCTTGGGCCTCCTGCCCCGGAAGAGCAAGCCACAGTGTCCAGAGGCTCAATGAGGTAAGCTGAGTCATTCAAAGAAAACAAAGGCCATTCTGGCTACAATTGGGGAATGACCAAACACATTGTGGTATATGAATGTAAAGGAATACTATTTTTCTGTAATAAATGATGAGCAGACACACTTCAGAGAAACCTGGAAAGACTTATAAGACCTGATACTGAATGAGGGGAGCAGAACCAGGAGAACATTGTACACAGCTGAAGCTACATTGTGTGATGATTAACTTTGATAGACTTGGCTCTTCTCAACAATGCAAGGTCCTAGAACAACTCCAAGGGGCTAAAGATGGAAAATCCTATCCACATCCAGAGAAAGGATTACAGAGTCTGAATGCAGATTGAAGCATAATATTTACTCTCTCTTTTTTGTTTTGTTTTGTTTCTTCTTTCTCATGGTTCATTCCATTGAATATAATTCTTCTTTACAATATGACTAATGTGAAAATATGTTTAATATGAATATACATGTAGAGCCTATATTAGATTGTATGCTGTATTGGGGAGGGGAAGGTAGGGAGGGGGAAGGAATTTAAAACTCAAAAGTTTGTGTAATTGAATGTTGTAAACTAAATATATGTGTGTGTGTGTATATATATATACATACATGTATATGTATATATAATGAGGAGGGGAGATGGAAAGAAAGCTTTATGCAACAGTTATGGGTACATGTTTGTGCAGGGATGGATTGAAAGATCATTAAGTAATTTTGGAATAAAAATATATTTGACTTGAAGGACCAAAGTTAGTCTTAAGTTTATTTTCTAATCATATCATGTATTATATAATTAATTATGTAATTAATCTTAAGCATAGAATAAACTTGTTTTCATTGCTAAATCATAAGGATGATTCTTTTTTCTTTAAGAACTCAATGAATCTGCAGTTTCATTGATGTAAGGATTCCTTCCACTGGGGGTGATTGAAACTTATGTGTTGCCTTTTCATTGCTCATAATTCTTATCCCTTTTTTTCTCAAGTAAAGCATCTAGCCAATGGATTAAAAACTTTCCTCTAGATTTTTTAAAACATCCATCTGTTAAAAACTGTCCATCAGTTAAATTTCCCTCTTGCCACATGTCCAGCCTACCTTTTGTGAACACGTATTTTCTCACATATATGCTTTAAACTACTTTTTGTGTACAGATCAACAATGAAAATTCTGCAGAAGACTGAAGATTAAGCATTCAATCTATTTCCTAAAAGAGAATTTATGGACCCAGAATTCAGAATGAGTTATACACTTTCAGACGTGAATAAGCTATGGATTTTTTTTGCTTGATTGTGCATATTTATTAGAAGGATTGTGTTTTGTTTTTATTTTTACTTTTTATCTAATTGAGGAAGAGGGAACTAGAAATACTATTACCAAATTTTAAGGGAATAAAAGTGGGTTATTAGGCAGCTTTAAAAATATACAGAGAACAGAAACAAATGCAGAGGGAAATATTTTCAAGCAGGTTAGCTTAAAAAGCAACATGTTAAATCGCACACACATATGTGTATATGAAAACAGGCTTCACAATTTCATATATAATCACCTCCTTACTGTTATACAGTTCAATACAGAAATGTTATTTTTATCATTTTGATCTGAATTAAATTCAGAAAATTTAAAAATATTTAAAAAATATTTTCAAAGTGCATTCATGGTTTCACATATAATCCCCTCTTTACTGTTCTACAGTTTAATATGGAAATTTCACTTTTTTTCTTTCTTGATTATCATTAAATTTAGAAGACTTTAAAAAATAGCTTATTTGTGCTTACCATGTGACTATGTATTGAATTTTGGGGTCACCTCTGTATGAGTAAGACAAGACCTTGAAGATGACCATGAATATGCTTGTATAGCTCAGAATCACAAAGTATATGAGATTCTCTAGGGAGAAGGCAGAGGAAATATAATATTTATTTCGACACCAGAGGACCAAACCCCAAGATAAATAACTCTAGCCTGACATAGCAGTAATTGCATTCCAAAGCAACAAGGAAATTACAACACAGTATTACAACAAGGAACAAAGTCATCCTGTAACCTTCCTGCCATTGGGGCCTTCCCATAAACTCTCATGAATCCCAATTGTCTGCTTGCCTGCATTCTCTCCCCACTTAGTTCTCTGGTCTCCACAGCTCCATGGTTAACGCTCTCTGCTCTGCACTTCCTCTGCAGCTCTGTTGACTGGGAGTTCTTACTCCTTCTCTTTTGGCTGAATTCTGACTTCACAATGGCTACCTTCTGGGTATATATACTCTTTTTAGGGCCTGAGGGCTTCACACCCAATCAGAAAAAGGGTGTATGCCTGGGGCTTAATACTTAGTATGTGAAGAGTTTAGGCCTGGAGCTTAGCACCTAGTAAGTAAATGGTGTAGGTCTGCCTCTAATGAAGCCTCCCTTAACTAGCCCCACTTGAAGCCTATTGAATGGGTGGGAAATATCTTTAATCACCGATTGGCATCACAGGCTCCCACATTGTTGGTTTTTTTTTAAATGTGATATTATTTATTAATCAAACTTTTTTGGAGACTCTATGTGCAAAGGCTAATGCCCCACATACTTTGTCAAATGCCTTTCGACCTGCTCTCATTAAAAAATTCTATTCATTTAATTCTGTGCCTTTTTCCATTGTCTATAACTTATCCCTGTTGCACATAGTGCTGATGTATTAATGCAATGGACCGGTAATTCATTGTATGTCATAATTTATATAATAAGTACTTTTAGTTTTTTCTGCTTACAATTTCAGGCTTCTTTTGAATTTTTATGAACCACAGTGAGGATGCCCTATAATAATGCTGTAGGATTTAATGCTATCAACCTATTGTCATTAACAGTCAATAGTATGTAGTGGTCCATTTCATTTACAGTGAATCTTTCCTCCAGCAAGACTCTATGCTAGACCTTTTTTATGACCATAGGGAACATTTTAGTGAGCATGTAGCTCCCTATTTTATGCCTTATTGGACATGAATGAACTGAGGATTATTTATCTTTATCAAGGGGCCTCTAATAAATTAACATGTGAATGGATGAATGAGTGAAAAGGCATCTATTCAGTGCTTAAAATGTACTTATCACTGAACAGTACTGGGATACAAATAGAAAAAAAGATGTCCTTTTTTGGAAAAATCTCACATTCTAATGGTGGAGAGAACTCACTTAGCAAGTTTTAGTTAATGGATCTATCAACCAACAAGTATTTATTAGAGATTTACTCTGTGATTGGCACTGGGCTAAGTGATTCAAAGAAAGGTAAAAATGTAAACCCTACCCTCAACCAAATAACACTCAAGTAACTAACTAATAAGGGAAACAGCATGCATGTAACTATGTATTTATAAGTATAAATGGAAGAAAATCTGACAGGCACAGCAGTAGTAATGGAGGGGGTGGGAGTGGGGAATGCATGGGCCAGGAAGGGGCTCTTGGAGAAGAAGAGGTTTGAGCTTTTTGAAGAAGCTAGACAAGCCAGGAGATGGAAGTGAGGAAGAAGAGCTTTCCAGGCCTGAGGAACAGCCCCTCCCCAAAAAACGCAGAAGTGGGAAATGGAGTGTGATATATGAAGAATAACAAGAAAGTTAATGAAGCTGGATCTTAGTAAGCAAAGAGAAATAAAGTATAAAAAGTTTGGAAAGGTGAGAAAGGTCCAGGTTGTGAAGGACTTTAAGTATCAGGCATTATGTATGAAATATTTGTTGATGGAGGAGAACTTTTAAAGCTCAATTATACTCTATTGAGTCAGATTTTTTTTGTAGTTAACAGACTATGCTTCAAGATACAATTCTTAACATTAAAATTTAATAACTCAACATGTAAGTCCCTCATTGGAAGTATTATGATCACAATAAAAGCTCTTATGGTAATCAGTAGGGAGAATATGCATGTCTTACTATATTATTCCTTTTCTATAAATGGTAAAACTGAATCAAACTATCAATTGACATACATAATTAGGTGCGTACAATGTGCCAGACATTGTACTAAGCCCTGGGAATTTAGTTACAAAAATGAGTCAGTCTCCATCCTTAAGGAGCTTACATTCAAATGAGGACACAGTATGTCCACAAATAAAAGTAAATATAGAATGTATGTAAAATACAAAGGGTCTTGTGTTAGTCATTTATAGCTAAATCTGAAATAAAAGTACATTTCCTCATCCTGATAGAAAAAAAATACTGGTTATGTGAGGATGTCAATGTAATACCAATATTGACATCTTGCTGGTACTAATGAGATGAAGAGACATTTGGCGGAAGTCAGCTTTAAATACATAATCTCCTTGGACAGGTTATTCATTATGGGCACTACTAGAGATCAAGTGATTTCTGGATCTTTAGACAGAAGGACCTCAAACTCTTATTCAGGGCCTCAGTAAGAAATGAATTCTGCCTTTTCAATCTTAAAGGCCTTAGGATTATGTACTTTCTGTATTCCCGAGTGACTCTGGCCAAATATTTCTAGGTAGAAACATTATCAATCTTACTTAGGATGTCAAAAGGATGGGCAATTCTGATGTAGTGACCTGAAGATGGCCAACACAATGAATATTTCCATTCTCTGTGCCTTTTCTCTGTCTTCTTCCTTACCGTGTCAAAAATGTGCAAGGAATAAAAGACCTTCAAGTTGAAACATACCTTAAATTTGAGAGAATACATTGATATCCTATCCTTTTCCACACATGAGTTTAACATTTTTCTTTCAGCATTTCAGTATTAATGGCATCAAAGGGAAGGTTTCAATATTTTATCATGTTAAATAGGTATATTCTAGAAGAATAGTTACCAATCTGAAGGCCATGGACATACAAAGAGCTATAGAATTATTGCAAAGGGTCTATTAGTCAAGAAGTCAGCAAACACACCCTTGCAGAATATTTTTAAAATCATTTCTCATAGAAATGAATTATTTTCCAAAATAATTTTGAATCATCCTTGAATTTATAATAGCTTTGACTTGGTACATTTTTTAATGAATTATTTGATTCAATTTAATAACATTTAACTTTCTAATATATGCTAGATACTATACTTGGAATAAAATCCCTTCCCTGAAGTCTCAAGAAGCCTACATATTACAAGACATAA
Source organism: Trichosurus vulpecula (assembly GCF_011100635.1). NCBI lineage: Eukaryota > Metazoa > Chordata > Mammalia > Diprotodontia > Phalangeridae > Trichosurus > Trichosurus vulpecula. Next base: position 94,608,432 of record NC_050578.1, on the reverse strand, counting down.
TGTAATGGTACAAATGTCATCATGACATAGTCAACAATTAAAAAATATTAATAAGGCCTTATACTTGGGATGATTGTGAACCATTGACTTAAAACATATCTATATTGTATGAATTATGCACACTTACAAAATAATTTAATCTTTATCTCTTTAGCCATCAGTCTTCTCAACAGCAAAAGCTCTGAAAATTTTAAGCCATCAAATTCAATTAAATTCTATTTTTATGCTAAGCATTATGGTAGGGATACAAAAATAGGATATAGATACACTGCCCCTAAGTTCATGATTTGATAAGGAAATAGATATATACAAATACCTACTAATCCAAAAAGAATATGATATTTACAAATGTGATGTTAATCAATGACTCAAAAAGTTATATTAAGCAACTACTGTATCCTAGGCACTTTTCCAAGTGACAGGGATATAAATAAAATTTATGTAACTATCCATGCCCTGAAGGAACTTATGCTCTATATGAAAAGAAAACTTATGTACATACAAGCATACACAAAATAATCATACATAAAATAAATACAAGGTTAATTGGGTGGGCATTAGTAACTAAGAGGATCAGAAAAGTCCTCATATACAAGGTGGTATTTGAATAGAGCTTTTAAAAGCTAGAGATTTTATGATATGGTGATTCTATGATTAGGGGACAGCTTATCAAAAGGAGTTGATACAAAGAATATCATTTATTCTTTAGCAAAGAATAGTTTGGCTGGACCACAGAGTGTTTGAAAAGAAGTCATTTGTAATAAAGCTGGACATGTAGTTTGGAGCTAGAAAATAAAGGACTTTAGATACTGAATAAAGGTGTTGAGTTTGAAATTCAGCCAAAATGTCCCTGAATTCTGACTGAATTCAAAGTTAATAGGCCTGTGTTTGGATTCCAAGTAAGCTATTTACCTAGAACTGTTCACTTAGGCCTTCTGGGTCAACTATAAGGTACTTTCCATTTCCAGCTTTATGATCCTAAATGCTTCAGTCCTGTAAGGATTTGTGATTAAACTGATGTTGACACTCCCTCCACTAAAGTAGATCAGAAACCCTCTAGAGGTTATTAGACTATTTCAAGATGTATTGTGGCCCCAAATTTACTATCTTGCAATTGAACTGGTGATGACTTTCCCCAAATTTACCCAAGCTGTTTCTTAACCAGCATAAATAACATTGACCAAAAGACTCATAAAAAAAAAAAAGAATTCACAGAGGCAGAGCCAAGATGGCAGAGTAAAAGTAGAGACTTACTTGAGCTCCCCTCCAAACTCCTCCAATACCTTGTAAACATGACTTTAAATAAATTCTAGAGCAGCAGAACCCACAAAATGACAGTGAAACAAATTTCCAGCCCAAGTCAACTTGGCTTAAGGAAGCAATAACAAACACTCAATTGGGTATGAAAATCTATCTCACCCTACAGGAAAATAGGGTAGAAAGGGATGAGTGGGGAATGATAGAAGAGAGGGCAAATGAGAGGAGAGGTTAATCAGAAGCAATCAGTTTTGAGGAGGGACAGGGTCAAAGGAGAGAATAGAATAAATGGGGGGATAGGATTGTTAGTTAGTGTTTCACAACTCGACTCTTATGGAAGTATTTTGCATGACCGCACATGTATAAACTGCATCAAATTGATTGCCTTCTCCATGGGGGTGGATGGGGAGGGAGAAAGCAAGAGAATGTAGAACTCAAAAATTTTAAAAATGAATGTTAAAAATTGTTTTTACATGCAACTGGGAAATAAGATGTAAGTGAAATGGGGTATAGAAATCTATCAAATCTATCTTGCCTTACAAGAAAATAGAGGGGAAGATGATAAGAGAAGGGTGGGGTGATAAGAGGGAGGGCAGATTGAGGGAAGGGGTAATCAGTATGTACACCATCTTGGGGTGGGGGAAGAAGAGAGATGGGGAGAAACATAAAAATGTAAATAGGAAAAGAAAAAAAAACATGTTATTCAATAAGCTTGAACTGTACATCCCTACACAGGAGATGATACTTGAAATTTTTGAGAACTGCATCTTTATTATGGCATTTAGAAGGGGTATTCATAGACAGAGGTTATCAGTATGAGTTGACTTTGATGTGATAACCAAAAATAATTAATTAAGAGGTGAAAAGAAGATTGTACTGGAAGAAGAGGAAAAAGAGAGGCAGAATTTAGTAAATGATATCACATGAAGAGGTGCAAGAACCAATTACATTGGAGGGAAAGAAGGGAGAAGGTGGAACATTGTTTGAACCTTACTCTCATCTTACTTGGCTCAAGGAGTGAATAATATACACATTCAATTGAATATAGAAATAAATGTATATTACCTTATAGGAAAGTAGGAAGAAAAGGGGGAAATAAAATAGATGGGGGCTGATAGAAGAGAGGTCAGATTGAGGCAGGAGGTAGTCAGAAGCAAAACACTGGTGAAGAGTGATAGGGTGGAAGGAGAGAGAAAGTATGAAGAGGGAGGAAAAGAGGATAGATAAAAAGACACAGTTAGTAATCATGACTGTGAATGTGAATGGGATGTACTCTCCCCAAAATGAAAGCTAGTAGCAGAGCAGAGTAAAAACCATAATCTTACAATATGTTGCTCACAAGAAACACATTTGAAGCAGGGAGATACATTTGGAGTTAGTGTAAAAGGCTGGAGCAGAATATATAATGCTTCAGATGAAGTAAAGTAAAATGCTGGGGTAGCAATCCTGTCCTCAGACAAAGCAAAAGCAAAAATAGATACAATTAAAAGAGATAAGGAAGGAAACTATATCTTGCTAAAAGGTATATACAATGAAGTAATATCAGTAGTAAACATATATGTACCAAGTGATATAGCATCCAGATTCTTAAGGAAGTTAAGTGAGTTATAGGAAGAAATAGACAGCAACACTATAGTACTGTTGGATCTCAATGTCCCCCTCTAAGAACTAGATAAATCTGAGCACCAGATAAACAAGAAAGAAGTTAAAGAGGTGAATAAAAATTTAGAAAAGAATTTAGAAAAGTAGCATTTATTTAAAACAACAACAACAACAACATGGTAGACCTCTGGGGAAAAGTTAATGGGGATAGAAAAGAATTATGCCTTTTTCTCAGCAGTACATGGCACCTACACAAAATTGACCATGTACTAGGACATAAAACCTCCCAGTCCAATGCAGGAAGGTAGAAATAATAAATGGATCCTTTTCAGACCATGATACAATAAAAATTACTTGTAACAAAGGGCCGTGGAAAAATAGATTAATAATTATTTGGAAACTAAATAATCTAATTCTAAAGAATGAGTGGTCAAACAATAAATCATAGAAACAATCAATAACTTGATCAAAGAAAATGACAATAATGAGACAATATACCAAAAGCTTATCAGATATAGCCAAATCAGTTCTTAGGGGAAATGTTATATCTCTAAATGCTTACATGAACAAAATAGAGAAAGAGGAGATCAGTGAATTGGTCATGTAAGTAAAAAAGCTAGAAAAAGAACAAACTAAAAAATCTCCAATAAAGTACAAAATTATAAATTCTGAAAATCAAAGGATAGATTAATAAAATTGAAATTACAAAACCTATTGAACTAACAAACAAAATTATTAGCTGGTTTATGAAAAAAATAAAATAGATAAACTTTTGTTTAATTTGATTTAAAAAAGAATACCAATTGCCTGTACAAAAACTGAAAAGGGTGAATTCATGACCAATGAAAAGGAATATTAAAACAATAATTAGGAGCTGTTTTGCCCAACTGTATGCCAATAAATCTGTAAATCTAGTTGAAATTGTTGAATATGTATAAAAATATAAATTGTCCAAATTAAGAGAAGAGGAAATAAAGTATTTAAATAATAACATTTCAGAAAAAAGAAATTAAATAAGCCATCAATGAACTCCTTAAGACAAAAATCACTAGGGCTAGATAGATTTACATTTGAATTCTACCAACCATTTAAAAAATAAATTCCAATACTTTTTAAACTCTGTGGAAAAATAGGCAAAGATGTAGTCTTACTAAATACTTTTTGTAATACAAATATGGTGTTGATACCTAAAACAATGAAGAGCCAAAACAAAGACAGAAAATTACAGATCAGTATCCCTAATTAATATTGATGTAAAATTTTAAGTAAAATATTATTCAAGAGATTACAGGAATTTACCATGAGGATAATGCATGGGATTTATACAAGGAATGCAAGGCTGTTTCAATATTATGAAAACTATCAGCATAATTGACCACGACAATAAAAAAATTAACAGAAATCATGTGATTACCTCAATAGATGCAGAAAAAGGTTTTGACAAAATACAGCACCCATTCTTTTAAAAAACATTAGAGATCATAGTAATACAGTGTTTCTTTTTAATTTTTTAAAAATTTAATTGAATTTTAAATTAATTTATTTTTAGTCTTCAACATTCATTTTCTCAAGCTTTCGAGTTTTAAGTTTTCTCTGCCTCCCTCCCTTATACCCTCCCTAAGACAACATGCAATCTGACATAGGCTCTACATATACATTCATGTTAAACACTTTCACATTGGTCCTGTTATGAAGAAGAATTAGAAACAATGGGGTGAACCAAAGAAAGAAGACTAAAAACAACAGACACACATGCACATGTGTGCACGAGAGAGAGAGAGAGAGAGAGAGAGAGAGAGAGAGAGATCTGTATTCAGACTCCATAGTTCTTTCTCTGCATGTGGATAGTATTTTCCATCATGAGTCTTTTGAAGTTGTCCTAGAACCTTGTATTGCTGACAAGAGCTAAGTCTATCAAAGTTAGTCATTGTACAGTATGACTGTAACTGCGTGCAGTGTTCTCTTGGTTCTGCTCACCCCACTCGGCATCAGTTCATTTCCAATCTTTCCACGTTTTTCTGAAGACCACCTGCTCATCAATTCTTATGGTGCAACGGTATTCCATTACATTCATATACCACAACTTGTTCAGCCATTCCTCAATTGATGGGCATCCCCTCAATTTCTGATTCTTGGCCACCACAAAAAAGAGTTCCTGTAAATATTTTTCTATATGTGTATTCCTTTCCCATTTTTATGATCTCTGGGATATAGACCTAGTTGTGGTATCATTGGGTAAAATATGGGTATGTACATTTTTATAGCCCTTTGGGTGTAGTTGCAAATTGCTCTCCAGAATGGTTACACAAGTTTGCAACTCCGCCAACAATGCGTCAGTGTTCCCATTTTCTTACATCTCCAACATTTATCATTTTCCTGTTTTGTCATGTTAGCCAAACTGACAGATATGATGTGGTACCTCAGAGTTGTTTTGATTAGCATTTCTCTAATCAATAGTAATTTAGAGCATTTTTTCATATGACTGGGTATTGCTTTAATTTCTCATCTGAAAACTTTCTGTTATATCCTTTGACCATTTATCAATTGGAGGATGACTTGTATTCTTATAAATTTGACTCTGTTCTCCATATATTTTAGAAATGAAGCCTGTATCAGAGCTCCTTGGAAAAATTGTTTCCCAGCTTTCTGCATCCCTCCTAATCTTGGTTGCATTGGGTTTGCTACTGCAAAAAAATTTCAATTTAATGTAACCAAAATTATCCATTTTGCATTTCATAATGATCTTTGTTTCTTGTTTGGTTATAAATTCTTCTCTTTTCTGTGGATAATTTAGGAGAAGTGGGTGGTACATCCCACGGTCCTGAGAAGTGTATATATACCTGAAGTTGGTGTTTTGTTTTTGGGAGTTTCACTCATTGGAAGACTGGTTGTGTAGTTTGGCCAGACAAGATTCTGGGTAGCTGTTAAGAGCCCCCTTTCACTCCTTTTGAAAACCCAGATGTTGGTGCTTCTGTCTCTGGTAACTATGTATTATGATTTGGTCAGACAGAGAGAAGCCTGTCAGTTTCTGTTATTCTCTCTGCTTGTAATTTCTGTTTGTATTTTCTCTGAAAATTCAGTGCTGATTTCCCCCCCTAAACTAAGCAAATGATATATGTATGTTTAATTAAAGTAAGATTGTTAACCCATTAAAGTTGCTTTCCTTACAAAAGCAGATCAAAGAACCTGTGCTAGCAGCCCTCCAGTGTGATGGTGTTATTGGTATTATGCCGCCACAGCAGCTGCTAGTCCTATTGTTGTTACAATTGGCTAAGAAATAGAGCAATGGATCTGTGGAAGTTTAGGTACGCAAGACACAGTAGTCAATGACTATAGTAATCTACCGTTTGGCAAACCCAAACCCTGCTTCTGGGATAAGAGCTCACTATTTGACAAAACTGCTGGGAAAACAGGAGAATAGTATGGCAGAAACCAGGCATATACCAATATCCTCTACCATATATGAAAATAAAGTCAAAATGGATAAAAAAAAAAGGGTGAAAATCGGAAGATTAATGCATTGTTGGTGGAGCTGTGAACTGATCTAACCATTCTGAAGAGCAATTTGAAACTATGCCCAAAAGGCTATGAAACTGTGTATAACCTTTGACCCAGCAATATCACTTCCAGGTCTATATCCCAGAGAACATAAAAGAGGGAAAAGGACCCATATGTACAAAAATATTTATACCAGCTCTTTTTGTGGTGGCTAAGAATTAGAAATTGACAACATATCCATCAATTGGGTGTTGGCTGATCAAATTTTGGTATATAAATGTAATGGAATACTATTATGCTGTAAGATATGATGAGCAGGCAGATTTCAGAAAAACCTTGAAGGAGTTACATGAACTGATTCTGAGTGTGGTAAGCAGAACTAAGAGATCATTGTACACAGTAACAGCAGTGTTGTGTGATGACCAACTTTGATAGACTTAGCTCTTCTCAGCGATGAAATGAACTAAGATAACTCCAAAAGATTCATGATAGAAAATGCTATTCATGTCCATCGAAGTAACTAAGGAGTCTGAATGCTGACAGAAGCATACTATGTTTTCTCTCTCTTATTTTTTTTTTTAGTTTTTCCCTTTTGTCCTGATCTTTTTTCACAACATGACTAATGTGGAAATTAAAAAAAAAATTAGGAAGATTTATCAAAAAGTGCTACAAGTAATAGAATGAGGAGAAAATAGACTTAAAACACTAAGACCACTCAGGAGTTTGCTACCATAATTTAGTCAAGGGGAGGTAGAGAGTGATTAGATGCAAGCTTATAAAAGAAAGTAGAAATCAGAGTTAGCAATTGACTGAAAATGTGGTTTGAGTGAGAAGAGAAAGTCAAAAGGGACTCTAAAACCATGAATTGATTTGGATTATACTCATGCCATCAATAGAATAGTAGAGGTTAAGAGAAGGAACTGGTTTGGGAAGAAGTTGACAATTTCAGTTTTAGGGTTTGAGCTGGCTCTGGTACACTCAAGGATAACATATATCAGTCAGTAAGGGATATTGGACTAACACTTTGCATAAGGTAAAAATGGGATTCATTTATTTAGAAGTGAAGCCAGAAGTATGGAAGGGATCCATAAGGAAGAAAGCATAAAGAGAGATGTGAAGAGGACAAAGAATAGCAGGCTGAAGAAAACTCATGATTCCAGGAAAGGTGAAGAAGAAGAGCCAAGAATGGAGACAAAATAAGATATTGAGTGGTGGAGCAAGCAAAAAAAGTTATGTGACTTGCCTACATTCACTCAACTAATAAGGATAAAAGGCAACATTTGAGTACAGGTTCATCCAGGCCATTGAATTTCATGATAATAATGCTTAGGAACATTGGATAGGTCTATTTCAGAAGAATGGTGGAAACAAAACCCAGACTGGAAGGGATAACAGAATGAATGGATGGCAAAGGAAGTAGAGGGAAAAAAGCACATTGTATTCTTCCTACATGGTAGGTAGTAAAGGAAACCGGTTTGTAGGGATAGCAATCAGAATGATAATTTGAAGTTTTGGTAAGGACTAGGGAAGTGTTTTTGTTTTTGTTTTTTTTAATATGTTTTGGGTTTTTCCCCAGTTTAGAATGTTGAGATCTAGACCAGTTTGTAAGCTTTAGTTAAGAGCCAGTACAAAGGGAGAATTTGCATGTGAATTGGAGGGCAATTGACAAAGCCTGGAGAAACTATAGAGAATGTGATCAAAAGCCCAAGAAGAAAGCTTTACTTTGAAAATGAATAGAGATACCTCATCCTCTCAGATTGGATCAAAGGATTAGAATTTGAGTGAGGATACTATAAATTTAAGACTGGAAGGAGGTAGTTTAGGGAAAAGATGATGACCTATGGTTTCACTTTTCTCTAAAAGTAGTAGCCCAGGTCACCTGTTATATGTCAAGTACTAAAATTTGAGAAAAAAAGATTTGGAAAAAGGAAGGAAATAATAATTTATAAAACACTATATGCCAGGCACTATACTAAGAGAAGCACTGGAACAGCAATTGAGAGAGTGTAGTTCTATTAACAAGATATTTTATAAAAGCATTGCTATGTAGTTAAAATGGTGAACTTGAGGTTAGATAGATTCAATTTCTAGTTATTTGCCTTTGTCAAGCTAGATGGCATAGTGGAGAGTGTGTCAGACCTGGAGCCATGAAGACTCATTTACCTGAGTTCAAATCTGACATCAGACTAACTGTATGATCCTAATCAAGTCACTTAACTCTGTTTGCCTCAGTTTCCTCATCTGTAAAATGAACTGGAGAAGGAAATGGAGTCAGGAAGAGTTGGACAAGACTGAATCCATTGAACAACAAGACCTTGGTAAAGAAATGAAATTCTTCAGCACTGTGGTATAGTTGTTTAATAGTCTACGTCCCAATACTGTCAATATTCTACTACTACAATTGCCGATAGATAAAATTAAAATAACAGAAAAAGAAAGAATAACTGCTAGTTTTACAATTGCTTCATTACTTGGGTGGAGTTGGCATAATTTGTAATTTCTTTTACAGTGTTTGGCTTCTTAGGAATGAAAATGGAGAAGGGATATGACAAAAATGACCCTTAGACTGAAGGTTGGCAAGTACTAAATGGAGAAAGATGATGGGTATAAGCGATTCAAATGGGAAGAGGGGGACATTGAAAGGCGGGCCAGAATGGAATTGGTATACAGGAAGAACAAGCAAGGACAAAGCAACCTAAGTGAAGTTCTTTTACTTTCTAATAGTTTTAAAATAATATTAGTAGTTAATATTTATATAGTTCTTACTTTGTGCTAGCCACTGTGCTAAGCACTTTATAATTATCATCTCATTTGATTCTCACAACAATCCTAGGGGGAAATACTACTATTACCTCACTTTTCAGATTAAGAAACTGAGGCAAATGAGGTTAACTTGCTCAGGGTCATATAGCTAGCAAGTATTTGAGTCTGGATTTGAACTCAGGTTTGCCTGACTTCAGTCCTGGCACTCTATCCAGTGTCTCATCAATAAATATGAAAAACATATAATATGAAAATAAAAACCTAGAAAAAAGGCCGTCAGAAAGAGTATTATATTAACCAAGAACTTTGAAATTGTCAGTCTTCCTATTAAAACACAAATAATTCAATTTGTGCTTTAACATCAATCATTTTACTGGCTTCTTGCCAAAGTTCCATTTTACATTGTACTGGGAAGTCTCAGACCCGAAGTGTAGCTTTGAATAAAATATATTGTGCATAGGGGGCCTAGCCCTGGTGTCCTCATAAAATAATTCTGCCAGTGGGTATTTTCTCAGCAGAAGTGCTAATGTGATTGGTTCATTATAAAATAACTCTAATTCAGAAACCATTTATCTAAGAACCTCACCCCAACTCATTCTGTTTATCATGAAAATATCATTGAGAAGAAAAGTAAATTGGCTCCTAGCTTCTCTCTGCTCCTACTTTACTTATGTCAGACATCAGACACACAAAAGCATGGTCAATGAGGTGCTGGCTCATGATGTCCAATACAAAGATTTATCATAGCTCTCCAAAGTGATGCACTCCACCAAAGTAATGGGAAGATTGTACAATGGGAGAGCCTCGGATCAATTTTTTATTTTAGCTGCTGGCATTTGCAGTAGTAATTACAGTACTCATGTTATTCAGGCTTACACTATTGAATAGCACTACTACTTTTCAGTGTTAAGAGGTGTTTTATTTTTTTGACAAAGGTAAATAAGAGGTTATAAAAGAAAAAGACTAAATTGATAGCATGGAAGATAAAATGTGGTGGGTGAGGTCATAAAAACTGCATTTGGCTCTACCACTGAGGTTTGTTTGAGATATTCCAGGGACAGGCATGGGGCTGTGCCTATATTCACTGGCTAGGAAAACTAAGAAAGGGAAACAGAGGAACATTAATTATCTGAAATATTCACTTCAATTTGGATTGGCTAGCTAGGGGTTTTAAGTTCTCTGGATAATTAGCTTATCCATAGAAGCCTTGTTGGTTAATGTTAAATAGTTAAGTGTATTTACTATCAACATCAAATAAATGCGTTTTTGCCAAAGGCACTATTTCCTTTGAATCAGTAATTTAGAGGTTACATCATAAAAGATTCCATGTTAGTAATGTTTACTAATGTTAATGGGCACATTTATTCACCTCTTGCTACTAGTAGTCTATAAAAAGTCTAATATGAATAAATAATCAAAACAAAAGAACATTTCACCCATTTAGATATCTTTAATCTAAGAGATTAAGCTGGTACCAAACACTACCATATAATTTACACTAATCTCTTTCCAAATAAGCTATAACTGCCATAACTCCTAGGTAACTCACTCTTCCACCTAAACCATTTTAATTTCCTTGAATAGAATTTCTATATATAGAGATATCCAGGATATTTTAGAAAAGAATATAGTTTCAGATTCTTAAAAAAAATCTTCCAGGATTTTTTCTACTAAAAATATTAGACTCATTATTATCCAATTATTATAATTCCTGCACTACTCTCAGATTATTATCCATATCTTTGTCTCTTCCATGCAAGAAACTGAGATGTTCATATAACACGTACCTGTGGTTGGACTTCCATCTTTCACTACCATTTATATTCTTTTGTAATTCTACTCAAGGTAGCATGCCATAGTGAATGGCCTGTTGGATATGGAATCAGTAAAAACTTTCTTTCCAATTCCATCGTGAATTCACCATCTCTGGTGATTTTTGCCAAATGGTTAATGTTTGCATGTCCCAAGCAACTCCCTAGGACTTCTCAATTACCTCATAAATGGGTTGTACTATAGATGCGTTGCTACAGTGGTGGAGCTAATACTGTACTTGAGAGAACCACCCACATGAAATCACAGATCCTGTGTATATATTTCATCTAATTCATTATTCTTTTTCAGCAGTAATGTTCTAAAGCAGAGGTTCCCTACTCCCCTCAGTTCTGGAAGCTGTGACTACATCTTGTAACAATAGTACATAAAAACCATCTATTACCTACATGGAATATTTTAGAAGGTTGTCCTTCATATGGCCTTCATATGATCATTAAACCAAAACTGATAAAGATCTTAGGATTTTTAATAGGATTTGAAAGTTAAGAGGTACAGCAGAGATTATCCAGTACACCCCTTTCTTTTTTCAGACTTAAATCTACTTGTAAGTTTGTTCTTAATGGCTCCTCTCCCTCAAAGTTATTTGATAGAGTTCCCAGTGGGAAGGTAACCTACCCACAAGTATTTTCCTTTTCCCAGCTTTGATATAGTAGTGCGCTATCAATCGCCTTATTTCAACATTTCAAAAATCTTAAAACTAGAGAAACAAAAAATGTGAGCCTTTCCTTCAAAAAGAGCTGGGGACTCTATTGGTAAGTGATAACATTGTTGCTTAGAAGTTAATAAGTAATCCTAAACTATGAAATATGATAAGGTGATTTTATTAATAGACACTCTTCCTATTTGAATAGAAACACCTCACAGAACATCCAATTGTTAAGGTCCCTTGCAGCTCTAAGTATGTCTATTCCAACTGAGGCAAAGCTAGAGTGAATGACTCAACGATGGTTAAATCATAGGCAATGGATAGGAGAGGTGAATTCAGGTTTCTTAACTAAAAGGGCTTCCCCCACTCCCCCACAATATCTCATTTCTGTCTTCCTTTGGTTTAAGAGTCCAGAAAATTTGGTGATAATAATAGTCTACCTCCCATCCATGTTTTCTCTGTGTGAGCTATCATTAAAGGAACAACCACTAATTCAATACTCTAGGGCCTGGTAAAGAAAGAAAGAAGGGTTAAGGAAGCAGGGGATATGTGTTGAAAGACAGCCAGATTCCCCCAAAACTTACCCTCACAAGTATGGAGAGCTATTTAATTGATTAATCGTGGGATCTAGACCTAGAAGGTACCTCAGAGAACAAGTCCAGGTCCTCAATTTTTATTTTATCTCATTTTTAGAAAAGGAAATGACATTATGACATTGAAGGATATTCCAAATCTCACAAAAAATAATAAGGTTCAGAGGTAGAGTCTAAACACAGATCCTCTGAGTCCTGACTCAGTCTTTTTTTTTTCTCCCACTGGATGCAATAAGCTTTAATTAATTGCCCACTAAGCACTAGGCACTCTAGACTATACAAAGATATCCTCTTGGCATATCACCATAACAGGTAAGTTTTCAGACCAATTAGGCACTGGAAGGTCTCAGGAAGGTCACTAAGTGTCCAAACACTGTGGTTCTCTGCATTTCTAGAGATCAAGACTGCTGGCTGGCAGTGAGGCTAGTCTTAAAGTTCTTTGCCTCCAGGAGATGTCCCAGTCCAAGCAAACATCTAGTGGATGGGATACTTGTTTCTTTACCATCATAGGTGCAAAGGATTTCTCTAGTATGGCTCTTGATTTCTGGTACCTGATCTGAATCTCAGAGGTGGTCTAATAATTCATTGCCATCTGAGGGCTAGGTTAGAATCATCACATGCACCAGTTCCTAGGGTTGAATTAGTGGTCATAAAGTAGCTGAATCCTCCCAAAATTATGATACTCTGGCTCATACCATAAAAAGTTTTTGGGAAGTTATGTGCTCTCTCTAATGAAGAATCTTAGACCTTTGCACACTGATAGAAATTATTTGTTTAAGGAGATATAGCTCTCTCCTCATGCACCTAGTTCTACTTGGGAACCAAACTATGATGAAAGCCACTTGCTCCTCAATTGTGGAAGCTGTGACTACATCTTGTAAAAATAGTACATAAAAAATCATATATTATCTACATGGAATATTTTAAACAGTTGTCTTTCATATGGGCCTTTAGTCTTCCTGCATGACTTTAATAGATTTAATGATAATATTATCATGTTCATCAATTAAATTTTAAAATGGACACAAGAAAATAGGAAATATGATAAATCACAACCACCACAACCTCAGATTTCATTTCATACTTACAGGATAAGAGAGATCCTCTGACGTAGCTCACAGTGAGCAGAGAAATCAATAACTTCCTGAATGAAAACCACAGATAAAAAAAACAGCACTCAAAATGAAATCATAAAAAGGAGAGCTATGCCTAGCAATATTTTTCTAGAGAGATTCAACAGATAAGAAAGTTCAACTGAAGATAGAATTGACTAAGAGCAATTGTGGCAGTCAGGGAATTGCTGCTGTAGCAGAACATGAGCTGACATAAGAGTTAATTCAGGAAGGAAGCTCACCTTTTATGGAAGAGGGGAAAGTACACTGTGATGAATGTTTTTGTCTCAGGGCACAGTCCTTTCCCCTTATATACCAGTTATGTCTGTCATGTCACCAAAATCGTAGATATAACATGATTTAGGGGCTATGTTTGACCATGTTCTATAAATTATAATTTGGTTGCCTAGACGTTAATAAATATTCCTAAATTAAATATGAAAAGGTGATTTCATTAATAGACAGACTCTTCCTATTTGTGTGGAAACACCTCACAGACTACCTGATTGTTAATGTCAACTACAGCTCTGAGCACCGCTGCTCCAATTGAGGTAAAGCTAGATTGAATGACTACCTGATGGCAAAATTGTTAAGTGGCAGTAAAAGATGTAAAATGAAACATCTGGAAACCTACTGAGGTTTCACCACATTACTAATCACAATAATGTTGAAACCATAAAGCAGGATGAATGAATGCAATAAATGAGTACAAAAGATGAAGCTAAGCATTCTTTCAACTCAATAAATTTGCTGTGGTGGAGTAAGAGTGGAAGAAACATAGAGACATTATATAAAATTGGGGAGAGATAGCCAATGGACAGACTTCAAGTTCCTTTGACATCTATGCAGTGTCAAGACAACTAGAATAATGATCAGAATGTTGAAGTGGCCCCCTGTGGTTTTGCAATGGCATGTTAAGTGGGACTTTTTGTTGTCTTTTGTTTTGGAGTGCTTCTCAGTGCTAAAGCAATCAAGTGCCTTTGATGATTCTTGCCTTTGTTTGAATCAAGGGTCATTGATTGGAAACAATATATATGATGTGCCGCTAGTCATGATTAGAGATGTTCCCCACACCATTTTGATAAGTAGATGCTAAGCCTCAGATCTACAACCTTTTGTTAAGCAGGCACTAAGCCCCAGGGCCCTAAACAGAGTATATATGCCCTGAGATTAGAATTTTGCTTTTGGGGCTCACTCATTGGAAGAGCATTCCTGTGATTTGGCCAGATGAGGCTGTGGGTAGCCATTAAGGAGCCCCTTGGTTTCTCTTTCTGATAACTATGTATGTAATATCTTGGTCAGACAGATAGAAGCAGTCTGTTGATTTGTGTTATTTACTCTGTTTATATAATTTCTGTTTGTAATTCCTGCTTGTGTTTTCTCTGAAGTTCAAGGTGATGCCCTTTTCCTCTGAACTAAGTGAATGATATATGTATGGTTAATTAAAGTGAGATTGTAAACACCTTAAAGTTGCTTTCCTTAGAAAACCAGATGGAAGTACCCTGCTAGCAGCCCTCCTGTATGCTGGTGTTATTGGTCTTACACTTCCACAGCAGCTGCTAGCAAAACTGTTTTTACAGGTTTACAAGGCATATAAGAGGTTAAAGAAGAGAATTTCACAGAATAATATGAAGTAGAGAAGTTGTGATCTCTACCATTGGAGGGCAAACCCACATTCTGAGATCATAGGTCCATTGAAACATTAGTATAAATTCTCTTGTGAAGTCAGTCACCACATTCTCAATGGAAGGTGTAGCCAAAGCTGACTTCTGATGATTTAAAATATGGTTTCAATAGGTTGCCCAGAAAGGGAAAGAAAAGCACTTTCTTACAGAAAATCTTAGATCCAACAAAACTCATCAGATTGACTCATGCTTCTATAGATAATATAAAACACAATTCCTTCTTTTACCCTTGTTCATAATTTTCTCATCTGCCAAGAATATCCCTCCTTCAAGAAGCAGGAAAAAACTTATATCACCTATAAGCCTTCCATTACTACCCCAATCCTCTATCACCACTTCTTCAGAATGCCTGAAATGTTTGCTTTCTGAAGTATTAGGAAGAAAGCAAGATAAACAAGCAGATAGAGGAAAAGGAGGAAGAAGAACAGGAGAAGGAGAAGAAAGAGGAAGGGGAGGAAAAGAGAGGGAAAGAAAGAAGAGAAAAAAGCAGAAGGAATAAGAGGAGAAGCAGAAAAAGGAGGAGTAGGAAAAAAAGAGAAGGGAAAGTAAGAGAAGGAGAAAGAGGGGAAGGAAAAAGAAGGAAGATAAGAATAAGGAGGGGGAAGAAAAGAAGAAGAAAGAGAGGGAAGAAGAGAAAGAGGACAAACAGGAGGAGAAATTAATAATATTCTTACTGTTTTACTTTTTTTCATGAAACCAACCAGAGAAATATCTAGGCAGGGGTGAGCAGTTCTTTTCTCCAATTCCACAAACTTAAAATACACTGAATTTAGAGGGCAGTGGCAGTACTAGCAGTTCTCACTCAGTACCAGAATTATTGAGAATATCACCTAGTTATCAAGAATAATTAATTAAAATTGAATGTGACTGGCTGGCAGGCTGCTCCTCTGCCATGTCCTGTATTCTTGGCCCCACCCCTGGGCGTGTACTTTCCCAAGAAGTAGCCTGCTTCTGGTTTCTCAGAATGTCTATTTCCTATGAGATGACTTTTCAACCCATTCACTCTCATCTGAGGGTATTGTCATGCCACTTGACCTAGGTATGCTTTGCGTCACTTTGCTTTATGTGATCTGTGGTACATTCCCTCAGGCAGAAAACTTAATTATGGATCTACCACTAGGCTCCTTTATTCTTCTTTCAGTCCTTCCCCTGATAGTTCTCTATCAGACCTGTACCTTTTACTTTCATTTACTTTTTATCCACTTCCTCCTTCCTGCTCATTTATCTTCCATTTCCTACTATCTCTTTTTACTACTGACAGCACAAGAAGGTGCCAAATTAGTGGCAATAGTTTCAATGAAGACACAGAATCCAAGTAAAGAACTAGCTGCTCTAAAAAAAGGTAAAAATTAATAATGATAATTTTAAAAATCATTGAATTTGAACTTGAGAACTACCTCTGTCAGTGGCTACAATCTAATTAATGGTTTTAAAAATTCCAAGCAAAACGAACAAAAAATACCATTTCTTATATATTTTTGAAAGATAATAGTAGACTCTCAGGCAATGTTATAGAGCTGAAAGGACATCATTATTAGAGTCAGAAGATATGAAATTCAAATATGAATATTCAAATATGAATTTAAATTCAAATATGAAACTAAAATCTTTTTTATTGACACTTGCTAGTTGTGTGAGCCTGGGTAAGTCAAAACCTCTCTTTATCTATGAAATGGTAAAGATATTACTTGCACTGCTGACTTAAAGTGTCATTATGGGGAAACTCTCAGTTAGTTATGTGTGACTTAAAATTATTATTATTGTGATTGTTGTTATGTTGTTCTCATGATTTCTTTTCAAATTCAGATAGAAACACTTTGAGGACAAATTGGTTATCTTGCTCTTTTTGTTTTAAATTTAATATTCCATGAACTATTGTGACAGGAGGTAAAATGACTTATTTTTTTTTATAGCTGAACAAGAATTTGGGGCCATCAGTTCATCTTTTATAGGGCCAATGAAAGCATCTCCAGAAAACTTTATTAGCAGACAGGAAAAGAGAAATGGATGCCATCATGATGTTATCATTTCTTGCACTAGATCTCCATAGTTTAAAAGCTTTTCATTCCATGCAGTTTGGTGATTGTGTTGTCTGTTTGGCTTGCAAAAAAAAAAATAATGCATCAGTGAAGTGAGCAGAACCAAGAGAACATTGTTGTATTGGTAATCAGGGTGAGACTTTTTTACTGTTTTCTCTTTTGAAGCATTGAGTTAATCAAGCACCTTTGATGAGTCTGGCCTTTGTTTATTTAATTGAATCAAGAGCCTTTGACTTGCTTAAGAAACAAGAAAGCCTAGTTCACATAGGTTTGAGTCCCATGGTTGTGACACCCTCTGACCCTGAACAGGGTACATAAACTCAGAGGTTAGTGTTTTGTTTGGGGCTCTCGCTCACTGGAACAGTGTGTTGTAATTTGACCAAATGAGACTCTGGGTAGATGCTGGAGACCCCAGCTTTTAAAAACCAAATGTTGGGGCCTCTCTCTCTGGTAACTATGTAATTCTTTGATCAGACAGCTAGAGACTGTTGATATTGTCTCTGTTTGTAATTTCTGTTTGTATTTTCTCTGAAGTTCAGGATGCTGGCTTTACCCCCTAAACTAAGTGAATGATATATGTATCTTTAATTAAAGTGAGATTGTTAACCCCTTAAAGTTGCTTTCCTTGGAAAAGCAGATCAAAGAAGATGTGCTAGTAGCCTTTCTGTGTACTGGTGTCATTGGCCTTATGCAGCCACAGTAGCAGCAAGCAACACTGTTGTTACAATTGTATACAGTAACAGCCACCATCATATGGTGATTAACTTTGATAGACTAACTCTTCTCAGAAATGCAAGGATCTAAGACAACTCCAAAAGGTGATGGAAAATGCTATCCACATCCATAGAAACAGGTATGGAGCCTCAATGCAGATTGAAGTATACTATTTTGTCTCTCTTTTTTTTGTTTGTTCTATCTTGTGGTTCTTCCCATTTGTTCTAATTCTTCTTCAGAACATGATTAATGTGAAAATATGTTTAATAAGAATGTATATTTTGAGCTTATATCAGGCTGCACATTGTCTTGGGAATGGGGGAGGAGAGGGTGTTGGAGAAAATTTAAAACTCAAAAGCTATTGGAAGTGAGTGTTGAAAACTAAAAATAAGTAAATAAATTCATTAAAATAATAATGATACTAATAGTAATAATGCATTTACTTTGAGCAAAAGGCTATTCCAATTTCACTTGGTAGCATGTATGTGCCTGGCCCTTACTCTCAAATACTGTATCTTTATAAAAAATAGCAATTTTTGGCATGTTATTTTAGATATCTGATTCTGTTTTTATATGCATTTAGTAAATACATTTATATACATATATACACACATATATGTAAATACATGAACACATATACACATATATATGTATGTATACACATATACGCATATACGTATAAATGCAAATAATAGTGCAAAATTAGTTTCCACCACTTTGTTGCAAAAACTGCATCAATCGACAATATCTATGCTCCTTAAGAATAACCTTTCTATAAATCCTGGTGGCAATGTCTATACCCTGGATAATTGCAATCACAAATTTTTTTACATAAATAAATCTTCATTATTCTGTCTCTTTTTGATGCTTTCTTCCTGACATATTTTTGGTTGATTTCATATTGATGTTGATCAACTTCCATTTTTATTTTTGTATGTTAACCATTTCTCTGGTACCATTTGGAATGAAATTACTTTCAGTTACATTCAACAATAGCAAAAAATGAGGCATATCTGGTTTTTTTTTTTCTTAATAATTATTTTTTTTAGTTTACAACGCTCAGTTTTACACAGTTTTACAAGTTTTTCTGTTCCAAATTTTCTCTCCATCCCTCTATTCCCCTCTCCCCACAAGATGGCATTTAATCTGATATATGTTCTACATATACCATCACATTAAACTTCTTTAGCCAACGATCAAATGGTAAAGAAGAATTATAAGCAGTGAAATGAACCACGGTAAGGTGTAACAAAACAAAAAATTAAATTAAAAAAGAGCAAATAGCTTGCTTCAGTTTGCATTCAGATTCTGTAATCCTTTCTCTGGTTGTGGATAGACTTTTCCATCAAGAGTCTTTTGGAGCTGTATTAGAACCTTGCATTGTTGAGAAGAGCCAAGTCTATCATAAAGTTAGTCATCACAGAAGCAATGTATCTGTGGTTGTGTAAAATATTCTGCTGGTTCTGCTCCCTTCTCCCATCATCAGATCATATAAGATTATTATGGTTATATGATTATTATGGTTATTTTAGTAAACGGTATATATGGTTATTATGAAGTCCATCTGCTCCTCATTTATTATAGCACAATCATATTCCATTATATTCATATACCACAATTTGTTTAGCCATTCCCCTTTTGATAGGCATCCCATTGTTTTCAAATTCTTTGCTACCACAAAAAGAGCTGCTATAAATATTTTTGTACATACAGGTCCTTTCTCCCCTTGTATGAACTCTTTGGAATATAGCCCTAGAAGTGGTATTGCTGGGTCAAAGTGTATGCACATTTTTATGGCCCTTTGAGCATAGTTCCAAATTGTGCTCCAGAATGGTTGGGTCAGTTCACAACTCCACTAACAATGCAAAAGTGTTCCAATTTTCCCACATCCTCTTTAGCACTTATCATTTTCCTGTTTTGATGTTAGCCAATCTGACAGGAGAGATGTACCCAAGAGTTGTTTTGATTTGCATTTCTCTGATCAATAGTGATTTAGAGCATTTTTTCCTATGACTATAGGTATCTTTCATTTCTTCCTCTGAAAACTGCCTGTTCATTTCTTTGACCATTTATCAATTCTGGAATGCCTTGTATTCTTATAAACTTGACTCAGTTCCTTGTATATTTTAGAGATGAGACCTTTGTCAGAGGCACTGTTTCTAAAAATTCTTCACCAATTTTCTGTTTCCTTCCCAATCTTGGTTGCATTGGCTTTGTTTATACAAAGATTTTTCAATTTAATGTGATCAAAATTATTCATTTTGCATTTTGTAATGGTTTTTATCTCTTATTTAGTCACAAATTCTTCCCTTCTCCATATGTCTGACAGGTAAACTATTCCTTTCTCTACCAATTTGCTTGTAGTTTCAGCCTTTATATCTAAGTGGTGAAGCCATTTTGAGTTTATTTTGATATATGGAGTAAAATATTGGTCTAACAACCAATTTCTGCCATACTATTTTCCAGTTTTCCCAGCAGTTTTCGTGAAATAGCGAATTCTTATCCCAGAAGATGAATTCTTTGTGTTTATCAAAGAGTAGATTATTATATTCATTGAATACTGTGTTTTGTGTATCTAACTTATTCCATTGATTCACCACTCTATTTCTTAGCCATTACCAAGTAGTTTTGATGATTGTTGCCTTATAATATAGTTTAATATCTGGATTGACTAGGCTTCCTTTCCTAGAATTTCTTTTCATTAAATCTCTTGATATTCTGGATCTTTTGTCCTTCCTGATGAATTTTGTTATTGCTTTATCTTGTTCTATAAAATAATTTTCTGGTAGTTTTATTGGCATGGCACTAAATAGTGAATTAATTTAGATAAAATTTTCAATTTTATTATATAAGCTTGGCCTAACCATGAGCAACTGATGTTTACCCATTTACTTGGATCTGACTTTATTTGTGTGAGAAGTGTTTTGTAATTGTGTTCATACAATTCCTGGGTTTGTCTTGGCAGGTAGACTCCCAAATATTTTATACTGTCTACTGTAACTTTAAATGGAATTTCTTTTAACATCTCTTGCTGTTTGACTTTGTTAGTATTATAAAGGAATGATGTGGATTTATGTGGGCTTATTTGACATCCTGCCCCTTTGCAAAAGTTATTTATTATTTCAAGTAGTTTTTTATTTGATTCTCTAGGGTTCTCTTAGTACATCATTATGTCATCTGCAAGGAATGGTAACTTAGCTTCTTCTGTGCCTATCCTAATTCCTTCAATTTCTTTTTCTTTTCTCGTTGCTAAAGCTAATGTTTCTAGTACCAAATTGCATAATAGGGGTGATAATTGACATCCATGTTTCACCCCTGATCTTATTAGAAATGCATCTAGCTCATCCCCATTACATATAATGCTTGCTGATGGTTTTAGCTAGATATTGCTTATCATTTTAAGAAAAACTCCATGTATTCCTATGCATTCTAGTGTTTTTAATGGGAATGGGTGTTGCATTTTTTCAAAAGCTTTCGCTGCATATATTGAGATAACCATATTGTTTCTGCTAGTTTTGTTGTTGATATGATCAATTATGCTGGTAGTTTTCCTAATATTGAACCAGCCTTGCATTCCTGGAATAAATCCTACCTGGTCATAGTGTATTATTCTCATGATAAGTTTCTGTAATCTTTTTGCTAATATTTTATTTAAAATTTTTGCATTTATGTTTATTAGGGAAACTGGTAAACAATTTTCTTTCTCTGTTTTGGCTGTTCCTGGTTGAGGAATTAGTACCATTTTTGTGTCATAAAAAATTTAATAAGATTATTTCTTTGCCTATTTTCCCAAGTAGTCTATAAAGTATTAGAATTAATTGTTCTTTAAATGTTTGATAAAATTCACTTGTAAATCTATCTGGCTCTGGAGATTTTTTTCTTAAAGAGTTCATTGATTGCTTGTTTCATTTCTTTTTCTGAGGTATTTACTTCCTCTTCTGTTAGCCTGGACAATTTATATTTTTTGTAAATATTCATCCATTTCCCTAAGATTATCAAATTTTGGGGTGTATGATTGAGCAAAATAATTTCTAATTATTGTTTTAATTTCTTCTTCATTGGAGGTGAATTAACCCTTTTCATTTTTGATACTGGTAATTTGATTTTCCTCTTTCTTTTTTTTTTAAATCAAATTGACCAAAAGTTTATCTCTCTTTGTTTTTTCTCATAAAACATGCTTTTAGTTTTATGTATCAGTTCAACATTTTTCTGGGTTTCATTTTTATTATTCTCTTCTTTAGTTTTCAGTATTTCTAATTTGGTATTTAATTGGAGATTTTCAATTTGTTCTTTTTCTAGCTTTCTCAGTTACAAACCCAGTTCACTGATCTCATTCTTCTTTATTTTATTCATGTAAGCATTCAGATATAAAACTTTCCCAAAGAACTGCTTTTGCTGCATCACATAAGTTGTGGTATATTGTTTCCTTATTGTCATTCTCTTGAATGAAGTTACTGATTGTTTCTATGATTTGTTGTTTGACCAACTCGTTCTTTAGGATTAGATTATTTAATTTCCAATTAGATTTTATTCTATCTTTTCACAGTCCTTTATTGCAAATATTTGTTTATTGCATCATGATCTGAAAGGATGCATTGACTATTCCTGCCTTTCTGCACTGGATTGTGAAAGTTTTATGCCCTAGGACATGGTTAATTTGTATGAATGTGCCATCAACCACAAAGAAAAACGTATATTCCTTTCTATCCCCCTCTATAGCACAGGTGGTTTTAGCCTTTGTCTGCACTGGTGTCTGCTAATTTCCCTGACTGTGCAAAGGCATGCCTGGGGTCCTGGTGATGGTGCTTGTTGGTTCCACCCCCCTGGGCCTCAGGAACTCCTGGTGGGCTGCTAAGGTGGGGCTTGCTGGGATGCCTCCCTTCCTGCACTAGTCTCCTTCTGTCACTGCAAGAGGATACTCTCAAGCTAAAATGCTGTTGAACCCCCATTTCCAGCTCCTCTATTCCAGAATTTCTCCTCTGACAGTATTCTCTGGTTTTATTCAAGGGAGTGATTACAGCTCTTAGAGTTTATTGAGGGATCATGGCTCCCAAAAGTTCAAGGTGAGTTTCAAACCTTTATACTATGGGCTGATAGCTCTAAGAGTATCTGCTGCTGCTGTTGCAGGCCCTGTGCTTCTGTGTCAGGTAGCTCCAACAGACTCCTGTCCTGTGCTGACAGTCTGGGGGATGGCTGGCATATCTATTTACAACCTTTACTATTGCTATACAAAGAGAGATTTGTTCTAAAAGGACTTCTGTAGATGTTAATCATGCTTATCACATTCTTCTGAAAATATCTATCAATAAACTATTATCCAAATGTTTTTAACCCATTTATAATAACCATAAGAAATAATTGCCACTTACAATGTTTTTGAGGTATGTAGACAGAAGATGAAATGTTATATGTGGGGAATAGGCATCTTTACCTGAAATATACAATGGGGAATAATTTATAATTAGCCTGGAAAAATAAGCTGGAGACAGATTATAAGACATTATATACCTATCAGTATAATTTATAGTCAAAGAATCCTTTTGAGCATGCTTTAGGACTATCAGTTTCAGAGCTGTGTGGAGTAAGGGTTAAAGATTAAAATGTGTACTATTGTTAATATGTGTATTACTATATTGACTCTTCATAAATGGAGGGGGAGCAGATTTTAAGTTTGTCAGCTTTCCAATGATGCCCCTCTACAGTCTAAAATGGGTTATCTTTTACATAACAGGATGGTAATAGATCATTGGGTCTATACCTAGCCAAATGGAAAAAGAGACACAAAAGCTCACCGAATAAAATGATGCCTTAAAAAGATGAATTGGGCAAATAGAAGTGAAGGACTCCATAAGATATCAAGTAACAATCATTATTATTTATTTATTTAATATTTTTTAGTTTTCAGCATCGATTTTCAAGAGAGTTTGAATTACAAAATTTCTCCCCATTTCTACTGTCCTCCCACTCCACGATGGCATATATTCTGATTGCCACATTCACCAGTCACCCCTCCCTTCTGTCACCCAACTTCCCCCATCCCCTTTTACATTACTTTCTTGTAGGGCAAGATAGATTTCTATGCCCCATTGCCTGTATATCTTATTTCCTAGTTGCATGCAAAAACTTATTTTTTGAACATCTGCTCTCAAAACTTTGAGCTCCAAATTCTCTCCCTTCTTCCCTCCCCACCAATCCTCCCTAAGAAGGCAAGCAATTCAACATAGGCCATATGCATATCATTATGCAAAAACCTTCCACAATACTCATGCTATGAAAGACTAACTATATTTTGCTCCTTCCTACCCCATCCCCCTTTATTCAGTTTTCTCCCTTGACCCAGTCCCTTTTCAAAAGTGTTTGCTTTAGCTTACCTCCTCCCCCATCTGCCCTCCCTTCTATATCCCCATTTTCTTATCCCCTTGCCCCTACTTTTCTGTGAGGTAAGATACCCAACTGAGTGTGTATGTTATTCCCTCCTCAGGTGAAATCCGATGAGAACAAGATTCACTCATCCCCCCTCACCTGCCCCCTCTTCCCTTCCAATGAATTGCCTTTTCTTGTCACTTTTTTTGTGAGATAATTTACCCTATTCTATCTCTCCCTTTCTCTCTCTCTCAATATATTCCTCTCTCATCCCTTAATTTGATTTTATTTTTTTAGATATCATCCCTTGATATTCAACTCACCCTGTGCCCTCTGTCTATATATACATTCCCTTCAACTATCCTAATACTGAGGTCTCATGAATCATATGCACCATCTTTCCATGTAGGAATATAAACAAAACAGTTCAACTTTAGTTAGTCCCTTATGATTTCTCTTTCTTGTTTACCTTTTCATGCTTCCTTGATTCTTGTGTTTGAAAGTCAAATTTTCTCTTCAGCTCTGGTCTTTTCACTGAGAAACCTTGAAAGTCCTCTATTTTTTTGAAAATCCATATTTTGCCTTGCATGATACTCAGTTTTGCTGGGTAGGTGATTCTTGGTTTTAATCCTAGCTCCATTGACCTCTGGAATATCATATCCCAAGCCCTTTGATCTTTTAATTTAGAAGCTGACAGATATTGTGTTGTCCTGATTGTGTTTCCACAATACTCAAATAGTTTCTTTCTGGCTGCTTTTGGGAGCTCTGGAATTTGGCGACAGTATTCCTAGGAGTTTTTTGACTTTGTTGACTTCTTCTGGCTGTATGTTTTGGTCTTCTTTGTCACCAAAGAAAGATTCCAAAGTCTGAGTCTGAATCTGAGTCTCTGTCCTTTTTTGCTGCCTGGCCATGTTCCCAGCCAACTATTTGACCCTTGAGTTTTTCATCAGGGTATGACTGCTTGTAGAGTAGAGAGTACTTTGTCCCAAGCTTGAGGGTCTGTGCTGTTGTTTTCAGACCTATTTCTACATACCAATGCTCCTCCTCCCCCAAGAACTGCCAACCCGGACTGCAACTCAGATCTAAGCAGGCTCTGCACTCCTGCTCTGATCCACCACTTATTTCCTCCCACCGGGTGGGCCTGGGGCCAGAAGCAATTACTGTAGTTCTGTAGCTGCACCACCTCCGCTGTCGCTGGGGTGGTGGCCAAACCATGAACTCTTTTCACTCTGTCCCAGCAGTATTTCCAACAAACCTTCTCTGTTGTCTTTGGTGTTTGTGGGTTGAGAAGTCTGGTAACTGCCACAGCTCACTGATTCAGGGTGCTAGCACCTTTTCCACCTGGCTCCTGGGTCTGGTTGGTCTGGGCGCAGCCCACGCTGTGCTCTGCTCTGCTTCCAGCTCCATGCATGATAGACTTCACCCAGCGACCATCCAGGCTGTCCTGGGCTGGAGTCCTGCTTCCCTCTGCCATTTCATGGGTTCTGCAGTTCTAGAATTTGTTCAGAGCCATTTTTATCAGTTTTTGGAGTATCCTGGTGGAGAGCCCTAGGGAATTTCCTGCTTTCCAGCAACCATCTTGGGTCTGCCCCCCATCAAGAAACAATCAAAGTCAAAATGATAAAAAAAAGAAATAAAAGAAAATATGAAATATGTCATAGGAAGAAACAACTCACTTGAAGAGATAATTTAAGAATTATTGTATTTTGTCTGAAAAGCATGATCAAAATAAGAGCATAAACATTGTATTTCAAGAAATTATAAAGGAAAACTGCCCCAAATCATTGAACTAGGGTACAAAATAGAAATTGAAAAAATACAATGATTACTTCCTAAAGAGATTCCCAAATTTAAACATAGGAATTTTAGAGCCAGGTAACAGAGCTCCAAGGTCAAAGAGAAAAAAATTCAAAGAACCAGAAAGAAGTATTTGAATACATTGGAATCACAGTCAGGTCATTAAAAAAAAATTGGCAGCTACCACTTTAAAGTATCAGATAACTTGGAATATTGTATTCCTGAAAGCAAAAGAGCTAGCATTATAACCAAGAATAACTTATCCAGCAAAACTTAATATTATCCATTGGGGTAAAATGGATTTTACTTGAAATAGAGGACTTTCAAACATTCCTGATGAAAAGAGCACAGCTGAATAGAAGAAAAAATGACTTTTGAATCCATAGCATAATGTTCAAATTCCAAAAGTAAAAGATAAGTGAGTTACAGGAGGAATTAAACTGTAAAACTGTACTTGTGAGGCATTTCAACTTTCACTTCTCGGAGCTCCAAAAATCTAACTGTTATATAAATAAAAAATATGCTAAAGAGATAAATATAATCTTTATAAAGTTAGATATGGTAGAGCTCTGGAGAAAACTGAATGGAAATAGAAAGGAGTAGAACTTTTACTCAGTTCTATGTGGCACCTTTACAAAAAAGAATTCACTATGAATTAGGGGATAACACTTAAAAGCTAAATGCAGAAAACTAGTAATACTAAATGTACCCTTTTCAGACAATAAAGCAATAAAATCACACTCATTAAAAGGCTGTGAAAGCATAAATTAAAATGAATTGATACCTAAGTAACCTAGTCATACAAAATGAGTGGTTTAAAGAAATTATACAAACAATCAACAATTTCATTAAAGAGAATGACAACAATGAGGCCACATACTAAAATTTCTGGGATGAAATCCAAGCAGTATTAGGGGAAAATTTACATCTCTAAATGCATACACCAAGACAAGAAAGAAATAGTAGCTTAATGAATTGGGAATGGAATTTTTAAAAAGCTAGAAAAAGGGCAAGTTTAAAGTGCCCCATTGAATACTAGAAATGGAAATATTGAAAATCAAATGATAGATTAATAAAATAGAAAATAAGAAGTCATTGAACTAAGAAATAAAACTAAGTGCTGCTTTTATTTTTAAAATGAAATAAACCTTTTAATATTTTGATTAAAAAGAGAGAAAAAAACACAATTTTCCAGTATCAAAAATAAAAAGGGTGAATATACACCTAAATGAAGATGAAATGAAAGAAATTATTAGAGGCTATATTGCCCAGTACAATTGACAATCAAAGTGAAATAGATGAATACGTATTTGCCAAAAATACATTGAACAGATTAACAGAAGAGGAAACAGGATACTTAAATAGCCTTATCATAAAAACAAAAAAAAAAAATGAGCGAAGTATAAATGAGCTCCCTAAGGGAAAAAAAAAATCCAGGATCAGATAGATTTACAAATGGATTCTACTAAATATTTAAGGATCAATTAACCTTCATATTACTTAATCTATTTGAAAAAAAGATACATAAAGCAGTCTCACCAAATTCCTTTTGACAAAAACATGGTGTTGATACCCCAAGCAAGGAGAGCAAAAACAGAGAAAGAAAATTACATATCTTTAATGAATGTTGATGCAACAGTTAAAATAAAACACTGGCAAAATTACAGCAATGCATCACAAGGATCATATACTTTGATTGAGTAGGATTTATGCTGGGAATGGAGAGCTGGTTTAATATTAGGAAAACTAAAAACATAATTGACAATATCAGCAATAAAAACAGCAAAATTTATATAATTATTATACTAGATGCAGAAAAACTTTTGATAAAATATAACACTCATTCCTCTTAAAACACAAGAAATCTTAGGAATAATGGCATCTATCTTAAAATAATAAATCGTATTTGTCTAAACCAAAAGCAAGCTTTATTTTCAATGATGACAAAAAAGAAGTTATCCAAATAAGATGGGGGGAAGCAAAGATCTTCCTTAAGATCACTATTATTCAATGTTGAGTTAGAAATTCTAGCTACAGCAATAAGCAAAAGAAAAATAAATTGAAGGGATACAAAGAGGCAATGTGGAAACAAAACTCTTGGCAGACAAATTGATGGTATATTAGGTAACCCCAAAGAATCGACTAAAAAATTAGTTAAAACAATTGACCACTTTAGCACAATGGCAGAATATAAAATAAGTCCACAGAAATCATGAGCATCCTCTATGTTACAAACCAAACCTCACAGGAAGATAATTTCCATTTAAAATAAATTCACACAATATTAAATATTTGGACATCTACATGCCAAGACAAAGTCAAGGACTGTATGAATACAATTACAAATACTTTTTAGATAGACAAATATACAAATCTAAATAACTGGAAAAATATTGATTGCTCATGGGTAGGCTGAACCAATATAATAAAAAAATATAATTTTTTCCAAGTTAATTTGCTTAGTCTCATATCAATCAAAATGTTGTTGTTGTTTTTGTTTAGTCATTTCAGTCATGTTCAATTCTTCCTCACTCCATTTGGGGTTTTCTTGAAAAAAAGATGCCAAAATGGTATGCCATTTCCTTTTCCAACTCATTTCGCAGATCGGGAATTGAAGCAGAGTAATGTCACTTGCTCAAGGTCACATAGCTTGTTAAGTGTCTGAGATCGAATTTGAACTCAGGAAGATACATCTTCCTGAATCCAGGCCCCAGCACTCTAACCATTATGCCTTGTAGCTGCTTAACAACAAAACAACCAAAATTATTTCATAGAACCAGAAAAAAAATTGTCTGGGGGATCAAAAATCCAAGAATATCAACAGAATCAATGAAAAAAATGTAAAGGAAGTCAGCCTAACAGTACTGGATTTCAAACTATATTACAAAATGGTAGTCATCAAAAGAATCTGGTATTGGCTAAGAAAGTGGCAGATTGGTAGACTAGATTAATTACACAGTAAGTAGTACTAAATTATCATAATAATATAGTGTTTGATAAATGCAAGGATCCAAGTTTTTGATACAAGAATTCACTATTTGACAAAAATTCCTGGGACGACTGGAAAGCAAAAGCAGAGACTAGGCATAGAATTGCATCTCATACCATATGCCAAATAAAGTCAGAAAAGATAAATGATTTAGACATAAAGGACGGAAAAATTTGCTTGTTAAATCTCTTAATGAGGTAGGACCAAATAAGAGACAGAGGCATCATTGTAAATAAAATGACTAATTTTGATTACATTAAATTAAAGGTTGTAGAGGTTTTTTGTTGTTGTTTTGTTGTTATTGTTGTTGTTGT
Organism: Trichosurus vulpecula; assembly: GCF_011100635.1. NCBI lineage: Eukaryota > Metazoa > Chordata > Mammalia > Diprotodontia > Phalangeridae > Trichosurus > Trichosurus vulpecula. The sequence goes on along the minus strand of NC_050578.1, from coordinate 94,579,227 downwards.
TTTGCATAAAGAAAACCAATGCAGCTAAAATGAGCAGGAAAGGAGGAAACTTGGCAAAAAAAATACAGGAAGTTTCTCCTATAGAGACCTCATTTCTCAACATATGGTGAACTGAGTCAAATTTATAAAAGTGAGTCATTCCTCACTATTGATTAACTAAATGCAAATTAAACCAACTCTAAGGTACCACTTCACACTTATAGATTGGCAAACATGACAGAAAAGGAAAAGGACAAATGCTAGAAGAGATGTGTAAAAATTGGTACACTAATTCACCGCTGATGGAGTTGCAAGTTGTTCTAAACCTTTTGGAGAACAATTTGAAACTCTGCCCAAGGGGCTATAAAACTGGGCATACTCTTTTAATTCGCAATAGCACTACCAGGTCTGTTTCCTAAAAAGATGAAAGAAAAGGAAAAAAGAACCCATATGAACAAAAATACTTTTTAGCTGCTCTTTTTGTGGTGGTAAAGCACTGGAAATTTTAGGGATGCCCATCAATTAGGGAATGAATGAACAACTTGTGGTTATTGTACTATAAGAAATGATGAGGGAGATGATTTCTGAAAAGCATGGGAAGACTTAGATTATCTCTTGCAAAGTAAAGTGAGCAGAACAAGAAAAGCATTCTGTATTGTAATAATGATCAATTGTGAAAGACTTAGCTACTTTGACCAAGACAATGATTTAAGACAATTCCGAAGGACCTCTGATGAAAACACTATCTACTCTAGAGAAAGAACTGATGAATTCTGAATACAGATTGAAAGATGATTTTTCACTTTCTCTATTTCCTTTTTTTCTTTTTTTTTGCAACATGGTTAATATTGAAACATGTTTTGCACAACTTCACATATGTAATTGATATCATGTTGCCTTCTGAAGTGGTGGGGAGGGATGAGGTGGAAGGAAAGAATTTGGAACTCAACATTTCTTTTACAAATGAATATTATAAATAAATTAAAACAGAATTTATTTGAGCTGTTTAACTTTGTTGTCTAAATGGGCTTTTCCATCTATTTATTTTGCTTCTTATTGAATGGGCCTAGGCATTTGTTGCTCAATTACACTATACTCTGAGTTTTGTCCCTGCCTCTGTAATGTTAATCAGGGCAGGGTTTTTTGCTCTTCTTCTTTTAAGTGCTTTTAATGAGTCTGGGTTTTGTTTGAATGGGGCAGGTAAAGTGGCATCTTTTTTGTCTTTGAATGTTTCTCATTACTAAGACAATCAAGAGTCATTGAATTGTATATGATGTGGTGCTGGCAATTTGAGAGCTTTCCCACACCCTAAAAGGTGAGCCTTGAGCCCCCAGGGCCCTGAAATGAGTATATAAGCTCTGAGATTGGCATTTGACTTTTGGGGATATACTCATAGAAAGAATATGAGTGATGAGACTTTGGGCAAGCCATTGAACCCATCCACCCCCTGCTTTTTAACCCAGACAGATAGATGCTGGTGCTTCTCTGGTAACTATGATTTGTGATTTAAATCAGACAAGGTCTGTCTCTTGGTGTTTGTAATCTGCCTTGAAATTCAGGGGGCTGATCTTTTGCACCTGAACTAAGTGAATGATATACGTATGTTTAATTAAAGTGAGTTTGTTAACTCCTTAAATTTGCTTTCCTTAGAAAAGCAGATGAAAGAACCTGTGTTAGGAGCCCTTCGGTGTGCTGGTTGTTGTTGGTCTTACACAGCCACAGTAGCTGCTAGCAACATTGTTGTTATGGTCTCTTCAGAAGGCCTTTATCCCTTCAGCAATGCACAGTATCACAGCAAAAAAAAAAAAAAAAAAAAAAAAAAAAAAAGCTAAACATGGCCTGAGGGATCATCTATTGCAATTTCATTTTACTTATGATGGTGCTGAGACACAAAAAGAAAACATGACTTCCCAGTGCCAAATAGGGTCAGGAATTGAACCCTTTTTTTGTTTGATTGTTTGTTTTGCTTTGTGTCGTTTTGGTTTGGTTTGGTTTGGTTTTTTTGCATAGCCACTTCCCTTTCTACTATATTGTTCTGTTAGGTTAATTACTCTAAAACAAGAAATTCCCTGTTCTTCTCTTTTATGCAAAATTTCAATGTGTATATGCCATAAAGCTATGAAAAACATTCAACAGTGCCAAACTGCATTGATGTGTCACTAATGTGAATAGGTTTTCATTTCTAGGAGCAGAAAACATTTATCAGACTCCTTCCCTATTTTTAAAAAATTCCATCTACTTGCCATTTTTCATGTCAGCAGGAAAAAGAAAAAGTAAAAGAGAGAATATCTCCTCAGGGAACAAAAGGGTAACAAGAAATTACAGTATTTTGTGTGCTTGTTGTGGGGTTTCCTTTTTTATTCTTCCCAAAATAGCTTTGTTTTCTTTCATTGAAAGAACAGGTACCAAATTGCCTAGTCAGCAAAATCTGCTGACAGGATACTCAGGGATGAAATTCCTCTTTTTCGCTCAGGGAAAAACAAAACAAAACAAAACAAAAATTGAAAGAGAAACAAATTACCAAGACAAAAAATATTCACTTCATTTTGGATTTTGATTCACTGCTTCCATTAGTATGCTATTTTTTATTCTGTTTAGATGATTTTTACAACACATCATTCATTTGTAATTAAGCATTTTGGATTTTCATTTCTAAACATAGTGCCAAGAAATTGCAACAAACTAGACAATGTTCCTAAAAAAAGTTATTAGGATTACAGCATGTAGATATTGTCTAGAGACTGAGAATGCTTATAGGAATATATTTTATGGGAAACTACTATGAAAGTAATTTAAGAGAAAGTATGCATTAGATATCTTTGAAATTTCAAATGTAATTTTTTCATATCTGGGGCAATATGTTAGATGGTTTGGGGGTTATAAAGACTTCCTTTTAACAGCTATTGTCTATGTGACCCTAGAGAAATTCCTTAATGTCAAGGTGTCCCCGGGAAAATCCTTCAGAGTATAAATTACAGAGGCATGGCCTGAACACATTCATATACTACAAACCTTTGGTTAAGAAGCCAAATAGTTCATTCCTACTTATATTCCTTCTGGATTCTAGAAAATCACCCTTATCCAAAAGAATATTTGGAGTTAGGTTGTACTTCCTCTATTATTTTTTTAATTTAATTTAAATTTATTTATTTAACATATTTGGTTTTCAGCATTGATTTTCACAACAGTTTGAATTACAAATTTTCTCCCCATTTCTACCCTCCCCTCCACTCCAAGATGGCTGATATTCTGGTTGCCCTGTTCCCCGGTCAGCCCTCCCCTCTATCACCCCCCTGCCCTCTCATCCCCTTTTCCTTCCTTTCTTGTAGGGCAAGATAAATTTCTACGCCCCATTGCCTGTGTATCTTATTTTTTAGTTGCATGCAAAAACTTTTTTTGTTTTTGAACATCTGATTTTAAAACTTTGAGTTCCAAATTCTCTCCCCTCTTCCCTTCCCACCCACCCTCCCTAAGAAGTCGAGCAATTCAACCTAGGCCACACATGTATCATTATGTATAACCCTTCCACAATACTCATGTTGTGAAAGGCTAACTACATTTTGCTCCTTCCCAACCCATCCCCCTTTATTGAATTTTCTCCCTTGACCCTGTCCCCTCTCCAAAGTGTTTGTTTTGATTACCTCCACCCCCATCTGCCCTCCCCTCCATCACCCCCCCCCCCTTTTTATTTTTTTTTTTATCTTCCTCCCTCTTCTTTCCTATGCGGTAAGATACCCAACTGATTATGTATGGTATTCCCCCTCAGGCCAAATCTGATGAGAGCAAGGTTCACTCATTCCCCCCTCACCTGCCCTCTCCCCTCCTCCCACAAAACTGCTTCCTCTTGCCACCTTTACTTGAGATAATCCACCCCATTCTATCTCTCCCTATCTCCCTCTCTCAGTATGTTGCTCTCTCATCCCTTAATTTCATTTTATTTCTTTTAGATATCTTCCCTTCATCTTCAACTCACCCTGTGTCTGCTCTTTTACGTATATATATATATATATATATATATATATATATATATATATACACATATACATATATATATAAAAACACATATATATACACATACATACACATACATACATATACACATAGATATATACATACATACACATTCACTTATATATATATATAAACATATATATATGCATATTCCCTTCAACTACCCTAATACTGAGGTCTCATGAATCATACACATCATCTTTCCATGTAGGAATGTAAACAAAACAGTTCAACTTTAGTAAGTCCCTTGCAATTTCCGTTTCTTGATTACCTTTTCATGCTTCTCTTGATTCTTGTGTTTGAAAGTCAAATTTTCTATTCAGTTCTGGTCTTTTAACTGAAAAAGCTTGAAAGTCCTCTATTTTATTGAAAATCCATATTTTACCTTGGAACATGATACTCAATTTTGGTGGGTAGGTGATTCTGGGTTTTAATCCTAGCTCCATTGACCTCCGGAATATCGCATTCCAAGCCCTTCAATCTCTTAATGTAGAAGCTGCCAGATCTTGGATTATTCTGATTGGGTTTCCACAATACTCAAATTGTTTCTTTCTGGCTGCTTGCAATATTTTCTCCTTGATCTGGGAGCTCTGGAATTTGGCAACAATATTCCTAGGAGATTTCTTTTGGGGATCTATTTGAGGAGGCGATCGATGGATTCTTTCAATTTCTATTTTGCCCTGTGGCTCTAGAATATCAGGGCAGTTCTCCTTGATAATTTCTTGAAAGATCACATCTAGGCTCTTTTTTTGATCATGGCTTTCAGGTAGTCCAATAATTTTTAAATTATCTCTCCTGGATCTATTTTCCAGGTCAGTGGTTTTTCCAAGGAGATATTTCACATTGTCTTCCATTTTTTCATTCCTTTGGTTCTGTTTTATAATATCCTGATTTCTTATAAAGTCACTAGCTTCCACTTGCTCCAATCTAATTTTTAAAGTAGTATTTTCTTCAGTGGTCTTTTGGACCTCCTTTTCCATTTGGCTAATTCTGCCTTTCAAGGCATTCTTCTCCTCATTGGCTTTTTGGAGCTCTTTTGCCATTTGAGTTAGTCTGTTTTTTAAGGTGTTGTTTTCTTCAGTGTATTTTTCAGTATTTTTTTGGGTCTCCTTTAGCAAGTCATTGACTTGTTTTTCATGGTTTTCTCGCATCCTTCTCATTTCTCTTCCCAATTTTTCCTCTACTTCTCTAACTTGCTTTTCCCAATCCTTTTTGAGTTCTTCTATGGCCTGGGGCCAGTTCATGTTTTTCTTGGAGTCTTTTGTTGTAGGCTCTATGACTTTGTTGTCTTCTTTAGGCTGTATGTTTTGGTCTTCTTTGTCACCAAAGAAAGAATGCAAATTCTGAGACTGAATCTCGGTGCGTTTTCGCTGCCTGGCCATATTCCCAACCAACTAACTTGACCCTTGAGTTTTTCAGTGGGGTATGACTGCTTGAAGACTAACGAGTTCTATGTTCCACGTTTGGGGGGGAGGTGCCAACTCTGTCAGACCCGCACTACTCCTTCCCCAAGAACCCCCAGTCCAGACTGGGCTTAGATCTTCAGCAGGCTGTTGTACTCCTGCTCTGATCTGCCACTTAATTCTTCCCACCAGGTGGGCCTGGAGCCGGAAGTAACAACAGCTGTAGCTGCCCCACCTCCGCTGCCCCCAGGGCTGGAAGCCGAACCGCGAACTGCTTTCACTCCAGCAGCTTTTCCCACTAACCTGCTCCGCAGTCTTTGGTGTTTGTGGGTCGAGGGGTCTGGTAACTGCTGCAGCTCACATATTCAGAGCGCTAGGGCCCCCTCCGCCCAGCTTCTGGTCTGGATGGTCCACGCTGCTCAGGCTGGGCTCTGCTCCACTCCGTTCCCAGCTCCCAGCTCCCAGCTCCGTGTGGAATAGACCTCACCCAGAGACCATCCAGGCTGTCCTGGGCTGGAGCCCTGCTTCCCTCTGCTGTTCTGTGGGTTCTGCCGTTCTAGAATTGGTTCAGAGCCAATGTTTTACAGGTTTTTGGAGGGACTCAGGTACGTAGCTCACTCTAGTCCCTGCTTACCAGCTGCCATCTTCTACTTCCTCTATTAAATATGCATTTCTACCCATCTCACTTCTCCAGTGAGATATTTCATGGGAAGTCTGATAGCTTCCTTGAGGACTGTGACTCCCTTAACAGGGTACTAAGCCAGATGGTGAACAAAAAAGAATTGAAATCCATTTGTCTCCTACGGCAGTAGTTTCCAGTTTGTGTGCTGTGGACCCATGGGGATTGAGAATCTTTGCAAAGGGTCCTCAATTCCATATGCTCACTAAGCTTTGTCATTTTGAACTTTTTTTAGCTCAATGAAAAATATGCAGTGTGAATATTGATTATATAATATTGGTTTTATATTATCACTGCTGTATTTGTACTTAAATGAGTATTTTCCTGTGCTTTCCAGAATGAAGCATGGCTTTATCTTTTGCCAACATGGCCTCCTTTGTTGGGTTTGTAAGTGTAGCATGCCCTTGGATTTTGTGATGTGCTAAATTGGGGCTTTTTAATAGTAATACATCAATTGTTATTGTGTGAGTATATGGGAAGGAAGGAGTCTCCATACTTGAAGAGTAGGAGAACCACTGTCTTTGGATTTAAATTCAGGCTTGTCTGGTGGACTGCTCTTGAAAATTTCTATTCACTTATAAAATCTATTATCCATTAAACAATAGCAGTCAATGCATAGATGAAATAGTTAGCGTAGCTTATTGAAACTAACCCAGCATTGATGAAACTATGTAGTGGCAAACTTAAATTACAGTCAAAAGACATGACTTATTTTTCTGTCTCCCACAACTTATAGTGATGAAACTAAGGGCAACTTACAAATTCCCTGGGGGTTAGTTTCTTCATGGATAAAACTGGGATAGTAATATTTGTACTACCCACCTACCAGGGCTTCTGTGAGGCAAGTTCTTTGCAGATTGTTCACATATTACATATGTAACTCTATATATGGATATTAATCACAAATCAATCATTATAATTTTTTAGCCATTATCTTATATGGTCTTATACCTATCAGTTAATTATATTGTGACTTTTTTTCTTTTATAAAAGAGAAATTATAGACACATGTTCTCTTCTTAAAATATAGTAAAAAAACCCTTCAGATAAGGTCTGTTTAATGGCTGCTCAAAGTAATACCAATTTCCTGTGCTTTATTTATTTGTTCATGTGGCCAACAAATATTAATTAAATACCTTCAGTGTTCAAAGCATTTTTTTACTTGCTGATGATACAATGTTATCTAGAAGAGAGAACCTGCTCCTTGGATATGACAATCTAAAAGGAGAGACCTGGTGTAAATATAAATAAGTTATATGTGGTAGAAAGTGGTAAAGACAAAAAAGAAAGTCAAAGTTCTCTAAGAAAATTTGAAAAGGGAAATTATTTGTGGAAGAGACAGGAAGTACCTAATCTGGCATTTGGGGGTAAGGAAACCAAATTAGGCAGAAGGGAAGAATATATTCTATGGATAGTTATGTAAGATTATGCACAGAGATGACAGAGGTAGGATGAGAAGTGGGGCCTGAGTCCAGTGTTGTTGGCACATAGAATACATAAGGGGAAGAAAATATGAGTGAAGATGGGAACTTTAGTGGGGAGTTGGATTGTAGAGGTCCTTGAATTCTAGGGTCAGGAAATTTGTACTTTGTTTCTTAGGGAATGGCAAACCACTGGAGGACTTTGAATGGAGACATCACAGAATAATTGCTTAGCAAGATTATTCATACAGTGGTCTGAAGAACTGATCTGTTTGGAGACATGATTATTATGCTAGATTAGGCCAAATGAGTTATAGGCTTTAACAAGAGTTAGGTAGGAGTAAAGAGAATAGGGCAGATCTAACTAATACTGTGAAGGTAGTATTAACAGGACTTGGCTACTCATTGAAAGTGAGGAGAAGAGAGTAAAGGGTCATGCTTTTGGTAAGCAGTTTCAATTTACTGTTTTTCTTTTTATTATCAAAACTTAAATACACAATAAAAAGAAAGAAAATTGTATTGTAAACTTAAATATTGAAACAAATACAAAATAAGGAAAGAAAAAAACATATCATGTGTACATCAGAAGATAAGAGAGGATTCAAAATTTATAACAATAAATTTCCATTTTAAGAAAGACTATATATTAAATATTATGTGGTTGTGTTGAGATCTGTCCATCTTTGCTTCCTTGTAAGTCTTCTTTTGTTCTCTGATGTGCACCTTTTACTGTCTTCCCCTCCTTCTCCACTCCTCCCCCAAGGCTACAATTAATTGTGGATATATTTATATACACATATATACATACACATATACATGTATACACATACATACATACACATATGTAGAGATATACTTTCCCTAACAAATTCTAGTTCTAATCTTTGTTTTTTATTTGTAGGTATTTCTTTTTTCCTATCCCTCCTATCTCCTCTACTTTACTTCTACCCATTACTTTGCCCTCCTATTAATTAACCTACCCCTCCCCACCCAGGATCCCTCCCTTCTCCTCCCCTTCCTATAAATCTAAACACCCTTCTATACCCACATTGACCTATTCCCTTCCCCTCCCCTCCTAAGATCCATCCCTTATCTTCCCAAGGATCCCTCCCTTATCCTCTCATTCCTATTAATTTAAACATCCTTCTATGTTACTCTTTGACCTATTCCTTCACCTTGTCCTCTAGAGATTCCTCCCTTATCCTCCCCCTCCTCCTCCCTATTCCCTTGGCATTTTATTTCTTTCTGAATTTAGAAGATAGGCATTATTACCTTCTCAAACCTATTCCCACAAACAAACAAAACCAATGCAACCAATATTAGAAGTGAAGCAGAAAGCTGGGAAATAATTTTTGTAGCCAGTGCCTCTGATAAAGGCCTCATTTCTAAAGTTTATAGAGAACTGAGTCAAATTTATAAGAATACCATTCTTTCCCCCATTGATAAATGGTCAAAGGATATGAACAGGCAGTTTTCAGAGGAAGAAATTAAAACGATCAATACTCATATAAAAATGCTCTAAATCACTATTGATTAGATAAACACAAATTAAAACAGTTCTGAGGTACAGCCTCACACCTAATAGATTGGCTAATAGGACAGAAAAGGTAAACAACAAATATTGGAGGGGATATGGGAAAAATGAGACATTAATGAACTGTTGGTGGAGTTATGAGCTGATTCAACCATTCTGGAAAGCAGTTTGGAACTATGCCCAAAGGGCTACAAAACTGTACATACCCTTTGACCCAGCAAAACCACCTCTAGGTCTGTATCCCAAAGAGATCAGAAGAATGAGAAAAAGACCCCACACATACAAAATTACTTATAGCAGCTCTTTTTGTGGTGGCAAAGAATTGGAAATTGATAGGATGCCCATCATTTGGGGAACAGCTGAATAATTTGTGGTATATGAATGTAATAAAATACTATTGTGCTATAAGAAATGATGAGCAGGCAGACTTCAGAAAAACCTAGAACTAATGCTGAGTGAAGTAAGCAGAACCAGGAGAACATTGTACACATTAACAACCACATTGTGTGATGACTAACTTTAATAGACTTGGCTATTCTCAGCAGTGCAAGGATCTAAGCCAACTCCAAATGACTCATGTTGGAAAATGCTGTCCATATCCAGAGAAAATACTATGGAGTCTGAATGCATATCAAACATAATATTTGCTCTCTCTTTTTCTTTTATTGTTTGTTTTGTTTCTTCTTTCTCATGGTTTCTCTCATTGGTTGTAACACTTCTTTAAAAGATGACTCATGTAAAAATGTTCAATATGAATGTATATGTAGAGCCTATATCAGATTGCGTGCTGTCATGGGGATGAGTGAGGGGAGGGAAGGGGAGAAAACTAAAAGCTCAAATGTTCATGGAAGTGAATATTGAAAGCTAAACTAAAATAAAATAAATACAAGTTAAATGAAGTTAAAAAAATAAATAAATCTAAGAAATAAAAATAAAAATAAAAACTTCATGAATGCACCCTAACAGTAAACACTGGCATTTAATAGACTATGTGATTGTAAGGAGACAGACAGAATGTGAGAGTGACGAAGGCAATGTATGGCAGAGAGTGCTAGACTGCTCAGAGATTTATCCTTTCAAAGCTAAATATTCACATTCAACCAATGTGGTGGCCCCAAGGCAAAATGACTACCAGGACAATTAATGTCAACAAATTATAGCACTTCTTTGAGTGGGAACGGCTTGTTATTAAGTTGGAGGGAAAGTGGGGCCAACACACAGTTGACAGCAGTGGAGCAGAAAGGGAGTGGGCAGCTTTCAGAATTTTGTTGTATAGCACTGCATTTGCTCATCTGAATTAGAAGACTTGCAAACTTCAAGACTGGTTTTATGAAAATGATGTGGAAATTCAGAAGCTGCTAAATTAAAAACACAAACTCCACAGGGAGTTCTATCCAGCAGGATAGTTCATCCATCTCCAAGAAGGCAGCATTTAATTCCATCAAAAGTAAAGTACAAATGAAGCTTAGAGAGATACAGTATTCTAGGCTCAGTAAGAAGACAGAAAAGATTCAGTTCTATGCTGACAGTAACAATCCAAAGTGCTTTTATGATGTCTCAAAGGCTATTTGTGGTCCAAACGTTTGTGATGTATCTCAACTACTCGGTGCTGATGGAGGCACATTGGTTAATGATAAGGATATGATCCTAGAAAGATGGGCTGAACACTTCCATATTGTTCTCAACCGACTGTAATCAATCAATGCTGAAGCCACTGATCCTTTACCTCAGGTTGAAGTTAATCCCTCCATAGCTGAAGTTCCAACTGCAAAAGAGGTTTTGAATAACATTACGCTCCTTTTATGTGGCAAAGCAAATGGTGATGATTCTATTCCAGCTGAGATTTTTAAGGTGAGGGTACTTTGCTCATACAAAAGCTGACTGAAATTTTCTGGATTGTATGGCAAGAGGACAGTATCCCCCAAGAGTTCAAGGATGCCTCCATTATCCACCTCTATAAATGTAAAAGGAAATACATTGTCATGTAGCAATCACAGGGAGAACTCCCCCTAGTAACTGCTGGCAAGATTATTTTTTTAATTAATTAATTACTTTTTAGTTTACTACTCTCAGCTGCTCAAGTTTTTGAGCTCCAAATTTTCTCCCCCTCCATTTCTTCCCCCTTCTCCCCACCCCCAAGACAGCATGTAATTTGATATAGATTGTTCATATAACTTCACATTAAACTTATTTTCCCAATAGAATTAGAACCAATGAAATGAACCATGAGAAAGATGTAACAAAAACAAAAATAAAATGAAAAATGAAAAAAAGATGGAGAGCAAATAGTTTGCTTCAATCTGCTTCAATTCAGGTCCCATAGTTCTTTCTCTGGATCTGAATAGCCATTTCCATCATAAGCCTTTTGGAGCTGTATTAGAATCTTGCATCATTGAGTAGAGCCAAATCTATCAAAGTTAGTCATCACAGAAGCAATGTATCTTTCGTTGTATGCAATGTTCTCCTGGTACTGCTCCCACCACTCATCATCAGGTCATATAAGTCTCTCCAGGTTTTTCTGAAGTCTATCTGCTCATTTCTTATAGCACAATAGTATTCCATTACATTCATATACCTCAGTTTGTTTAGCCATTCCCCAATTGATGGGCAACACCTTGATTTCCAGTTCTTTACCACCACAAAAAGAGCTCCTATAAATATTTTTGTACGTAGAGGTCCTTTCCTACTTGTGTGATCTCTTTGGAATATGGCCCTAGAAGTAGTATTGCTGGGTCAAAGGGTATGCACATTTTTATATCCCTTTGAGCATAGTTCCAAATTGCTCTCCTGAATGGATCAGTTTATGCCCAATTTCTGCCATACTATCCATCAACAACGCAATAGTGTTCCAATTTTCCCACATCCTCTCTAGCACTTATCATTTTTCTGTTTTGACATGTTAACCAATCTGACAGGAAAGATGTGGTACCTTGGAGTTGTTTTGATTTGCATTTCTCTAATCCATAGTGATTCAGAGCATTTTTTCCTATGACTATAGATGTCTTTCATTTCTTCCTATGAAAACTGTTCATATCCTTTGACCATTTATCAGTTGTGGAATGACTTGTATTCTTATTAATTTGACTCGGTTCCTTGTATATTTTACAGATGAGGCCTTTGTCAGATGCACTGTTTCTGAAAATTCTTTGCCAGTTTTCTGCTTCCCTCCTAATCTTGCTTGCATTGGCTTTGTTTGTACAAAAACTTTTCAAATTAACATAATCAAAATTATCCATTTTGCATTTTGTAATGCTCTCTATCTCTTATTTATCTCTTTATTTATCTCTTCCTTTCTCTATAAGTCTGACAGGTAAACTATTCTCTTCTCTCCTAAATTGCTTATAGTATCAGTATTTATATCTAAGTTGTGAACCCATTTTGATGTTATTGGTGTACATGGAGTAAGATACTGGTTTATGCCCAATTTCTGCCATACTATTTTCCAGTTTTCCCATCAGTTTTTGTGAAATATTGAATTTTATTCCAGAAGCTGTACTCTTTGGGTTTATCAAAGAGTAGATTACTATATTCATTGATTATTGCATCTTGTGCACTTAACCTATTCCATAGACCCACCACTCTATTTCTTACCCAGTACCAAGTAGTTTTGATGATTTCTGCTTTATAATCCAGTTTAATATCTGATATGGCTAGGTTTCTTCTCTAGCATTTCTTTTCATTAATTCCCTTGATATTCTGGATATTTTGTTCTTCTTGATGCATTTTGTTATTATTTTATCTAGCTCTATTAAATAATTTTTGGTAGTTTTATTGGTATGGCATCAAATAAGTAAATCAATTTAGGTAAAATTGTCAACTGATGTTTTTCCATTTATTTAGATCTGCCTTTATTTGTGAGAAGTGTTTGATAATTGTGTTCATCTAGTTCCTCGGTTTGTGTTGGCAGGTAGACACCCAAATATTTTATACTGTCAATAGTAACTTTAAATGGAATTTCTCTTTCTCTTTCTTGCTGTTGGGCTTTGTTAGTGTTATATAGGGATGTCATTGATTTATTTGGTCTTATTTGATATCCTGCAATTTTACTAAAGTTATTTACTATTTGTAGTAGAAAAAAAGAAAAAAAAATCTGCCATGCCTGAAGGTGGATACTTTCCCCTTAATTCTTTCCAGCTCTGTTCTATGTTTAATTTTCTCTCATTAGAATTTAAGCTCAAGGAGGGCAGAGACTGTCTTTCCAGTTTCTTGTGTTTTTATTCCCAGCAGTTGTCTGTTTGTGACATATATGAAGTGCTTAATAAATATCTTTACTCAGCTATAGAATCATATGAACCTAGTGTTCTTCACAATTTTTGCAGTATTGATTTTCAAAGTTTATGTTCAGAATGTCTGCCTTTAAAAATTTCTTTACTGTTTCTGTGTTATAAATATTCTATGTGACAATGAGAAGTATTTATGTAATGTTCTTGTTCAGAGAGCCCCATGAGACTTACACTACACTTTGGGGACATAACTATAACAAAACTTGATTTTTAAAGGCAAACAATGAAAATATGTAACAAATGCTCAGGAAGCTCTTTATTCTACAATGGTAAGGTACACAAGTGAAGCACCTAGTAAGATACCAGCTGTTCCATAAACTTCTGTATGTCTCTAATTTTTTTCTCTCCTGGTCATAGCTGTTAATGTGCATGGTTGCCTATGTGAAAGTGAAAATGAAATTATTAATAAAATCTCAGGAATGCCTAGAGTTGTGAAAGTTGAATGGGTGATTGTTAAGGATTGACTATATATATGTGTGTGTATATATATATGTGTGTGTATGTGTGTGTGTGTGTGTGTGTATTTATATACACACACGTTATGTTTAGTATCCCAAAAGGAACCATGTGACTTTCAATGTATAATATTTTTTTACATTCAGGCCATAGCTTTCTGCTATTGACTTCCAAGAATTGAGTCATAGAACTATGTAAATATGTGAACATATACAATATAAAACTTAATAATATTATTAAATAATGCTGCTAATGTCTTTATAGCTCTAAATAATGCTACAGATTAGGTTCATGGTGTGATTTGGTACATTAAGTCACCCAGGTTTATAGTCACTCTGTCTTTGGTAGTCTAAATATAAAAAAAATGAATGTCTCCTTATTATGTCCCCAATCTCAAGGTATTACTCTATAATGACATGTTAGGGTGTTGAGATTCCTTCTTAGTTAGAGTGTGAAGTGAGGTGTCCTCTGTGACACTCAGAGCTATCCCATTCCCTCATTTAATGAACAAAGGGAAGAAAAACATTTAAGTCCCTACTATGTGCCAAGTAGTATGTTAAAGAGTTTTACAATATTCTCTCTTGATCCTCACAAATCTACAAGATAGATTCCATTTTTGTTGTTGTTCAGTCATGTCTGACTCTTTGTGACCCCATTTGGAGTTTTCTTGGCAAAAACACTAGAGTGGTTTGCCATATACTTCTAGAGCTCATTTCAGATGAAGAACTGTGGCAAACAAGGTTAAGCCACTTGTCCATTGTCACACAGCTAGTAAATGTCTAATGTCAGATCTGAACTCATGAAGATGACTCTTCCTGACTGCAGGCACAGAGCTCTATTCACTGCAACATCTGGCTGCCTTAAATTCTATTATTATCCCCATTTTACTATTGAGGAAACTGAGGTTAAGTGTGAATTACTTTGAGTCACACAACTAGCAAATGTGATGCTGTATTTAAACTCATTTCTTCCAGATTTCAGAACCAGCACTTGTTCTACTGAGCAATAAAAACAAAGATAAAGATCAGGTACTTAGCCCACAGTTGTTTACAACAAATACAATTAGACCAATCAGATGCAGTTTTAAACAGAATAAAACAGCAGGATCCAAAATGGGTGCCAGTCACACTCTGCTGAAATAAGGTGGTGGTAGTGGGTTTGGGGGAGACATAAGGGCTACCAGTTCCTCCGTATTCCCCATCCCATATTTGTTTTATTCCCAGACCTCTAGCCTGGGGCTAGAATTAAAACAAATAAACAATTGTCTGTATTACTAGTTGTCCCTTTATCTTTTACCTTTCCAGTCTCATTGGAATTATGCATTTTAGATGAGGAACTCTTAATGTTTGGCTATTGCTACCATTGACTTACTACTTTTGCTGCACTGCTACTCCATGATGGAAAAGTAGGGATAGAGGGAAGGAGAACAGAACTGCCAATATCACCTTTTATCCTTGTGGTCTTTCTCAAGACCTTTTTTTTTTTTTTAATGGTATCTGCATCCAGAGAAAGAACTGATAAGTAGAAGTAGGTCTAAAGTGATTTTACACACACACTTACACAAGTGTGTGTGTGTGTGTGTGTGTGTGTGTGTGTGTGTGTGTGTGTGATGGTAGCCATCTCTAGTGTAGGGGGAGGGAAGAAAAAAAGAAATTTTTATGATAACTTTATTACATCTTTAAAAGGAATAATAGCTGTATATAATGGAATTGCCATTTTATGTACAATCAGCTTTTTTCTTACTATGTTATGTTATAGAAATGCTTTTTTTTTATTCCATGAATTAAAAATAAAATAAAGAAGAAAAACTGTTGTTCTAGAGGAAAACTATGCCCTATGTTCCCATTCCCTCAATAGCTTCCTCTCTTCTTGAGCTAGGAAGAAAAATAAGTATCATGATCTTTTAACAGCATAGGCCCCTTCTCAAAATAGCCAGTTATGACTTGCCAGAAGTATTACTGGATTAATAAATTATAATGTTCAAAACAAATTTAACTGTCCTCAAAAGTAAGTTAGATCCTGAGAATGCTCACATGTGAAAAGAAGCAGCTTTTATTCATTGCCTCAAATTTGGTACAACATTGCCAAAATAGCTTTGATGCAGAGAAAGTTAGGCAAATTATACCTGCTGCTTTGATAGTCAAAAGGACGAAAGCAGATATTTGCAATGGATTAATATATCAAACAGGTTGGAATAAAAAGGTAGGGCTTTTGTCTTTCTACCCTCTGGCACTTAGGATGGTACTAATTCATAGTACATATTTAATAAAAGCTTGTGGATTGGTTGATATATTATGGGTAGAAAACAGTAAGATATTGACATTTCTAAAAATGAATTTCAATAATTAAAAAACAAAAACTATTTCTATGGCTAAGAAAGATTGTATAACAAGATAAATATCATCTATTTGAAATGATAATAATGATTTTTCATATTTATAAGACATTTAAAAGATAAGAAATTAACTTTCTTGATAATCATCCTTTTACTTGTATGATATTGACAGACCTATGAATATCAACTTCAGGAAGTTCATAGAAGAGGTTAAATATTTTTTTTCTAGGGAAAACAGGGATGGAGCTGAGAGTTATACCCAGGCATTCTGACAATATGTCTTGTGGTCATTCTTCTTTCCCAAATGTCCTAAATAGAGGGAAACTGATATCCTGTAGGTAGGTACTAATGGACTAATAGAAATCAGACATGTTAAATAGTGGCAGAAATTTATTAACCTATGAAGTTAAAAGACCTTTAAGCCTAGTTTATTTCAGATAGGCAATAAATAGAGTGAAGTTGGTAACTCCTTAAAGTAGAGAGCAACTTGTCAAATGTGTCTATGGTCAGTACCAGAGGCAAAAATTCACATGAAGCAAGCTCAAATTGATCTAAAACTGACTTCTTGTACTTGTTTTTTGTAAGTTTTATTGATTAAGAAGTTCATTTTTTTTCTATTCGCTTAGAATTTTATTTTCCAGGTTACTTATAACATTTAACATTCAGGCTTTTCAAATATTCAGTAGTGAGTTACTGGGGGGAATTGAATCATATCAATCTTGACATTCTTGCCATAAACAAAACAAACAAAGAGAGAAGTTGCAGATAAATAGAAGTGTATTTCTTTTTTTTTAATAGAAGTGTATTTCACAAGTACATCTTTGGAGAGGCAGTGAGGTGGCAGAGTTAGTTTTACTGAATGACTAGAGGCAACAATTTATGAACAGGAAGTTTTCAGAGGAAGAAATGAAAGATGTGCATAGTCATAGGAAAACATGCTCTAAATCACTATTGATTAGAAAAATGCAAATCAAAACAACTCTCAGGTACCACATCTCTCCTGTCAGATTGGCTAACATGTCAAGACAGGAAAATGAAAACATTTATCAATTATATTTTTGAATTTTATCATTTTTATTTAATATTTTAGTTTTCAACACTGATTTCCTCAAGATTTTGAGTTACAAACTTTCTCCCCATTTCTACCCTCCCCCCATTCCAAGGTGGCATATATTCTGATTGCCTCGTTCCCCATTCAGCACTCCCTTCTGTCACCCCACTCCCCACCATCCCCTCTCCCCTTACTTTCTTGTAGGGCAGGACAGATTTCTGTGCCCCATACCCTATATATCTTGTTTCCCAGCTGCATGAAAAAAACAACTTTTTTTGAGCATCTGCTTTTAAAACTTTGAGCTCCACATTCTCTCCCCTCTTCTATTCCTAGCCACCTTCCCTATGTTGATAAATGGGCATACAATTGGTTAAAATAATTGCTAATTATTGTTTTAATTTCTTCTTCGTTGGAGGTGAATTCACCCTTTTAATTTTTGATGCTTGTATTTGGTTTTCTTTCTTTTTTTTTAAATCAAATTATTCAAAGGTTTATCAATTTTATTAGTTTATTCATAAAACCAGCTATTAGTTTTTTTATTATTTCAATAGTTTTCCAGATTTCAATTTTATTAACCTCTCCTTTGGTTTTCAGTATTTCTAATTTAATATTTAATTGGAGATTTTTAATTTGTTCTTTTTCTAGCTTTTCAGTTGCATGCCCAATTCATTGATCTCCTTCATCTTTATTTTATTCATGTAAGCATTTAAAGATATAAAGCTTCCCCTAACAAATGCTTTTGTTGCATCCCATAAGTTTTGGTATGTTGTCTCATTATTGTCGTTGTTTTGAATGAAGTTATTAATTGTGTCTATGATTCTCTAGGATAATATTATTTGGCATCCAATTAGTTTTTAGTTTATCTTTCCATGGCCCTTTATTAAAAATACTTTTATTACATCATGATCTGAAAAGGATTCATTGGCTATTTCTGCCTTTCTGCCCTGTATTGTGAGATTTTTTGCCCTAGTACATAGTCAATTTTTGTGTATGTGCCATATGCCACTGCAAAAAGGTATATTCCTTTCTATCCCCATTCAGTTTTCTCCAGAGGTCTATTATATCTACTTTTTCTAAAGTTCTATCACCTCCTTGATTTCTTTCTTGCTTATTTTCAGGTTAGATTCGTCAAGTTCAGAGAGGGGGAAGTTGAGGTCTACCACTAGTATAGTTTTGCTGTCTATTTCTTCCTGTAATTTCCTTTACTTCTCTAAGAATTTGGATGCTGTACTACTTGGTGCATATATGTTAAGTAATGGTATTACTTCAGCAGGATATAGTTTCCTTTTTTATCTCTTTTAGTTAGATTTATCTTTGCTTTTGCTTTGTCTGAGAGTAGAATTGCTAACCCTGTTTTTTTTTTTTTTACTTCAACTGAAACCTAATATATTCTACTGCAGCCTTTTACTTTTGCCCTGTGTTTATCCCCCTGTTTCAAACTGTTTGTTGTAAACAACATATTGTAGGATTGTGGTGTTTAATCCATTCTCCTATCTGCTTCTTTTTATGGGAGAGCTCATCCCATTCACATTCACAGTTATGGATACTATCTGTGTCTTTTTATTCATCTGATCCCCCCACCCCAAAATTGTGCTTTTATTTCTCCTTTGTCCCTTCCCCTCCTCAAAAGAGTTTTGCTTTTGACCAATGCCTCCCTCAATTTTCCCTCTCTATCAACCTCCTCCCATATTTTACCCTTTTCCCTTCTTCTCTCCCTTCTAATCACCCCCTCACCTTTCCTTTTTCTTTTCCTCTCATACTACATGTAGGACAAGTTTGATTACTATACTTATCAGAGTATGTTATTCTTTTCTTGAACCAAATCTGATGAGAGTAATCTCAAACACTTCTCTCTCTTCTTTTCCACTACTATAATATGTTTTTGAGCCTCATTATGTGAGGTAATTTACCCTTATCTACCTCCTCCTTACCCCCTCTCCCAGAACAATCCTTTTGCATGCCTTAATTATGGTTTTATCATCACATCAGTTAATTTATACCCACATGCTCTAACTATGAGAATCCCTTTAAATTATCATAATACCTAAATCATTCGCAAGGTTATCTCATATATAAACATATAGAAAACAATGTAATCCTATAGAAGGATGTAAACAATTTGACCTTACTGAATAACAAGGTTTCTTCCCCTGCCCCATTTACCTTTTTATGTCTCTCCTCAGATTTGAATTTGAAGATCAAATTTTTCATTGAGCTCTGGCCTTTTCATCAGGAAGGTCTAGAATTCTGTTATTTCACTGAATGTGCATCTCCTTGCCTGAAACTTTCTGCTTAATTTTGCTGGGTAGTTGATTCTTGGTTGTAGTCTAAGCTCTTTTGCCTTTTGGTATATCATATTCCAATCCCTCCTGTCTTTTAATGTAGAAGCTACAAAGTCCTGTGTGATCCTGGCTGTAGTGCTGGGATATTTGAATTATTTCTTTCTGGCTGCTTGCAGTATTGTCTCCTTGACCTGATAGTTCTGGAACTTGGTTACAATATTCCTTATTGTTTTCAATTTGGGTCCTCTTTCAGGGGGTGATCAGTGGATTCTTTCAATACCTATTTTGCCCTCTGTTTCTGGAACGTTGGTGCAATTTTCCTTGATGAATTCTTGGAAGATACTGTCCAGGATCTTTTTTTTCATCATGGCTTTCTGGTAGACTAATAATTCTTAGATTGTCTCTCCTGGATCTATTTTCCAGGTCAGTGGTTTTTGTGGTGTGATAATTTATGTTTTCTTCTATTTTTTCATTCTTTAAACTGATTCTTGATGCTTCATGGTGTCATTAGCTTCTACTAGCTCAATTCTAATTTTTAATGAATTGTTTTCTTCGTTTAGCTTCTGTGCCTCCTCTTCCATTACACCAGTTTTACTTTTCAAAGGAGTCATTTTTTCCAACTAGGTCCTGTACTTCCATAACCATTTCACCAATTTTACTTTTTAATTTTTTTTTCTCATCAGTGAATTTTCTTTCCATTTTTTTTTCTTTTACCTCTCTAATTTGGCTTTTAAAATTCTCTTTGAGCTCTTCCAGGAATGCTTTTTGGGCTTGAGACCAGTTCATATTGCATTTTGAGGTTTCAGATGTAGGTATAGTGTCAATGCTGTCCTCTTTTGAAGTGGTATTTTGATTTTCCCTTTATCCACACTAAGAATCAATGGTCCTTGTTTTTCTGGATTGCTTCTTCATGGTGGTTGTCTTTTTCCTGACTTTTTAAGTGTATCTCTGCTTCTGGGGCCCAAGGGCCTCTGTCCCAAACTTCTTGTGTTGGGAGCTAGAGGCCTCATTACTGGCTTTGTGTCCTGTGCCCTGGTTTTCTCAGCTAGAGACTATATAATGCTGCCACTCATCTGGTACTGAGCTGAACCTGACTGGTGTGTGCCAAGGATCTATGCCCAGTGAGGTCTTTCTGAGTTTCCGTGGGGGTGTCACAGCATGTGGTATGGGGGAGGGATGGTCTGACTGCTAGAAGTCTCTTCCTCTGAGGCCATGATATATTGCGTGTGTGGTCTCAGCCATTGTCTGCACTGTTGTCTGCTAATTCCCCTGGCTGTTCAAAGGCACACCAGGGATCCTAGTGTTGGTGCTTGCTGACTCCACCCTGCTGTGGTTCAGGAAGTCCCTGTTAAGGTTGGTCTTGCTGGGATGCCTCCTGTCCTGCACTGGTCACCTCCTTAGCCTCCTTAGCTAAAAGAATACTGAACCTCCATTTCTGGCTCTTCTATTCTAGGGTTTCTCCTAGAGTAGTATTCTTGGGTTATCCAAGGGAGATATGAGAGTCATTTTACTTGGTCATCATAGCTCCTAGAAGTTCACGAAGTTAAGTTTCAAACCTTTAGACTGTGGGCTGATAGCCCCAGGAGTAGCTGCTACTGCAGCCGCAGGTTTGGCACTTCTGTCTCAAATAGCTCCAATAGACTCCCCTCATGGGTTGAGAGGCCTGGGGATTGCCACTGCAGCCAGCAATTCAGCCCTGGGTCTGCTCCTGCTCCCACTCCTGTATGGTTCAGTTCTGTGTGCCTAGTGCTCTCTCAGCTTGGTCCCCTGGCTCAATTTTGCTGCTTCTGCTCTGGTGTGGTCATGTGCAGTTCTGTAAGCCCAGTGCTTTCCCTGCTCATGGATCCATCCCATCTACCCTGAAGACTCTCCTGGGCAGGCAATCTGCCACACTCAGTCTCCTAGTGGCTTCTGCCTCTTTCAAATCTGCTCAGATTCACTTTTTTAGAGGTATCTGACAGACTTGGTAAAAGAGCTCTGGTTAGTCCCTGTTTTCATTCTGCCATTTTGGCTCCACCCCCAAATATAAATTTACTTGTAAAATCTGAACATTGAAGAACGTTAGACAATTATGAAATGGATCATTTCTTAAATAAATGAAGGTAAAGATTTGAAACCACACTTTTATGATAAATGTAAAACCACATTAAACAAAGTTAGGAAAGAAATCCAGTTAAGCAAAGTCATTTCAAGGGCTTCAAGGATGGAAATGGTAAGTGGACAACAACAAAAAAAATGAAGGAGGCTATAAAAGTGAAGGAGTCTATAGGAAACTCTTTTGATCATCAAGGACAATGAAACCTCTAGAGAAATCTTTAAGCTCATAATATTGGATGTATTTGTAGAAGACATGGAAGTAGTATTGAGGAACACAAATATAGAAAAAGCAGCCAGATTGTAGGACAAGTACGTATAGAGGAGATTTGTACTGGAAGACACAAAATTGTGACTGCAGTGAGAATTCAGTATGAAAGTTACACACACACACACACACACACACACACACACACACATACACACACATATGCATTCATTATATGTACACATATAATATATAGGCATGTGTATATGTGTATACATATACATTTACTATATTACAAACATATGTAATATACATTCACTCTATACATAAATATAAAAATATTTGTTAATATGTATGTATTCATATATCCATACACATGTGGTATATTATATATGTATACATGTATATAGAGAATGCATGTATGAGTAGGATATATATTGAATACACTTGTGCATATCTGTGCATATACACATAGATATACCTATAGATTTGCATATACATGTATCTATATTTAAGTGTGTATTTGTGTGTCTTGTGATCCATTTTTGTGGATTATTCCTTACTAATATCTTCATTCAAGATGTCCATAAGTCATAACTGTGTGTGTGTCTTTGTGTGTATAATATATAAGTATATGTGTGTTCCTTACATACACATAATATAAACACATACACACATTTAAGAATTAAAGGCATCTTGGAGGAGTGTATTAGTGAGGAACAAGCAAACATCCACAGCAATGGATCATTTCTTTTCATTTCAGTCAGAACTTACTGAAACATGTTGCAAGAGGAGGAATAGTAAACTTCTAGTGCTGCACTTGGAGTCGTGAGAGGTAAGTTTAAATCCTTTCTCTACCATTTCCTGCCTGTATGACCTTGGGAAAGTTACTTTACTTCTCTGGTCCACGTGTTCTTAATGGGTTAAATGTACACCATCAACTAGATGACATTGAAGCTCTCTTTCAGTTTTAAATCTCTGATCCATTGTGTCAGTTGCTTGTAGATAATGAAAAAGCATTTAATTTGGAGGATTGAAGCAATACCTTAAAGATCTGCTCCAACACAGTGCCCCTCGTCCAAACATTAAAATGAAATACATAAAAACAGAAATATTTTTGTTCAATCACTTTCATTATAAACATCTGACATGGTTAAAAAAGAGTAAGAATTTTTTGCTCACCTAGACTGTTTACAACTCTAATGGAAGAGATCTAGCACAGAGCCTAAGCTGCAGAGATCCACCAAATATGTCTGTTTGTGTATGACATTGAGCTGGTTATATCAAGTAAATATTGTAGAGACTCCAGGGAGAAATCTATAACCACTCAGAAGAGTTGAATTGACTGTCCAAATAGGAAAGACCAAGTGAATAGAGATGTCTTTTGCTCAGATCATGGCATGAATTTGAATGGACAACCAACAGAGTTCATATACTTGTATGTACTTCTGAGGTAAATGGTAATGATTGACTATTAAGATGAGTCTGAAGTTTAATATAATAGAAGATCAAGATGGATTGCCTTCAGACAACTATAAAGTTTCTTTAATAACCTCAAGCTTCCCATGCAAACCAAGATCTATCTTTTTAATGAGAGCATTTTAGAGAGGTTATTATGTAGCAGTGAGAGAGAATATAGTAGTTTCTGAAAAATTAAAATGATTATCAAAAAGAGGTCCATGAAGAAGTGCATGTTTGGTATGAGCAGGCTACAACATACTTTACAAAACATTAACAAAGAATAAAATATATCACTGGGGAGATGTACGGTAAGAATAAAAAATGATCAGGTCATGCATTGATAGCTAAGGGTCACAGGTGGACAGTCAGAATATTTCCTAGGTACATTTTCCATATCAGAAAAAAAAACAACCAAAAAGACTTCACTGCATTGGGTGATTTCTCTCTAGTGAATTTATGTAAGTACATGGTCAAGAATTGGACAAAATGGGCAGGATGGATGGATGTCTTTGAAGTGAA
Source organism: Trichosurus vulpecula (assembly GCF_011100635.1). Taxonomy (NCBI): domain Eukaryota; kingdom Metazoa; phylum Chordata; class Mammalia; order Diprotodontia; family Phalangeridae; genus Trichosurus; species Trichosurus vulpecula. The sequence goes on along the minus strand of NC_050578.1, from coordinate 94,555,511 downwards.
ATTCCAAATTAGTGAGATCTCAGATCCTTTTGAGTAACTGAAAGCCTGTGAGTTTGGATTGAAAGCAGAGATTCTTAATCAATGTCATTTTGTCACTTTAGCATAGGAGATGTAAGAAATAGTACTATGAATAGTTCTATCCCATGGAAGTGCATCCCTCTACTATTTACTTGTCCATGCCAATTCCTTCACTCCTCACCTGATAGCCTTATTAAATAAGAAATCACATATGAATTAAATTTTATTTTGGAATCTAATCTCATCCAGGAAGACATCCTCTATTTGGTTCCCAGGTAGCTTTAAATAATCAGTAAAGAGAAATGAAGTTTCTGGATAACTGTAGCCAAGAAGTCATATGATTCCAGATAATCTAATGAATGGAATTCTTACTGAGCTAATCTCTCTTTGCCCTCCCATGCCAACTTCTGAAAACAGTTCACTAGATGGGGGAAAAGTGGTTTGTCCCAAATTTTGTTGTCGATACAGAAACATACACAAAATCTTCTTCTCAATCTCTTTCCAGCACAGGACAAATTGCTGCCTTCCAGACTTAACTTACATCATATCTTTTAATTTACTTCAAATTCATAGCTATTTAACTTTTCTTCTGGACAGAACTGAAGGAACTTGAAAGTTACCCTAGAAAAAAAATAGAAAGTCTCCAAGAGATGTGAGCCTAGATACACTATATAGATACTATATATTATATGGACAGTGTTACCTAGCCATGGCGGGGGGGAGTAAATCTTATTGATATTAATCATCACTCACATTTCTGCATATTCTTTAAGCTTATAAAGTGCTTTATGTACTTATAGTCTTGCAAATAGAATATCTCACTTCATACTTCCCAAAGCTTTTCCTTAAGAGAAGCTGCTAATGTGTTTTAGATGCACTTGGATCTCTAATTATCATCCTGGGTTATTTTAGGATCAAACTGATTTTTAAGCCAGTTTGGTATCTAAGTTGATTTTTTTGGTCCATTTTCTTTTACAACTTAATTGATTAAGACATTTGCCACTTTATTTGTGTTCAGTGGGTTCTGCCTAGTCATTGCCCTGATGTTTCCTACCCTAGCATTTTGCAAGCACTTATCGGAACTAAGGGGAAGTTTAGTTTTATTGCCATTGAAAACATTTTATCTTAAGTAAGCATTTCTTTTATTGGATTTTTTTTATTAGAAGTGCTGACATTCATTCTCATTTGGATTGATTTTTTTTATTTTAATACTCCCACTAGTATTAAACACATTGGCTTCTATTTGTATATGTTCATATTCATGATGATAGTTTCATTTCCTTAAAATGGTTAATGTTATTTCCTAGGTGTGTGCTTTACAAAGTCATTGAAGCGGAAGGCACAATCCTGTTAGGCTGATCAACCTTTCACCCACATATCATCCTCTGTGTAATTATTTTCACTTCAGTGATTAGGATCCTTTTTAGAAGGTGAAAGTGGAAAAAGGGGAGCTACAAATAGTACATCTTATCCTGGTTGCTCAGAGCTTTGGATTAATAATGTAAGACTGTGGGAAAGGATGATCCCACTGTAATCATGGAGGCATTACAAAGACCATTTGTTGTTGTTATTATTATGGGAGATTTGGAAATATAAAAACACTGAGGAGAAAAAAATAGGAACTTCACAAAGTTTATAAAATACAATATGCAAAATACAGTAATAAACACTAATTAGAGTGGAATACAGTATCTAATTAATAACATCCAGAATTACTCTCTATTTGATGGCCAAGGTTGAGTTTCTTGAAAACCTCATGGGAAGAGTAGGAACAATTAGATACTGGCAAGAGATATAAAGTTTTCCTATGGATAGGATCATGAAAAAAATGAAACCACAACTGAAGTGATACCAGAATCTAAAAATAAATGTGATGGTGGAGATAAAGAATGTTTAGGCTTTGGGAATTGCCCATGATTTTATTTGGTATATCAAAATTACTGGTGAGGAAATTCCAACTACTGGTACAGGTTAGCCCTCTACAACTTATAGTTTTAGACAGTTGCTCAGGGCATTAAAAAGTTAAGTGATCTGTCCAGGGTGACATAGTCATTTCGTGTTAGAGTGAGGACTTTATCATGGATCTTGATAGTTTTGAAGCCAGTTCTCTCCTGCTAGTCTAGGCAGGATGAAACTAGTCAATGGAGTGTGAGGATGGGGGAGGGCTTGGAGAAGGGGCAGAAAATGTGGGAGGATAAGAGCAGAATTAAATGAAGAATGAACATGGAAACATAAGAAGAAAAGAAAGGTGAAAAATAAGGATTGTCCTTTCTTTTTCTTTTTCTTTTTCTTGTTTATAATCTATTTATTTTTAGTTTTCAACATTCACTGTCATAAGATTTTGAGTTTTAAATTTTCTCCCCTTCCTTCTCCTCCACCTTCCCCAAGACAGTGTGCAATGTGATAGAGGCTTTACTTATACATTCACATTAAAAATATTTTCACATTAGTAATGATGTGTAGAAGACTTAGAACTATTGGAAGGAACCATGAGAAAGAAGAAACAAATCAAAAGAAAAGGAGAGCAAATAGTATGCTTCCATCTGCATTCAGACTACACTTCTTTGGATGGGGATAGCATTTTCCATCATTAGACCTTTGGAGGTGTCTTAGATCCTTGCATTTCTGAGATTGGCTAAGTCTGTCAAGGTCAGTCATTGCACAATGTGGCTGTTACCGTGTAGAATGTTCTCCTGGTTCTGCTCATTTCACTCTGTGTCAGTTCATATAAATCTTTCCAAGTTTTTTTTCTTAAGTATGTCTGGTCATCATCTTATAGCACCATAATATTCCATCACATTCATATACCACAACATGTTCGCCATTCCCCATTTGATGGACATCCCCTCAATTTCCAATTCATTACCACCACCAAAAGAGCAGGTATAAATATTTTTGTACATGTAGATCCTTTTTCCATTCTAATCCCTTTTGGACACAGACCTAAAAGTGGAATTGTTGAGTCAAAGTGTATACACAGTTTTATAGCCCTTTGGCATAGCTCTCCAGTTGCTCTCCAGAATGGCTGGATCAGTTCAAAACTCCACCAACAGTGCATTAGTGTTTTAATTTTCCCACATCTCCAACAGTCATCATTTTCCTGTTTTGTCATGTCAACTGATCTGATAGGTGTGGTGTGGCCTCTCAGAGTTGTTTTGATTTGCATTTCTCTAATCAATAGGGATTTAGAGCATTTTTTCATATGACTAGATATAGCTTTAATTTCTTCCTCTGAAAACTTCCTGTTCATATCCTTTGACCATTTGTCAATTGGGGAATAACTTGCATTCTTATAAATTCAGCTCAATTCTCTATATATTTGAGAAATGAAGCCTTTATCTGAGACAATGGCTGTAAAAATTGTTTCCTACCTTCCCTTCTAATCTTGGTTGCATTGGCTTTGTTTGTGCAAAAACTTATCAATTTACTGTAATCAAAATCATCTATTTTGCATTACATAATGTTCTCTATCTCTTGTTTGGTCATAAATTCTTCCCTTCCCATAGATCTGATAGGTAAACTACTCCTTGATCTCCTAGTTTGTTTATAATATCAGCCTTTATATTGAAATCATGTAACCACTTTGACTTTATCTTGGTATAGGGTGTAAGGTCTATGACTGGTTCCTGCCATACTATTTTCCTGTTTTCCCAGCAGTTTTTGTTAAGTAGTGAGTTCTTATTTTAGAAAATGGAGTCTTGGGGGGCGGAGCCAAGATGGCGGCTGGTAAGCATGGACTAGAGTGAGCTCCGTACCCGAGTCCCTCCAAAAACCTATAAAAATGGCTCTGAACCAATTCTAGAACAGCAGAACCCACAGAACAGCAGAGGGAAGCAGGGCTCCAGCCCAGGACAGCCCGGATGGTCTCTGGGTGAGCTCTATTCCACACGGAGCTGGGAGCTGGGAGCTGGGAGCTGGGAACGGAGTGGAGCAGAGCCCAGCCTGAGCGGCGTGGACGATCCAGACCGGAAACCGGGCGGAGGGGGCCCTAGCGCCCTGAATACATGAGCAGTTACCAGACCCCTCGACCCACAAACACCAAAGACTGCGGAGAAGGTTAGTGGGAAAAGCTGCGGGAGTGGAAGGAGTTCGCGGTTCGGCTTCCAGCCCCGGGGGCAGCGGAGGTGGGGCAGCTACAGCTGTCGTTACTTCCGGCTCCAGGCCCACCTGGTGGGGGGAATTAAGTGGCGGATCACAGCAGGGGTGCACAGCCTGCCGAAGATCTGAGCCCAGTCTGGACTGGGGGTCCTTGGGGAAGGAGGAGTGCGGCTCTGACAGAGCTGGCACCTCCCCCCCAAACGTAGAACATAAAACTCTGTAATCTACAAGCAGTCATACCCCACTGAAAAGCTCAAGGGTCAAGTTAGTTGGTTGGGAATATGGCCAGGACGCGAAAACGCGCCCAGATTCAGTCTCAGACTTTGGATTCTTTCTTTGGTGACAAAGAAGACCAAAACATACAGCCTAAAGAAGACAGCAAAGTCATAGAGCCTACAACCAAAGCCTCCAAGAAAAACATGAACTGGCCCCAGACCATAGAAGAACTCAAAAAGGATTTGGAAAAGCAAGTTAGAGAAGTAGAGGAAAAATTGGGAAGAGAAATAAGAAGGATGCGAGAAAACCATGAAAAACAAGTCAATGACTTGCTAAAGGAGACCCAAAAAAATACTGAAAAATACACTGAAGAAAACAACACCTTACAAAATAGACTAACTCAAATGGCAAAAGAGCTCCAAAAAGCCAATGAGGAGAAGAATTCCTTGAAAGGCAGAATTAGCCAAATGGAAAAGGAGGTCCAAAAGACCACTGAAGAAAATACTACTTTAAAAATTAGATTGGAGCAAGTGGAAGCTAGTGACTTTATGAGAAATCAGGATATTATAAAACAGAACCAGAGGAATGAAAAAATGGAAGACAATGTGAAATATCTCCTTGGAAAAACCACTGACCTGGAAAATAGATCCAGGAGAGATAATTTAAAAATTATTGGACTACCTGAAAGCCATGATCAAAAAAAGAGCCTAGATACCATCTTTCAGGAAATTATCAAGGAGAACTTCCCTGATATTCTAGAGCCACAGGGCAAAATAGAAATTGAAAGAATCCATCGATCGCCTCCGCAAATAGATCCCAAAAAGAAATCTCCTAGGAATATTGTCGCCAAATTCCAGAGCTCCCAGATCAAGGAGAAAATACTGCAAGCAGCCAGAAAGAAACAATTTGAGTATTGTGGAAACCCAATCAGAATAACCCAAGACCTGGCAGCTTCTACATTAAGAGATCGAAGGGCGTGGAATGCGATATTCCGGAGGTCAATGGAGCTAGGATTAAAACCTAGAATCACCTACCCAGCAAAACTGAGTATCATGTTCCAAGGCAAAATATGGACTTTCAATAAAATGGAGGACTTTCAAGCTTTCTCAGTGAAAAGACCAGAACTGAATAGAAAATTTGACTTTCAAACACAAGAATCAAGAGAAGCATGAAAAGGTAATCAAGAAACGGAAATTGCAAGGGACTTACTAAAGTTGAACTGTTTTGTTTACATTCCTACATGGAAAGATGATGAGTATGATTCATGAGACCTCAGTATTAGGGTAGTTGAAGGGAATATGCATATATATATATGCATATATATATGTTTATGTATATATATAAGTGAATGTGTATGTATGCATGTATCTATGTGTATATGTATGTATGTGTATGTATGTGTATATATATATATATGTAAAAGAAAGAGAGCAGACACAGGGTGAGTTGAGGATGAAGGGAAGATAGCTAAAAGAAATAAAATGAAATTAAGGGATGAGAGAGTAACTTACTGAGAGAGGGAGATAGGGAGAGATAGAATGGGGTGGATTATCTCCCATAAAGGTGGCAAGAGGAAGCAGTTCTAGGAGAGGAGGGGAGTGGGCAGGTGAGGGGGGAATGAGTGAACCTTGCTCTCATCAGATTTGGCCTGAGGGGGAATACCATACATACTCAGTTGGGTATCTTACCCCACAGGAAAGAAGAGGGAGGAAGATAATAAAAAAAATAAAAGGCAGGGGGATGATGGAGTGGAGGGCAGATGGGGGTGGAGGTAATCAAAACAAACACTTTGGAAAGGGGACAGGGTCAAGGAAGAAAATTCAATAAAGCGGGATGGGTTGGGAAGCAGCAAAATGTAGTTAGCCTTTCACAACATGAATATTGTGGAAGGGTTATACATAATAATACATGTGTGGCCTAGGTTGAATTGCTCAACTTCTTAGGGAGGGTGGGTGGGAAGGGAAGAGGGAAGGGAATTTGGAACTCAAAGTTTTAAAATCAGATGTTCAAAAACAAAAAAACTTTTTGTATGCAACTAAAAAATAAGATACACAGGCAATGGGGCGTAGAAATTTATCTTGCCCTACAAGAAAGGAAGGGAAAAGGGGATGAGAGGGGAGGGGGGTGATAGAGGGGAGGGCTGACTGGGGAACAGGGCAACCAGAATATACGCCATCTTGGAGTGGGGGGGGGAGGGCAGAAATGGGGAGAAAATTTGTAATTCAAACTGTTGTGAAAATCAATGCTGAAAACCAAATATGTTAAATAAATAAATTGCATTAAAAAAAAAAAAAAAGAAAATGGAGTCTTGAGATTTATCCAATAGTAGATTACTAGTCATTGACTGCTGTGCCTTGCATACTTCACCTGTTCCACTGCTCAACAACTCTATTTCTTAGCCAGTACCAAGTAGTTTTGATGATTGCTGCTTTATAATACAATTATGATCTGGTACAGCTAGGTCACCTTTCCTTGCATTTTTTTTCATTAATTCCCTTGATCTTCTGGACCTTTCGTTCTTCCAGATGAATTTTATTGTTTTTTCTGACCATAGGAAATAATTTTTTTCTTAATTTTTACTAATGTCTTTTATTTTCCCAGATCCTTTATTTTATTTCTGAAGCTTTAATAATATATGTCTCAAATACCAGAACACAAACACAAAATAGAGAAAAAAACCATATCATAAACTTAAATATTGAACTTACATAAAAAGTAAGAAAAGATTAAAAGACTTGTTATGTACATAGCAGAACATAAGAAAGGGTTCAAAATATACAACAATAAATTTTCATTTCAAGGAAGCCTGCATGATCAATACTACACTTTGTGTTGAGAGCTGTTGATCTTTTCTTTGCTGCCCTGTGAGTTTTCCTTTGTTCTCTGCTGTGTACTTTTCACTTTGTTCTCTTTTCACCATCCCTCCCCAACAGGGCTTATATTGAGTGTGGATATATTTCTATATAGATATATACACATACACATATATACACATATACTTATCCTAACAAATTCTACTCTTGATCTTGTTTTTGTTTGTGCGTATCTCTCGTTTCCTATCCCTCCTGACTCCTCTACTTTACCACTACCTTGCCCTCCTATTACATAGCCTACACTTCTGCAAGCATCCCTCTCCCATCCTCCCATTCCCATAAATCTAAACTCTATTCTATACCTCCCTTTTACCTATTCCCTAAGCCTCCCCTCTAGAGATCCCTCCCTTGTCCTCTCTCCCTCCTTATGGCCTTACCATTCATTTCTTCTGAATTTAGAAGACTTTTATACTCTTCTAAACATATATATGTATATATATATATATATATATATATATATATATATATATATATATGTGTGTGTGTGTGTGTGTGTGTGTGTGTATGTATATACATGTGTGTACATGTAAATATATATATATATACAAATATTATATATATATGTATATATATTTCCCTCTTGAACCCATTCCTGATGAAAGTATGTTACCAGAACTACCAGCCCTCCTCCCCCATCTAATTACTCTATATTGATTCTTCCTCTTGCACCTCTTTTGTATAAAATAAGTACTCTTTTTAGCTGTTCCTAAATGGTTTTACTTTGTAAAGTCATATCATACACAGGAATACCCCAATCTTTCTTACAAACTACCCAAATATTAATGACAATTTTAGACTTAAGTCTTACATTTTACATAGATAAAAAATAAATGATCTGCCTTTATTGAATCCTTTGTAATCAATCAGTCCTTGGTACATACCTTATGCTTCTCTTGGCTTTTGTTTGTCAAATCTTCTATTAAGTTAAGGTTTGTTTGTTTTAACAAAGTCTTGAAAGTCTGACAGTTTTTCTTTTCATTTAGGATTATGCTGAACTTTGTAGGGTATGATTTTTTGGCTAGAGCCCCAGTTCTTTTGCTCTTTAATATATAGTGTTCCAAGACCTGTGGTCCTTTAGTGTTTCTGCTACTTGGTCTCCTGTAATTCTAATTGTGGCACCATCACATTTAAATTGCCTTTTTGTGTTGGTTTTAATATTTTATCCTTCAGCTGAGGGCTTTGGAATTTGACTATAATATTCCTATGAGTTTTCCTCATAGGATCTCTTTCAGGTGGTGATCAATGGATTTTTTCTATTATTACTTTCCTCCCTTGTTCTAATGCTTCAAGAAAGTTGTCTTTAATTATTTCTTGTATTATTGTATCAAGACTTATTTTTGGTCATAGCTTTCAGGGAGTCTGATTATTCTTATCTTCTCTTCTTGATCTGTTCTCCAGACCAGTTGTTTTTCTTATAACATGTTTCACTTTTACTTCTATTTTTTTCATTATTCATATTTTGTTTACTTATTTCACAATCTCATATAATTTCATTGGTTACACCTTATCCAATTCTAATTTTAAAGGTGTCGTTTTCTTCCTTAAGGTTCTAGATTGGTTGACTTTATAATCTTCTTGTTTTTCTTTGAGTATTCTTATTCTTTTTTTTTTTTTTTAGTTTTTCCTCCATCTCTCTCATTTGATTTTTAAAATCTTTTTTTTAAGTTCTACTGATTCTTTTTGGGCAGGTTACTATTTGACATTACTCTTTGGGGGTAGAATAAGGCTTCTTTCTTTCAGTATCCTTCTCTGAAAATGAACCCTGGTCTTCTATGTTACATAATAATTTTTTTCTATGGTTGGATTCTTTTCCCTTTACTTGCACATTTTTTTGTAGTCATAGCTTAATTTTTGTAATACCCTCTACCCCTGGGGTATGGGGGATGGTGCCTCTTGCCCCAGATCTTCAATTCTCCCCTCTAGCTTGGATCAAAAGCTTATAAGTACCCACAGCCATGGGCTTTCTGCCCCATGGCTTTTCTTTCACTGTGCATGTGCTGCTTCCTTCTCACTCCCACCAATGTAGGCAGCACAGCTAGATATGGTGTACCTTGTCAGAAGAGGTTCCCTCAGTCTTCCAGGCTCAAACACTCCTCTCACTGTCCTGGGGGTAAAAGTTCCTGTGGCTGGGGCCCAGGAAGACACACCAAAACTAATCCCAGGGCTTTCTACTTCTTTCAATAGCCTCTGGCTTGTTAATGAGGACCCTAGCCTGGAGGTGTTTAATCTTCACAGGGACTAAACTAATCCAGGATTTTTCTTCTGATCTTCTCAAATGGTCCCAGGATGACTCTAGTTCTGCCCCTATTCTAATTTATTGTTACCCACACTTTGTTCACCCTAAGGTGCTATTTTATCTCTTTTGTGAGGGAACATCTTGAGAGCTTACAACTTTCTGACCTACTCCACCTTCCTTCCAGAATCCTCTCATAAATATTGCTTTGGTAGTGGATCTGTATGGCACTGAATAAGTAAATTAATTTAGGTACAATTGTCAATTTTTATTATATTAGTTCAGCCTACCCATAAGCAACTGATGTTTTTCCAATTATTTAGATCTGACTTTATTAGTGTGGAAAGTATTTTGTAATTGTGATCATATAGTTCCAGATTTTGTTCTGTATACTCTTAAATATTTTATAATGTCTATAGTAATTTCAAGGAGAATTTCTTTTTCCATCTCTATCTGGTGGGCTTTGTGAGTAATACATATAAATGGTATTTTTTTCTTAGTAATGTTTTTTCTTCCTCTTTTTTTTATTTTTTAATCATTATTTATTTATTTAATATTTTTAGTTTTCAGCATTAATTTTCACAAGAGTTTGAATTACAAATTTTCTCCCCGTTTCTACCCTCCCCTCCACTCCAAGATGGCTCATATTCTGATTGTCCCATTCTCCAGTCAGCCCTCCCTTCTGTCACCCCACTCCCCCCATCCCCTTTTCCCTTACTTTCTTGTAGGGCAAGATAGATTTTTGTGCCCCATTGCCTGTATATCTTATTTCCTACTTGAAGGCAAAAACTTTATTTTTGAACATCTTCTTTTAAAACTTTGACTTCCAAATTCTCTCCCCTCTTCCCTCCCCACCCACACTCCCTAAGAAGGCAAGCTATTCAACATACGCCACATGTTTATCATCATGCAAAACCCTTCCACAATGCTTATGTTGTGAAAGACTAACTATATTTTGCTCATTCCTATCCTATCCCCCTTTATCCAGTTTCCTCCCTTGACCCTGTCCCTTTTCAAAAGTGTTTGTTTTTGATTACCTCCTCCCCTATCTGCCCTCCCTTCTATCGTCCCCTCTTTTTTATCTCGTTCCTCTTTCTTTTATGTGAGGTAAGATACCCAACTGAGTGTGTATGTTATTCCCTCCTTAACTGAAATCTATTGAGAGCAAGATTCACTCATTCCCCCTCACCTGCCCCCTCTTCACTTCCAACAGATATGCTTTTTCTTGCCACTTTTATGCAAGATAATTTACCTCATTCTATCTCTCCCTTTCTCTCTCTCTCAATATATTCCTCTCTCATCCCTTAATTTGATTTTATTTTTTTAGATATCATCCTTTCATATTCAACTCACCCTGTGCCCTCTGTCTATATATATATTTCCTTCAACTATCCTAATACTGAGGTCTCATGAATTATACACATCATCTTTCCATGTTGGAATATAAACAAAACAGTTCCACTTTAGTAAGTCCCTTATGATTTCTCTTTCTTGTTTACCTTTTCATGTTTCTCTTGATTCTTGTGTTAGAAAGTAAAATTTTCTATTCAGCTCTGGTCTTTTCACTGAGAAAGCTTGAAAGTCCTCTATTTTATTGAAAATCCATATTTTGCCTTGGAGCATGATACTCAGTTTTGCTGGGTAGGTGATTCTTGGTTTTAATCCTAGCTCCATTGACCTCTGGAATATCATATTCCCAGCCCTTCAATCTCTTAATGTAGAAGCTGCTAGGTCTTGTATTATTCTGATTGTATTTCCAAAGTATTCAAATTGTTTCTTTTTGACTGTTTGCAGTATTTTCTCCTTGATCTGGGAGCTCTGGAATTTGGTGACAATATTCGTAGGAGTTTTCTTTTGGGGATCTTTTTCAGAAGGCGATCGGTGGATGCTTTCAATTTCTATTTTACCCTCTGGCTCTAGAATATCAGGGCAGTTTTCCTTGATAATTTCTTGAGATGATATCTAGGCTCTTTTTTTGATCATGGCTTTCAGGTATTCCAATGATTTTTAAATGATCTCTCCTGGATCATTTTTCCAGGTCAGTGGTTTTTCCAATGAGATATTTCACATTGTCTTCCACTTTTTCATTCCTTTGGTTCTGTTTTGTAATATCTTGATTTCTCATAAATTCACTAACTTCTACTTGCTCCAATCTAAATTTAAGGTAGTATTTTCTTCAGTGGTCTTTTGGACCTCCTTTCCCATTTGGGTAATTCTGCCTTTCAAGGCATTCTTCTCCTCATTGGCTTTTTGGAGCTCTTTTGCCATTTGAGTTAGTCTATTTTTAAGGTGTTATTTTCTTCAGTATTTTTTTGGTCTCCTTTAGCCAGTCATTGACTTGTTTTGCATGAGTTTTTTGCATCATTCTCATTTCTATTCTCAATTTTTCCTCTATCTCTCTTACTTGCTTTTTCAAATCCTTTTTGAGCTCTTCCCTGGGCAAAGACCAGTTCATGTTTTTCTTGGAGGCTTTTGATGTGGGCTCTTTGACTTTGTTGACTTCTTCTGGTGGTATGTTGTGGTCTTCCTTGTTACCAAAGAAAGATTCCAAAGTCTGAGTCTGAATCTGAGTCTGTTTTCACTGCCTGAACATGTTCCCAGACAACTTATTTGACCCTTGAGTTTTTAGTCGGGGTATGACTGCTTGTAGAGTAGAGAGTACTTTGTTCCAAGCTTGAAGGGATGTGCTGTTGTTTTCACAGCTATTTCTATATAGCAAGCTCTGCCACCTCAGTGCTCCTCTTCCCCCAGGAACTGCCAACCCAGACCAATCTCAGATCTTAAGCAGACTTGGAACACTGAGCTGATCTGCACTTAATTCCTCCCACCAGGTGGGCCTGGGGCTAGAAGCAACTTTAGTTCTGTAGCTGCACCACCCCTGCTGCCCTCGGGGCAGTGGCCAAACCATTAATTCCTTTCACTCTGTCCCTGCAGCTTTTCCCACTAACCTTGTCTGTTGTCTTTGGTGTTTGTGGGTTGAGAAGTCTGGTAACTGCCACAGCTCACTGATTCAGGGCACTAGTAGGGCCTGTTCCTCCCAGGTCCCAGTCTGGTTGGTCCAGGTGCAGCCCACACTGGACTCTGCTCCACTCAGCTCCTAGCTCCATGCAAAATAAACCTTACCCAGTGACCGTACAAGCTGTCCTGGGCTGGAGAACTGCTTCTCTCTGCTATTTCATGGGTTCTGCAGTTCTAGAATTTCTTCAGAGCCATTTTTTATCAGTGTTTGGAGGGTCCTGGGGGAGAGCCCTAGGCAAGTCCCTGCTTTCCAGCCACTATCTTGGCTCTACTCAATACATATAAATGCTAATGATTTATATGGGTTTATTTGATATCCTGAAACTTTGTTAAATTTGTTTATTATTTTAAGTACTTTTTTACTTGGTGTTCCAGTATTCTCTAAGTATACCGTCATTTCATCTGCAAACAGCCATAGCTTTGTTTCTTCTTTGCCTACTCTAATTCTTTCAATTTCTTTGTCTCTTTGTATTGTTAAAGCTAACATTTCTAGTACAATATTGAATAATAGTGGTGATAATAGACACGCTTGTTTCACCCTGATGTTATAGGAATTGCTTCTAGCTTATGCACACTATATATAAAGTTTGTTGATGATTTTAGATAGATGCTACATATCATTTTAAGGAAAACTCCATTTATTTCTGGCTCTCTGGGATTTTTATAGGATTGAGCATAATATTTTGTCAAAGTTCTTTTTTTCCCCTTCATCTATTGAGATAAACATATGATTTATGTTAGTTTTGTTGTTGATATGGTCAATTGTGCTGATAGTTTTCCTAATATTGAACCAGTTCTTCCTGGTATAAATCCTACCTGGTTATGACCAGTGTATAATCCTCAAGATAAGTTTTTTTTTAATCTCATTTGTGATAATATTTTATTTAAAATTTTTGTATCTATATTCACTAGGGAAATTGGTTTATAATTTTCTTTCTCTGTTTTGGCTTTTCCCATTTTAGGTATCAGCACCATATTCTTATCATAAAAATAATTTTGTAGGACTCCACCTATTTTCCTGAAATAGTTTATATAGTATTGGAATTAATTGTTCTTTAAATATTTGATAGAATTCACTTGTAAATGTGTCTATCCCTGGAGATTTTTTTCTTAGGGGGGTTCATTGATGGCTAGTTCAATTTCTTTTTTTTTTTCCTCAAATGAGGTCATTTAAGTATTTTATGTCCTCTTCTGTTAACCTGGCAATTTGTATTTTTGTAAATATTCATCCTTTTCACAAAGATTGTAAAATTTATTGCCATAGAGTTGGGCAAAATAGCTCCTAATTATTGCCTTGCTTTCCTCTTCATTGGTGGTGAATTCATCCTTTTCATTTTTGATACTGGTAATTTGCTTTTGTTTTCACTGCATCCCGTAAGTTTTAGTATTTTGTCTCATTATTGTCATTCTCTGGAATGAAGTTGTTGATCGTTTCTATGATTTTTTTTGCTATACCCACTCATTCTTTAGGAATAGATTATTTTGTTTCCAATTAACTTTAATCTATCTTTCCATGGTCCGTTATTATATGTAATTTTTATTGCATCATGATCAGAAAAGAATGCAGTTAATATTTCCACCTTTCGACATTAGATTGTAAGGTTTTTATGCCCTAATAAATAGTCAAATTTTGTTTATGTTCCATGTACTGCTGAGAGAAAGGTATATTCCTTTCTATCATCATTCAATTTTCTCCAGAGGTCTACCATATCTATCTTTTTCTAAAATTCTACTCACCTCCTTAACTTCTTTATTATTTATTTTGAGGGTAGATTTATCAAGTTCAGAGAGGGAGAGGTTGAAGTTCCCCACTAGTACAGTTTTGCTGTCTCTTTCTTCCTGTAACTCCCTTAACTTCCCCTCTTAGAATTTGGAAGCTATACCACTTGATGCATATATGTTTAGTAATGATATTACATTATTGTCTATGGTGTCTTTTATCAGGATATAGTTTCCTTCCCTATATCTTTTGATTAGATCTATTTTTGCTTTTGCTTGGTCTGAGATTAGGATTGGTACCTCTCCCTTTTTCTTTTAATTTCAGCTGAAGCATAATATATTCTGCACCAGTCTTTTACCTTTACCCTGTATGTATCCCTCTGTTTCAAATGTGTTTCTCGTAAACAACATATTGCAAGATTCTGTTTTTTAATTCGTTCTACTATCTGCTTCTGCTTCTACATTCTACTATCTGCTGTTTAATGGGAGAGTTCATTCCATTCACATTCACGGTGTCTTTCTCTCCATCCTGTTCCCCCTCCCTGTTTATGCTTTTTCTCTCTTCTTTCTCCCTTTCTCTTCTCAATAGATTTTTTCTTTTGACCTTGTAACAACAATGCTACTAGTAGTTGCTGTGGAGGTGTAAGGCCAATAAAACCAGCACACAGGAGAGCTCCTAGCACAAATTCTTTGATCTGCTTTTCTAAGAAAAGCAACTTTAAGGGGTTTACAATCGCACTTTAATTAAACATACATATATCATTCACTTAGTTCAGGGAAAAAAGTCAGCATCCTGATCTTCAGAGCAAATACAAACTGAAATAACAAACAGAGAAAATATGAACAGAAAAAAATAACAGAAATCAACAGGCTTCTAGCTGTCTGACCAAAGCTATACATAAACAGTTACCAGAGGGAGAAGGACCAACTTCTGGGCTTTCCAAGCTGGGCTGGGGGTCCTTAATAGCTACCCAGAGTCTCCACACCAACATTCTTCCAATGAGTGAACTCCAAACAAACTGCCAATCTCAGAGTATATATACACTTCTTCAGGGTCAGAGCATTTTAAACCTCTGGAGTGTTTCACACCTCTTGAGAGTTTCACACATCTCATGATCCAATTAACAAAAGAGTGTGGGCTTTTCTACAAACAAAAGCAAGACTCAATCAAAGGTGCGGGATTCCCTTAGTGCTGGAAAAGCTCTCCAAAACAAAAGACAACAAAAAGTCCCACTTTGCTTGCCCTTACAGACCTCTACCTCTCTCTGTCTGCTTTCCCATCTATCAGCTCCCTCCCTTTTCTTCCCCTTTGCCCTTACTACTTTTTCCCTCCCTTCTATCCACCACTCCCCCTTTTTTCCCCCTATGTCCTATAAGGTAAGTTAGATTTCTATACCTAACTGATCATGTTATTCACTCTTTGAGCAAAATCTAATGAGTAAGGATCAAAGAATGCTCATCTACCTCCCTTCTTTCCATCTAGTGTAATAAGTTTTTGTGCCTTTTAATGCAATGTAATTTACCCTTGTCTGCCTCCTCCTTTCCTCTTCTCCCAGTACATTCCTTTTTTCACTACTTAATTAGGTTTTGTTTCATCACATCAAAGTCAACTTATACCTATGCCCTCTGTTTATGTATAACCCTTTGAAATGTCATAATAATAATAATAATACAGTTCTCAAGAGTTAGAAGTGTCATCTTCTCTTTTAGGGACATAAACATTTTGCTCTTATTGATAGAATGTTGTTGTTTTCCTTTCCTGTTTACCTTTTTATGCCTCTCTTGATTCTTGTATTTGAAGATCACATTTTCTGTTGAGCTCTGGTCTCTTCATCAGGAAGGTCTAGAAGTGCCCAGTTTTCTTGAATGTCCATCTCCTTCCCTGAAAAATTATGCTCAATTTTACTGGGTAGTTGATCCTTCTTGTAATCCAAGCTTCTTTGCCTTATGAAATATATTCCTCACCCTATAATTTTTAATGTAGAAGCTGCAAGGTCTTGCATAATCCTCACTATGGTTCCATGATATTTAAATTGTTTCTTTCTGGCTGGTTGCAGTATTTTCTCTTTAACCTGGTAATTTTGGAATTTGGCTACAATGTTCCTTTGTGTTTTCATTTTGGGATCTCTTTCAGGAGGTGATTGATGGATTCCTTTGATGACTAGTTTACCTTCTGATAATAGGACCTCAGGGTAGTTTTCCTTGATGATTTCCTGAAAGATGATGTCCAGGCTCTTTTTTCATTATTGTTTTCAGATATACCAATATTTTTTTTTAAAATTCTCTGTCGTCAATCTATTGACCAGGTCATTTTTTTAACCAACAGGAGATTTTATGTTTTCTTCTATTTTTTCATTCTTTTGTTTCTGTTTTATTGATTCTTGATTCTTGGTCAATTCCACTTTTTAAGGAGCTGTTGGCCAAATGTATTTTTAAGGACTTATTTTCTACAGTCAATTTTTGTCCTTTCTTTTCCAAGCTACGACTCTCTTTTTCATATTTCTCATTTCTTTCCTCAATTTTTTCTTCTACCTCTGTTATTTCACTTTTAGTATCCTTCTTGAGCTCTTCAAAGAAGGCTATTTGGACTTGAGACCAGTTCACATTTCCCTTTGAGGTTTTGGATGTGGATACATCAACAATATTGTCCTCTGCTGAATTTGTGCCTTAATCTTCCCTTTCCCCAGATAAGGAATTTATGGTCATTGTCCAATTCTGCTTTTTGGTTATGCTGTTTGCCTATTTTCTAGCTTTTGAAATTGAGCTCTTCTGCTGGAACACATGGAGTACTGACCCAAGCTTCTTGTGCTGGGAACCCAGTATGTGGTCACTGGCTTTGTGTCCTAGGGCCTTGGGTACTGGCAGCTGGAGGCTGTAGGGGTCTGCCAGCTTATCTGGTGCTGAGCAGAGGTCTGCAACCTGGAGTTATCGGGGTGGGAATGGGGAGTCTCACCCCTGCAGAATGCCTGCCCATTCAGGCCTCTTTAAAGAACTCAAATATATGGCTGCTGGAGGATGTCTGCCAGTCTGGAGCTGTGTCTCTCCTGGAGTTGTGCTTCCTGCAGTTATGCTGAAGCACTGGGAGATTTGGCTACTGGAGAACACTGGGACATGTGGTTGTTTTCTTAGCTGCTGTCTATCAGTTCCTCTGCTTGTGCTGAGGCACTTGGAGGGAGGGTGGGGGGCTAAATGGGGGGTTCCTGGTTTGGGGGCTTGCCTGATCCTTTACTCTGTGTCACTGGATCTCTTCCCGATTTGCTGAGGTGGGACTTGCTGGGATGCCTTCTTTCCTGTACTGCTCCCCGTCCCCCAGAGCAAGAGAGACTTTTTTTATTAATCCTTCAAGCCTCCTGGACTACGAGACTGCTGCACCTCATCTTTCTGCTGGCTAAATCATTCCAGGGTTTTTCCTTGGATGATATTTTCCAGACTTTCAGAGGTCAATAAGGGAGGATGAGAGTCACTTATTACTACAACATCTTGGTTCCTGGCCAGCCTCTGGAGTGTCCTTTTTAGAAACATTCTTTTAATACGGTAGCTATGACCTTACTTCAAATTATCTTCCTATTCTTTTCTCTTCTCCTTATAAGAGAATTCTTCTTTTTTTATAAAAAGTAACCCCCTCAAGATATATCCTCATGCCTTTTACTCTAGGATTCTCCTTATCTACTGGTGATTGATCTTCTGAAGTTTCCACTTCAACCTATTTTCTCTCCTTTGCCTTTGGAAGAAAATCACAGTTCTGAAACAGCCTGGAGTGATTTGAGCCTCTGTTCATCATCACAATTTGTTCATGACCACTGATAGCTAGTGTCACAAAAAGCAATAAGGAAAAGAGTGAAAACTCTCTGCTGAAAAAAATAAAAAGGAAACTGACATCAGAAGGGATGGAACTTTTGGGCTTGCAAATATTTAACAACTGGATCTCCAAAGAAAAACAAATAAACCAAAAAAATACATGCAGGACACACCTTTAACTTTAATCTGCTTTACTTACACTTTCTACATCTCTTTCTAAAATCTAGGTAATGAATAAAACAATAAATTTAGCACTGATTTATAGCCTGGTGACTTCTGAGGGGTAAATGTTCACACAGAATTTAATCATGCCTATTCAGGCCCAGAGACAGCTAGGTGGCACAGTGGATAGAGTGACAGAACTGGTGTCAAGATGACATCTTTTTAGTTCAAATATGGCATCAGATACTTACTTATGATGGTGGGCAAGTTACTTAACCCCATTTGCCTCAGTTTCCTCATCTGTAAAATGAGCTGGAGAAAGAAATGGTTAACCACTTCTTTCTTTGCCAAGAAAACCCTGAATGTGGTCATGAGTCAGACATATCTAAAACAACTGAACATTGAGATTCAGTTTGAACTGGCTCCAGCACACCCATGATTAGAACCTTGCACAATGTAGGTCCCAAACCTGGCCCCATTCTAAACAGAAAAACTTGAGACAATTTATTTCACCTCATTTCAATTTCCTTCTATCCCGAAACCCAAAACTACAACCCCTCACTATTACCCCCTATCTCTACTCCCTCCAAATTTGAAACATAAATATTCAACATATATAAATTGAGCACTTTCAAAGTATTCTAGATTTGGAAGGCAACTTGGAGATCATCTTTTACAATTCTCTCATTTTATGGGTGAGGCAAATAAGGCCTCAGAAAGTAAAGGACTTGCTCAAAGTTACATGATATAAGAGCTAGTAATAAAACATGAATTTTTTGAGTCCTATTTTAGTATTCTTTCCACTTTCACTTTATGGACAGTGTATCTTTCTCTAGAGTGAAGATTTTTTTTCATTTAATTTTCATATTTTATTATTTAATATTTTTAGTTTTCAACATTGATTTCCACAAGATTTTGAGTTACAAATTTTCTCCCTATTTCTACCTTCCCTCCCAGTCCAAGATGGCATATATTCTGATTGCCCCATTCCCCAGTCAGCCCTCCCTTCTGTCACCCCACTCCCCCCATCCCTTTCCCCTTACTTTTTTGTAAGGCAAGATAGATTTATATACCCCATTGCCTGTATATCTTATTTCCCAGTTGCATGCAAAACCAACTTTCTTGAGGGGGCATCCGCTTTTAGAATTTTGAGTTCCAAATTCTCTCCCATCTTCCCTCCCCACCAATCCTCCGTAAGAAGGCAAGCAATTCAACATAGACCACACATCTATCATTATGCAAAACACTTCCACAAAAATCATGTTGTGAAAGACTAACTATATTTCTCTCCATCCTATCCTGTCCCCCTTTATTCAATTTTCTCCTTTGACCCTGTCCCTTTTCAAAAGTGTTTGCTTTTGATTACCTCATCCCCCATCTGCCCTCCCTTCTGTCATCCCCATTTTCTTATTCCCTTCCCCCTACTTTTCTGTGAGGTAAGATACCCAACTAAGTGTGTATGTTATTCCCTCCTCAAGTCAAATCCAATGAGAGCAAGATTCACTCATTCCCCCTCACCTGCCCCCTCTTCCCTTCCAACAGAACTGCTTTTCCTTGCCACCTTTATTTGAGATAATTTATCCCATTCTATCTCTCCCTTTCTCCCTCTCTCAATATATTCCTCTATCAATTCACTTAATTTTATTTTATTTTTTAGATATCATCCCTTCATATTCAACTCACCCTGTGCACTCTCTCTCTCTATATATATATGTATATTCCCTTCAACTACCCTGATACTGAGAAAGGTCTCATGAATTACAAACACCATCTTTCCTTGTAGGAATGTAAACAAAACAGTTAAACTTTAATTAGTCCCTTATGATTTCTCTTTCCTATTTACTTTTTCATGCTTCTCTTGATTCTTGCATTTAAAAGTCAAATTTTCTATTCAACTCTCATCTTTTTATATTGAGAAAGCTTGAAAATCCTCTATTTTATTGAAAATCCATATTTTGCCTTTCATCATGATACTCAGTTTTGCTGGGTAGGTGATTCTTGGTTTTAATCCTAACTCCTTTGACCTCCTGAATATCATACTCCAAGCCCTTCAACCCCTTAAGTAGAAGATGCTAGATCTTGTGTTATCCTGATTGTGTTTCTACAATACTCAAATTGTTTCTTTCTGGCTGCTTACAGTATTTTCTCCTTGACATGGGAGCTCTGGAATTTGGTGACACTATTCCTAGTTTTCTTTTTGGGATCTTTTTCCAGGAGGTGATTGGTAGATTCTTTTAATTTCTATTTTACCCTCTGGTTCTAGAATATCAGGGCAGTTTTCCTTGATAATTTCTTGAAAGATGAGGTCTAGGCTCTTTCTTTTTGATCATGGCTTTCAGGTAGTCCAATAACTTTAAAATTGTCTCTCCTGGAGCTATTCTCCATGTCAGTGGTTTTCCAATGAGATATTTCACATTGTTTACCATTTTTTCATTCCTTTGGTTCTGTTTAATAATATCTTGATTTCTTGTAAAGTCCCTAGCTTGCACTTGCTCCAATCTAATTTTTAAGATGGTATTTTCTTCAGTGGTTTTCTGGACCTCCTTTTCCATTTGGCTCATTCTGCCTCTCAGGGCATTCTTCTCATTGGCTTTTTGGAGCTCTTTTGCCATTTGAGTTAGTCTATTTTTTAAGGTGTTGTTTTCTTCAGTATTTTTTTTGTGTCTCCTTTAGAAAGTCATTGACTTGTTTTTCATGATTTTCTTGCATCATTCTCATTTGTCTTCCCAATTTTTCCTCTATTTCTCTTACTTGCTTTTTCAAATCCTTTTTGAGCTCTTCCATGGCCTGAGACCAGTTCATGTTTTTCTTGGAGGCTTTTGACGTAGGCTCTTTGACTTTGTTAACTTCTTCTGGTTGTATGTTTCGATCTTCTTTGTCACCAAAAAACAATTCAATATATAGTCTGAGTCCATTTTCACTGCCTGGCCATGTTCCCAGCCAACTACTTGACCCTTGAGCTTTCTGTCATGGTATGACTGCTTGTAGAGTAGTGAGTACTTTGTCCCAAGCTTTAGGGGCTGCCCTGCTCTTTTCAGAGCTACTTCTACTCCACCATAACCTCAAGCTCTGCCACACCAGCATTCCTCTGCCCCTAGGAACCACCAACCAGGACCACAACCCAGATACAAGCAGGGCAAAGCAAGAGAACCCTGCCTCTGGGCCAGCAAAGCCCTTCCTACACTTCTGTTCTGATCAGCCACATTATTCCTCCCACTGGGTGGGCCTGGGGCCAGAAGCAACCCCAGCTGGAGCTCTGGAAGCAGTCACAGGAGCTTCCTGCTGCTGCTGCCTCTGCCATGCCACTTCTGCTGCCCTGGGGCTGGGGTCACACTTCTCTCACACTGATACAGCAGTTTTCCCACTGACCCGCTCCATGGTCTTTGGAGTTGGTGGGTTGTGAAGTCTGGTAACTGCTATAGGTCAGTGACTCATGGCCCTATAGCCTGCTCCACCTGGCTCCTGGGCTGGTCGGTCCTGATGAGGCCCACTCTGGGCTGTGCTCTACTTCCAGCACAATGTGATAGACCCTTCCCAGTGACCATCCAGG
Source organism: Trichosurus vulpecula (assembly GCF_011100635.1). Classification (NCBI taxonomy): domain Eukaryota; kingdom Metazoa; phylum Chordata; class Mammalia; order Diprotodontia; family Phalangeridae; genus Trichosurus; species Trichosurus vulpecula. The sequence goes on along the minus strand of NC_050578.1, from coordinate 94,533,826 downwards.
CCATCTGGGGCTGGAGACTTGTTTCCCTCTGTTATTTTGTGGGTTCTGTACCTCTAGGATTTATGCAGAGCCATTTCACAGGTGTTTGGAGGGATCTGGGGGAGAACTTAAGCTTTCCAGCTGCCATCTTGGTTCTGCCCCCTAGAGTCAAGATTTTTACAACAGGAAGTCACCATTAAGCAAAATGTATTCAATCACATTTGTTTCTTAATGACAATGACTCCTGTAAATATAGTCAGCTAATTAACAAGATTTTATTAAGGCCCCAACTATGTATAAAAAGTTTTGCTTGACAATGGCATCAGAGGACAGGAGAAAACATTCTTATCCCCCATGTGTTTACAACTGTGTTGAGGAGAAAAGTGCATGTAGGTGAGATCCATGTTGTATATATGTTCCAAAGATAGGTTATGAATAATGAATTCAAAAAAAGGAAAACCCACTTTCAACATAGGTGGTCATGGAAGGTTTCATGGAAAAGTAGAATTTGAATTGGGTCTTGAATTTTCATAGGTGGATGATGTTTGGGAAGGAGAGAAAAGATGTTTTAATTATCTGATTTTTGTTGAATATTCACAGTTGAATTCGATCAGTCTATAGAAAGTAAATGTTTTAATTACAAACCAACATAAAATATTTTTTGGAAACAAAACTGGACATATGTCATAAATAAATAATAAATAATAAAGTAATTAAAACATGTGTTAAGTAAAATAAAAATTTAAGAGAAATTGCTTTTGTGGGAAAAGAAAAGAATCTGACGTTGAGGTAGGCAAATTCCCCTCATAATGGTGATGGAACATGGAAAAGTGTCACACAGAAAAGAAAGGGAAGGGAAGGAAGAACAACACAATTAAAGATTGAAAATAAATATCGGCTTCAATCTGTAGACGGTGGAGCTGGGTTCTTGAAAGAGAAATATATTGCTTTTACTTACAAAAAGGGAATCTTTCAGGTAAGAATTCCTTCAGTAAGAAGAGGAAGATGCAAATCTTTATACAATCAGTGATTCCTTCCTCAGTGTCACTAAGATACCTCTTAGTTTGCCTGAGAACAACAACATAGAGGTCTCTTATTTTCCTGGGTCAGTTATCCAAGACATAACAGAGAAACTATAAACTTATCAAATTGGATGATGATTACCCACTTTTGCTGATAAATGTAGACAAAATTGATGCTACCAAGAGGAATATAAAAATTATTGACACTCATAAATTCTTGGACAAATAACCGAAGATTATAAGGGAACAATTTGTTTTCCTCATTATTGTTGATTGAAAGGAAGGATTTAGAAGAGAAAACATAATTTGGGAAATGAAAATCTTGCTAAAAAAGATGATACCTATGAATAGGATTTGGATTTCTGGGTCACAACTTATAGTACAGAATTTACAGATTACTTGCCAGTAATGGAGTATGCCTAACAAAGGTTCATAAGAATATATTTTTCCACATGTCTTGCAAATCTTATCAAAAGGCTGGTAAACTTAAAGGAGGTGAAGGGGATAAGAGAAAAGGAGAGAGGTGATAAAATGGAAGGCAGATTAAGGGAGGTAGTGGTCAGAAGCAAAATAGACTTTTGAAGAGGGATAGGGTTAAAAAAGAGAAAGCTCTAGAGAAAAAGATAAAAAAAAGTAAAATAGAATGGAGAGAAATATCAGTAATCATAATTGTGTATATGAATGGATGAACTCACCCATAAAATCAAAGCAGATTGTAGAATGGATTATAAACCATTATCCAATAATATGTTATTTAAAAGAGACACACTTAAAATAGAAAGACACATAGGCACAGTTAAAATAAAGTGCTAGAGAAGAATCTATGATGATTCAGGGGAAGTAAAAAAAAGGCAGAAGGAGCAATCATGATCTCAGACAAAGCAAAAGCAAAAATAGACTTATTTTCACGATATCATTTCAAAAAGCTACATTTTGAAAAAAACTTACCATGGACAATGAAATAGTATCAAAAATATTTATAGCAAGATTCCATTATAAAGGCATCATTTCTCAAATACAGAGGTAACTAAGTAAAATTGTCACAGGATATGAACTGGCAGTTTTCAGAAGAAAATAAAATTTATCTATACTCATATAAAATTATCTAAATCACTATTGATTAGAGAAATGCAAATTAATAAAAACTCTGAGGTACCAAAACACACCTATCAAAATTGAAAAATGCTGGAGGGGATATGGGAAAATGAACTGATCCAACCACTCTGGAAAACAATTTGGAACTATACCCAAAAAGCTATAATACAAAGACAGAAATATAAGTACTACGTTTGTAACCCCAAATCAAAAGAAAATGAAAGGTACTTATTTGTACACACACACACACAAACAATTACAGTAGCTCTGTTTGTGGTGGCAAAGTATTAGAAATTGAGGGGATGCCTATGAAACGGAGAATGGCTGAAAAAGTATGTAATTGTAATGGAATATTATTATACTATTAGAAATGATGAGGGAGGTAATCTCAGAAAATCTCTCAAAACCTATATGAACTGATGCAAAGTGAACAGAAACACAAAATAATTTTGTGTAGTAATAGCAATATGTTAATGATGATCAAACATGACAGACTTAGCTACTACGATCAGCACAATGATATGAGACAATTCTGAAGGAATAATGTTGAAAAATGCTATCTACCTTCAGAGAAAGAATTGATGAACACTGAGTTCAAAAAGATACTTTTTTTGCTTTTTTATAACATAACTAATAGGGAAATATGCTTTGTAACATATATAATATATATGAATGTGATATATGTTATATATATGCACACATGTATATGATATACATACATATATGTATATATATACACATATTGAGTGTGTGCATGTGTGTGTGTGTGTGTGTGTGCAATTGACATCTCATTGCCTGCCTTCTTAACGGTTTGGGGAAATATTGGAGGGAGAGAGATACTTTGCAACTTAAAAGTTTAAAAAAATGTTAAAATTGATAATAAAAGAAAACTTTTAAAATAAAAAAATCCACAAAGTGGTAAAAATAGGCAAAAACTGCTAGCAAGGAAACTAAAAGCATTTGTCGCAGAAGTTCTCAGTGGTATCAAGAACTCCTCTTCAAAGTTCTAAAACTGTTTTGATCTTCTCCTTGCCCAAAAGAGTCCAAAATCAATCTACCTGGGCATAAAGTTAAGACAAACTGCTCCAAGTCTATCCTACTACAATGTGGATCATAGCCATAGATTTATTTTTATGTTTTTAGTAGCAGCAATGGGAGGTACCTCAAACCTTCCAAATACCAATAATGTCCTGCACCACTGAAGTTATAAAATATCTAGACAGTGGAGTAGTGATTACAAAGAGCCAGCTTGGCTTCAACAGTAGATCTTGTCAAACTAACATTTTTTTTTGGACAGTACTACCAAGTTAGTAGAGAAAGGGAATGTTATGGATACAATTTACCTAAATTTTGGCAAATCCTGTGATGTAATAGCTCATAACATTCAAGAATGTGGAGAACTATGGGTTTGACAAAATAATAATTTGTCAAATCCATGAAACCAGAAATAGCTGGATGGTAGGACTCAAAGAGTAGTTGTTTCTTATGGGTTCAGTATTAACATGGTGAATAGTCTCCATGGAACATCCTAGGATCTGTGTTTGTTCCTGGTTAGCTTAAATTTTTATCACTTAAAAAAAGACACAGACTATACGGTCATAAAATTTTCAGATGGAATGAAATGTGCAACATAGTTAACACACAAATGACAGTTTAACTTTCCAAAAGGCTCTAGATAGGCCTGAATTTTAACAGAATATAATAAGTGAAATTCATTAGGGATAAATGTGAGATTTTTCACTTGGATACAAAAAAATTAGTTTCACTAAGGCATTGTAAGAGAAATAATGCTGGAAAATATCTTGGGATTTTAGAGGACTTTAGGTCAACATGAGCTAGCTGTGTGATGTGGCAAAAATAAAAGGTAAAGAAATCTTGAACTTCATTCAATGACAAAGCATCTAGAAATAGTGAGGTGATAATTCTACTGTATTCTCCCCTTGGACACCATTTGGAGTATTTAATTTTATTTCTGCAACATCTGTCACATATGCCTCCTTTTCTCCTCTGACACTACCATCATTTTAGTGAAGGCATTCATCGCCTCCAGTCTGACCAATTATAATAGCTTTCTGGTGGGTATCCCCACCTCAAGTTTCTCTCCTCTCCAACCCATTCTCCATTCAGTCAGTAAAGTGATTTTTACAAAAATGCAGGTCAGATCATGTCACTTCCCCTACTCAGTACACACCACTGGCTCCCTATCACCTCCAAGATCAGATACAAAATGATGTCTGACTTTAAGATCCTTTATAATCCTACCCTTTTCTGTATTTCCTAGATTCTTGCACCTTATTCCCCAGCACTGGCCTTCTGATTGTTTAAAGAACAAGACACTCCATCTTTGAGGTCTGGCCATTTTCTCTCATTGTCCCCTATGCCTGGAATGCTCTCCCTCCTCTGCTTTGACTACTGACTTCCCTGGCTTCCTTTTAGTCACAATTAAGATCTAATTTTTTTACAAGAAGTATTTCCTAACCCCTCTTTATTCCAGTCCCTTCTCTTTGTTAAGTAATTCCTAGTTAACTTGTATCTAACTTGTTTTGACTGTCTTTTGCCTCTTTTTGTATCCCCAATACTTAGTGCAGTGTAGCACATAGTAGGTATTTAATAAATGTTTATTAATTAATTGTATTCAGAAATTTTCCAAATCAGCACAACCAGGGTAGTCCATGACTTTCAAGGTACATTTGAATGAGCCGATCATGTTTAACCTGGAGATAAAGAAGACTCAAAGGGTACATCATGATTGTCTTCTAGTGTATATGCTTTATGGTTGCTATATGTAGAAATGATTAGATTTATTCTGTTTGGTCTCAGAAGGAAAACCAGATTAGTTTCAAAGTCAGGAAAAAATGTTCCCCGAAATTGTATCTGTCCTAATGGTGAATAGGCTGCCTTGAAAGGTGGTAGGTCCCCTCTCATTGGTATCTTCAAGCAGAACCTATATGATTACTTGCTGGATATATTAAAGTATTCAAATGTTGAATAAATTGTGCTAGGTTGAATATGCTTCCATCCCCCCAAAAAGAAAAACATATTGATCTCCAGAATTTTCATTCCAACTTCCACTCCACTCTTTCTAATTCCAATTGTCCCAAACCCCAAAACTGGGTATTTCTCCAGGAGAATGAAGTTAATTTAAAGAACTGACGCTTCTAATGGTGATAATGAAGTAGAATCACACATCTTGAATGTGAAATTGATACAGTCACTACTCAGTTATTACAACAGGTCTCAAGGAATTTGATATGAATACAGTGCTGAACTGGGAACCTGTTAGAGCAGTAGGTGGCAGCTCATGATTGAAAAAAATCCAGGCAATATAGACATGGGAGATGCGGTTAATTTCTTGATAATTATCATGGGTAATTCTTGGAAGAAATGTGCATTTTAGAGATGCAAACTCAACTGGTCATTAATGCTTCACAGGGAAACAAATTTACTTACCCAACAAAATCTCTCACTGTAATAAATTGCAAAATCTCCTGAGACTCATTAATTTGTAAAGAGGCCTCATTATTTTTGAATTATATAGTGTGAAAAAATATTCACAATTTTACATTGGAGTATATAAGGAAAAAAACTATTCAAATGATAACCAAGTGGTTTTAGTAAAAAGAAGACACAGAATAACAATTATTCCAGAGGACTTTATTCCACTGAATCATGGAATTTTCTCCAGTTGCTCCATTCACTTCAACTTATTAAATTGTTGATAAATACACATTATGTGCAAGGTACTGTTTTTATCCATAAAACAAAAATTAAATAGTCCCTACTCTTCTGGGAGCTTATATTTTAGTAGGGGGACAAACTATATATGAACTGATAACTAAACTTAAAGCAATGTTAAATAATTCCAAGAGGAAAAAACAAAGCTTTAAATAGGAGTGGTGAGGGAAGGAAATAGAAAAGGCCTTGTTTGAAAGTTAGCACCTTAGTCTTGCTTTGAAAGGAGCAATATATTCTAAGTGTAGAAATGAATGCCTTTTAAACATGGGATTCAGTCTTTGCAAAGACATAAAGGCAGGAAATAGAATGTCCTTTATAGGAAGCAGCTGGCACTCAAATTTGAATGGACCACAGAGTATGTGAAAAAGTGGAGTAACATGAAATAAGATTATGTACTTTGGTGAGAGGAAGTTCCTGGTTTGCTGGAGTTGGGTTGTACCAAATAATAAGTCAATTATTTTTTTGACATGAACATTTATAACTCAGAACTTAGTAAAAGCAAAAAATAGAGCTTGATTTATTGCCTAGACTTGAGAAGATGATGGAGAAAGTGCTAGTAATAAAAATTAAACTTTACAGTATGTTGTGCATCATTTTCTTTTGCTTTCCCTTGAGGGTTGGTTCTTAAACATTGACTAGCATACTCCCAAAGAGAGACATATTGTGGAAGGTTTCAATGTCAATATAAGTATTTTGTATTTTATCCTACAGGCAGTGGGGGCATCATTAAATATTTTTGAATTGGAAAGATAAACAGTGAGTCTTGGAACAATACATTTGGCAGCCATATGGAGGCTAGATAAGAAATGGGAGACATTTGAAAATTAGACATAATATAGGAGACTACACAGCAAATACATGCCACAGAGATGGGGACATAAACTTGAGCTGAGTTTAGCAAAGTGGAGAGAAGGGCTCAGATGGAGAAGCAGATGATAAAGGTTAGAGGAAAAGGCAACATCTGTCCTAAATTTAACAGTACTAAGGGGTGGAGCCAAGACAGAGGAGTAAATGTAGGGACTTTCTTGAGCTCACCCCCAAATCCCTCCAAATAACTGTAAAAAATGACTCTAAACAAATTTTAGAGGTACAGAAAACACAAAACAACAGAGTGAAGCAGATCTCCAGCCCAAGGCAACCTGGAAGGTTGACAGGAAGGGTCTATCACACCTATCTGGGAGTAGAGCACAGTCCAGCATGAGATGTGCCAGAACAGACAGGGCTGGAGTAGGCCTCAGGGGACTGAATCATTGGCAGTTTCCAGATTTCTCAACCCACAAACTCCAAGGACAATGCAGAAGGTCAGTGGGAAAACTCAATCAGACCTGGATGAGAGAAGAGTGTGGTCTGGCCCTAGCCCCAGGGTGGTAGAAGTGGCAGCAGCAGCAGCTACTTTTGAAGCTCCAAGTCCACAGATGGTGGGGGTATGAAGGAGTTGATCTGAGGGGATTTACAAGGTTCTGTTGGCTGGTGCTGAGCCAGGATTCTATTTCATTGCCCTGCTTGGATCTCGGTCACAGTCATCAGTGGTGGTCCTGGGGTGAGGAGGAGCACTGGCATGGCAGAGCTTGTGGTGGCTGTGGAGAGGGAATCCTGCTGACATTTCTGGGGCAGAAAAGAGTGCTTGAAGTTACTTACAGATTAGGGCACAGGCCAGGAGTGGAGTGAACACCTCTCCTTGAATCATACTACCTTAGAAGAATTGAAAATTTACAGGTTCCTGGAGGTATCTCTAAAAACAGCTGGGCAAATCCCCTGAAACTTGGGACACAGCACTCTCCACTCTGGGGGCAGAGTCCTACCTTGACAAAGATCTAAAGAGTAAAGAAATTGGCTGGGAAAATGAGTAGACAGTGTAAAAAAAATCTTCAGACTATAAAATCTTGGTGATGAAGAAGATCAAAACGTACAACCAGGAGAAGACAACTTAGTCAAAACTCCTACATCCAAAGCCTCTAAGAAAAATATTAATTTGTCTCAGGCCATGAGGAAGTTTAAAAATGATTTTGAAAAACAACTAAGAGAAGTAGAGGAAAAATTGGGAAGAGAAAGAGAGTGATGCAAGAAAATAAATTAAAACAAGTTAACAGCTTGCTAAAGAAACCCCCCAAAATGCTGAAGAAAATAACACCTTAAAATAGACTAACCCAGATGGCAAAAGAGGTCCAAAAAGCTAATAAAGAGAAGTATGCCTTAAAAAATGGAATTGGCCAAATGGAAAATGAGGTCCAAAGCTCAACAAAGAAAATAATTCTTTAAAAATTAGAATGGAGCAAATGGAAGCTAATGACTTTATGAGAAATCAAGAAATTATAAAGCAGAACCAAAAGATTGAAAAAAATAGAAGACACTGTGAAATATCTCATTGGAAAAACCAATTACCTGGAGAATAGATCCAGGAGAGATAATTTAAGGAATTATTGAACTACTTGAAAGCCATGATCAAAAAAAGAACCTAGACATCATCTTTCAAGAAATTTTCAATGTAAATTGCCCTGATATTCTAGAACCAGAGGGTAAAATAGAAATTGAAAGAATCCACCAATCACCTTTTCAAAAAGATACCAAAAGGAAAACTCCTAGGAATACTGTAGCCAATTTCCAGAGTTCCCAGGTAAAGGAGAAAATATTGCAAGCAGCCAGTAAGAAACAATTTGAGTATTGTGGAAACACAATCAGGATAATACAAGATCCAGCAGCTTCTAAATTGGGGGATCAAAGAGCTTGAAATATGATATTCAGGAGGTCAAAGGAACTAGGATTAAAACCAAGAATCACCAACCCAGCAAAACTGAGTATAATCCTTCAGGGGAAAAATGGATATTCCATGAAAGAAAGGACTTTCAAGCATTCTTGATAGAAAGACTGAATAGAAAATTTGACTTTCAAATACAAGAATTAAGAGAAATAAAAAGGTAAACAGGAAGGAGAAATCATAAGGGACTTAATAAAGTTGAACTGTTTACATTCCTACATGGAAAAATGGTATTTGTAACTCATAAGACCTTTCTCAGGATAGTTGAATATATATCTATATATCTATATCTATATCTATATATGTCTATATATATATATATATATATATATATATATATATATATATATATATATATATTAGAGGGCACAGGGTGAGTTGAATATCAAGGGATAATATCAAAAAATAAAATTAAGGATGAGAGAGGAATATATTGGGAGAAGGAGAAAGGGAGAGATAGAATGTGGCAAAATATCTCCTATAAAAGAGGCAAGAAAAAATTGTTGCAAAGGAGGGGAAGGGGGGAAGGTGAAAGGGAATGAGTGAACCTTCCTCTCATTGGATTTGGCTTAAGGAGGGAATAACAGACAATCAGTTGGGCATCTTACCATACAGGAATGTATGGTAAGCCATAAGCAAGCACTTTTGAAAAAGGACAGAGTCAAAGGAGAAAACTGTATAAATGGTGGGATAAGACAGAGGGCAATATAATCAGTCTTTCATAACATGGCTATTATGGAAGTGCTTTGCATAACTACACAAATATAACCTATATTGAATTGCTTGCCTTCTCAATGAGGGTTGGTGGGGAGGGAAGAAAGGAGAGAATTTGGAACTCAAAGTTTTAAAAACAAATGTTAAAAATTATTTTTGAGTGCAACTTTGATATAAGATATGCAGGCAATTGGGTATAGACATCTGCCTTCCCCTACAACAAAGTAAGGGGGAAGAGGATGAGGGCAGAGTGATAGAAGGGAGGTCAGACTGTGAGAAGGGGTAATCAGAATGCATGCCATCTTGGGATTAGAGGGAGGGGAGAGATGGGAAGAAAATTTGGAACTGAATACTTGTGGAAATCAGAGTTGAAAACTAAAAATAAATTAATAAATTAAAGAAGAAAAAAAAAGGAGAAAGGAGAAAAAAAAAAACAAATTTTGAGCAGGTGGACTTCAGAAAAAACTGAAAAGACTTACATGTACTGATGCCAAGTGAAGTGAGCAGAACCAGAAGAACATTTTACATAGTGACAGCCACATTGTGTGATGATTAACTACAGAAAACTTGGCTCTTCTTAGGAATGCAAGGATCTAAAACAACTCCAAAAGTCTCATGATGGAAAATGTCATCCACATCCAGTCAAGGAAATATGGAGTTTGAGTGCAGATCAAAGCATACTTTTTGCTCTCCTGCTTTTTACTTTGTTTTGTTTATCTTGTTTATAGCTCCTCCCATTTGTTCTAATTATTCTATACAACATGACTAATGTGGAAATACATTGGATGGGAATGTATATGTAGAGCTTATATTAAATTGCACATGTTGGGGAGTGGGGAAGGAAGGGAGGAGGAGAAAATTTAAAACTTGTGGAAATGAATGTTGAGAACTAAAAATAAATTAATTAATTAAAAAAATGTTTTAAAAAGGGGGGGGAAGAAATACATAAAGGAACCCTGAAAAAAACAACTTTACAATACTAAGAGCAACTAAGCAACTAGCTAAGCAACTAAGCAACAACAACTAAGAGCCACCATTGTGAGGAGCAATTTGGAACTATGCTCAAATGACTGTAAAAATATGCCTACCCCTTGAGCTAGCAATATCACTTCTAGGACTGTATCTCAAAGAGATCATAAAAATGGGGGAAGGACCCACATGAACAAAAATATTTATAGCAGCTCTCTTTGTGGTGGCCAAAAACTGGAAATTGAGGGGGTACCCATCAATTGGGGAATGGCTGAACAAGTTGTGGTGTATGAATGTAATGGAATACTATTGTGCTGTGAGAATTGATGAGCAAGCCTACTTCAGAAAAACCTGGAAAGAGTTCTGTGAACTGTTGCAGAGTGAAGTGAGCAGAACCAGGAGAATTTTGTACATAGTGAAAGCCACAATGATTGATTTTGGTAGACTTTGTCGTTCTCAGCAATGTGAGGATATGAAGCAATTCCAAAGGACTCATGATTTAAAATGCCATCTTCATCTAGAGAAAGAACTATGGATTCTGAATTTGCATCAAAGGAGACTATTTTCTGGTTGTTTTGTTTTGTTTTTTCTTTCTCATGATTTCTCCCATTTGTTATGATTTCTCTATGCAACATGACTAAAATGAAAATATGTTTAATAGGAATGTACATGTAGAGCCTCTATCAGAATGCAGGCCATCTTGGAGAAGGAGGGTTGGGGAGGGGGAGAAAATTTTAAAATTGTGGAAGTGAATGTTGAAAACTAAAAATAAGTGAATTAACTAATTTTAATGGCAATAAGGGTGGAACTTTTTTAACTATTTTCTATTTTGAAATGCTAAGGTAATGAAATACCTTTGAGTCTTGCCTTTCAAGGGTAATGGCAAGCAAAGTGGGACATTTTTGTTTGAGTACTTCTCAGCACTGAGGTAGTCAAGTACCTTTGATGAGTCTTGCCTTTGTTTCTTTCATTGAATCAAGAAAGCCCAGTTCACATGGGTTTCAGTCACATGGTTGTGATGCCCTCTGACCCTGAGAAGGGCATGTAAGATCTGAGGTTGACATTTTGTTTTGGGGCTCTCACTCACTGGAACAATGCCATGTTATTTGAATAGATGAGACTCTGTGTAGCCCTAACAGAGCCCCACAGCTTTGAAAATCCCAGATGTTGTTGCTTATCTCTCTGGTAACTATATGTATTGCCACAGCTAGACATTTAGAAGTCTTTCCACTGGTTTGTGTTTATTTGGTCTGTTTACATAACACATGCTTGTAGTTTCTATTTGTATACTCTCTGAAGTCCAGAGAGCTGACTTTTTGCCCTAAACTAAGTGAATGATATACGTATGTTTAATTAAAGTAAGATTGTAAACGCTTTGAAGTTGTTTTCCTTAGAATAACAGATCAAAGAACCTCTGCTAGTAGCCCTTCTTTGTGCTGGTGTTATTAGCCTTACACCTCCACAGCAGCTGCAAGAAGAATTGTTGTTACACTAATAAAAAATAAATTAATTAAAAAAATATTAAGATGAGGTCTGACTAGGGCATATTATAGCAAGATGATTACTTTCTTCTATTCCTATACAATATCCTAACTGGCAGTAGCTCTTTTATCTTCCTTCTGTCCTATTGGGTTTGCATGCCATTAAAAGGTTTAATCATATATATATATATATATATATATATATATATATATATATATATATATATATATATATATATATATATATATATATATATATATATATATACACACATATCCACACACATACATGCATACACAAATATATACACACACATACACATATGTATATATGTGCATACACACATATATATACAGACACCTATACCTATACGTGTATATGTATACGTACACACAGACATGCACACACACAGACACATACATACACACATATCTATATATATATAAATATAAATGTATATATGTGTATAATATACATACACATAGATACACACACATATATACATATGTATGTATATACATGTGTGTATATATACATATACATACATACATATATACATACACACACACACACACACACACACACACATATATATATATATAACTCAATTGTTCCTTAGACCTTTTCATAATCCTGCCTTCACTCTACCTGGGTGAAGAAGTTGTATGAGGATAATTGTCATCTAGCCAACACCAATATCCTCTCTTTACAGTGGTTCTCCTTAATTTGAGTGCAATTTCCCCAGTTTTATACTGCTCCCATAAACTCTTCATTTTTTTTTCGTTCTCTCTTACTCAGGTATTTGGTTATTCTGTCAACTTGGGCTGGACCTAGAGACTCTTTCTGTTGATTCTCTTGGACAGTTCTATCTTTCCCCAGGAGTGTTCCTTCTGGGATCCAATTAACAGGTCCTAATGATAGGCCATAGACCTGTCCCTCTCTCTTCAGCAGATACAATATTAATAATTTTCTTAGGTTTGTAAATGTTTTTTCTTCCCGTAAGTAAGTTTCTTTTACTAACTTCCCTAATTTGGCATACTGATTCTGTTATAATACATATATAGGATTTGCATGGCACTCTTCTAACCCCAGGGTTCTGGAATTATGGATTAAAATAGCTGGGGAATCTGCCACTTATGACGAAGGCTTAATGCATTTTTTTCTCCATCCTTGCTAACTCCTTATGGATTCCATGGGTTATACTTATATGTATTCAATCATTTTCAGCCACGTCTAACTCTATTTGACTCCATTTGGGGTTTTCTTGGCAAAGACAATGGAGTAGCTTTTTATTTCTTTCTCCAACTAATTTTACAGATGAATAACCAAGACAGATTTAAGTCATTTGCTCGTGGTCACAGGGCTAGTAAGTTTCTGAGGCCAGATTTGAAGTCATAAAGATAAGTCTTTCTCACTTTAGGCCTGGCACTCTATCTATTGTACCACATAGCTGCCCTGTACAATAATGTCCACACCCATAAACTCAGCCAAAAATAAGACATTTTTGGCTTGATTGGCAGAAGTAATTACAATATTATTTATCCTAATATTTTCCTTAAATATGTAAAGTAGAGACTGGGACCAATAAAAGTTTTTAAAAGTGTGCAAAATGAACATCTTTTTTTAAAAAAAGGAAAAAATACTGTAACCAGCTTTCTCCCTGTTCCTCATACATCAAATCTTGCAACCCAATTAGCATATCTTAGGAAAGCAGCAATTTCACTTACAAATGATGAAGGATAATCAGAGAAATAGGCAGTTGGGATGTATAAAGGTTTTGCAGTTAGCAAGGTAACTCAATTACCCTAGCATTTAAAGTACTAATCAGTCATACATATGACAATTGTATTGCCCCCTTTTTTGACTCTGTAGTGCACAATGTCTGAAGCCTGAGAAGGATCAGAAATGATAAAAACTGCCAATGTAACACCCAAATAATGTGACCCAGCCAGAGCAGTCCAGAAAGTAGCTGGTCAAGTAGAAGATATAAAATTTTGAAAAGACTTGACCAATTTGGAAAAAGTAATCAGGAAATCATGGAGTTATACATCAGATATCAAAACTTATCTGTCTTATATTTCTGTGAAAAAAAAGAATGATAGAGAATGGTATGTTTTTTCCCCAATATCAAATATCTGGATTACAAATACAAAATTCAGCCAAATAGCTATATATCTTGATTACACGATATCAAATACATACACATTTGGGCAATTGACTGATACCTTTTTCCTCTCATCGAGATTTTGTCACAAATTTTGAAAGATCCTATATAAAGATAATAATAATTATATTCATTTGCATTGTACTTTACAATTTTCAAGTGTTTCCACATTTCTAATTACATGTAACTTTCAGAAGAGCCAGATAACATAGTCTAAAAGGTATTATGATTTTTTTTAACAAAAGAGAAATCACAGATTAAGTAGCAGATCAGGACTAGAACCTTCATCTTTTCAGTCTTAGATCATTTACATTAACTTCTTGCTTCTTGTTGTTTTTGTTATTCCTCCCTTAATTGTTATTATTATTTTTGTTCTCTTCTCCGTCTCTTCCTCCTCCTCCTTTCACAAGTCCTATGTCAGTACTTCATTGCTGAAGTTCAAAAGATACGCCAGTGATGTACAAAAACCCTTAGGAGGCTCTACCAATTGTGTTCTTTCTCTAATTAATAATAAACTGGTAAATTCCCAAAGAAGATGCATTACACTGATACTGAGATTCCCATTTAGTCAAACATTATATCTTATAGATAAGTTAACTGAGAGGCAGAGATATTGAATGACTTGCCAAATGTCTAATATATATAAAATTGCTGATGAGAGATGTGAATCCAGGTCCTCTGTTCAGTATTTTTCTACATTAGACTTAAATGAAAGCATAAGATATCATACTTAAAAAAGAAGAAAAACTTGCAAGATATCACCATAGATCTGGATACAATAATTCCTGGAGTTGGTTTCATCATGGTACCAACCATAGTAAGCATCATCATTTCATGAGAAACTAAGGTACTTCTAAATTTCATTTTCCAGGAGGATATATATTTTAAAAGTATCCAGAATATGCTGGAGACTTAGGAACCAAAGGAGGTAATAAGTAGCAAGGGAAAGGGGAAAGATAAAGGAACCAGAGTGATAGAGATGGTGGTCAGAAGCAAAACACTTATGAGGAGAGAAAGGGAAAAATGAGACAGAAAAGCACAAGGGGTGTCTGTGTGGGGAATAGGATGGAGAAAAAGACAGAGAAATTATAACTGTGAATTTAAATGGGATGAACTCTTCCAAAAAAATGGAAATGGACAGCAGAGTAAACAATGTGTTGTTTACAACAAACACATTTGAAGCAGAGGGATACACACAGAGTAAAGGTAAAAGGTTGTAATAGAATATATGTTGCTTTGGCTGAAGTTAAAGAAAAAAAGAGAATGGTAGCAATCTTGATATCAAACAAAGCAAAAGCAAAAGTATTTCCAATTAAAAGAGATAAGAAAGGAAACTACAGCATGCTAAAAGGCACCATAGACAATGAAGTAATATCATTACTAAACATATATGCACCAAGTGATATAGCATCCAGAATCTTAGAAGATAAGTCAAGGGAGTTACAGGAAGTAATAAACAGCAAACTATGCAAGTAGGGGACCACAAACAACCCCTCTCAGAACTTGATAAATCTAACCACAAAGTTAAGGAGATGAACAGTTAAGTTAAGGTTAAGGAGATGAATAGAATTTTAGAAAAGTTCAATATGGTAGACCTCTGGAGAAAATTGAATGAGGACAGAAAAGCAAGCACCATTTTCTTGGTGGTACATTACACTTACATAAAAACAGATCATTTATTAGGGCATAAAACCTCACAATTTGATGCAGAAAGGCAGAGATATTAAATGCATCCTTTTCATATAATAATTCAATAAAAATTACATGTAATAAATGGGCATGGAAAGACTGACTAAAATTAATTGGAAATTGAATAATGTAATTGTGAAGAATGAGTGGATCTAACAACAAATCATAGAAACAATAATGTGAAGGAAGGCAATCTAGCAGTATCAGATATCAAACAATATCATAAAGTGGTTATTACTTAAAAAATAACAAAATTCGTTTGAAAGAACAAAAAGTCAAGATATCAAAGGAACTAATAAAAAATATAAAGGAAGGAAGTTTCGCACTACCAGATCTTTAACTATATTATAAGGCAGTTATTAACAAAACTATCTGCTACTGGTTAAGAAATAGAAAGGTAAATCAGTGAAACAGAGTAGACATGCAATTTATAGCAGCAAATAAATATGACAACCTTGTATTTGACAAATTTAAAGCCTTAAAATTTTGGAATAAGAATTCATTATCTGGTAAAAATTGTTGGAAAAACTGGAAATAAGTGTGGCAGAAATTGGGCATAGGCCAATATTTTACATCAATTGCCAAGATAATGGCAAAACTGATCCAGGTCCTAGATATAGATATTATAAGAAAATTCAATGACATTGAACATACTACTTATCAGAGCAATTTATGAATAAATAAGAGATAGAGACCTGAGTGAGGTATAAAATAGACAATTTCAGTTGCATCTAATTAAAAAGTTTTTGTACAAATAAAACAAATGTAGTCAATATTAGAAGGAAAAGAGAAAATTGGAGTAAAATATATAGACATTTTCTCAGATAAAGCTCTCATACCTCAAATATATAAACAACTTTTTCAAATCTATAAGAATATGAGTCATATCACAATTGATAAATGGTCAAAGGATGTGAACAGGCAGTTTTCTGATGAAGAAATCAGAACAATTTATAGTCATGTGAAAATGCTCTAAATTATTATTGATTGGAGAATGTAAATTAAAACAACCTTGAGTTATCATTTTACATCTAACCGATTGGCTAAAATGATTAAAGGGAAAAAGCAAGAAGTCTTGGAGGGGATGTGGAAAAATTGAAAGTGATTCATTGTTGGTGGAATTTAGAACTGATCCGACCATTTTGGAGAGCACTCTGAAATTATGCACAAATAGTTATTAAACTGCTTTTACCTTTTGGCCCAGTAATAGCACTACTAGGTCTATTTCCAAAGATGATTAGGGAAAAAGTAAAAGAACTTACATGTTTTAAAATATTTAAAGCAGCTCTTTTTGTGGTGGCAAATAACTGGAAATTGTGTTGATGCTCATTAATTGGGGAATGGCTGAACTAGTTATGGTATACAATTGTGATGGAATACTATAGTGCTGTAAGAAATGATAAGCAGGATGGTTTTAGAAAAACATAGACGCACAAAATAATGAAGAGGCAGAATGAAGAACATGTTGTATATAATAACAATAATATTTTTTAAGAACAATTTTGAGCACTTAAGTCATTTGGACTATTAAAATATCCAAATTACCTACAAAGGATATATGAAAAACGCTATAATGTTTGTCCAGATGGGAAAAAAAACAGCCTAGTAACTAGAAGTATGTATAGAATGATTTAACATGCAAAAACACTTGTGTCTAATGATAGCCATCTCTAGGGTGGTAGAGAGGGGAAAGAAAAAAAACTGTATTATATATTTTAAGGAATAGCAAGTTGTACATGATATATATGCAATTTTATATGCATAAACATCACTACTGATTAAAGAGATGCAAATTAAAACAACTTTGATATGCTACCTCACACCTATCAAACTGGTTATCATGACAGAAGAGGGAAAAGAAAAGGACATGGTATGGAAAAATTAGACACAAATACACTGTTGGACCAGCTATAACGTGGGCCAAATATTCTAGAGAACAATTTGCATCTATGCCCAAAGTGCTATAAAACTGGGCATATTCTTTCACCCATCTATACCAGTACTAAATCTATACCCAAAATATCAAAGAAAAAGAAAAGGACATATCTGGACAAAAATATTTATAGCACCTCTGTATGGCATCAAAGAATTGAAAACTGAGATGACAGTCATCAATAGGTACATGTATGAATAAGGTGTAGTATAAAATTGTAATGGAATATTCTTTTTTTAAATTTTGATATTTTATTTTTATTTTTCTCCAGTTACATACAAAAAATTAACATCTATTTTTTAAAACTTTGAGTTCTAATACTCTCTCTTCCTCCCTCCCCACCCTGCCCCTCACTGAGAAGACAAGCAGTTCAATATAGGTTATACATGTGTAGTCATGCAAAACATATCCATAACAATCATGTTGTGAAAGAAAACATAGACAAAAATAAAAACTCAAAAAAATAAAGAAAGTAAATAAAAAGTATGTTTGAATTTGTATTCAGACACCATCAGTTCTTTTTCTGGGGATGGATAGCATTTTTCATCATAAGTCCTTCAGAGTTGTCTTGGGTGTCTATTGCTGAGAAGAGCTAAGTCTTTCACAGCTGATCATCTTACAATATGGCTGTTAGTTTGAATACAGTACATTTTGCATTTCATTTTCATCAGCCCATGCAAGTCATTCCAGGTTTTTCTGAGAACATCCTGTTTATTGTTTCTTATATTACAATAGTATTCCATCATAATCATGTACCACAACTTGTTCAACCATTCCACTTTTGATGGGCAATCCACCATTTTTTAATTCTTTGCCCCCAGAAATGAGCTGCTATAAATATTTGTGTACATGCAGGTCTTTTAGCTTTTTTAAATCTCTTTTGGTATACAGACCTAGTAATAGTATTGCTAGGTCAAAGGTTATGCATGGTTTTATATACCTTTGGGTATAATTTGAAATTGCTCTACAGAATATTTGAAATCAGCTCACAACTCCACCAACAATGCATTATTGTCTCATTTTTCCCAAATCCCTTCCAAGATTTGTCTTTTATCTTTTCTGTCCTATTAGCCAGAGAGTATGAGTATGTATGAGATAGTACCTCAGAATTGTTTTAATTTGCATTTCTCCAATCAATAGTGAGTTACAGTATTTCTTTAAATGGCCATAGACATCTTGGATTATTTCACCTGAAAACTGATCCTATATTTTGATCATTTATGAATTGGGGAATGGCTCTTATTTTTATGAATTTGACTCAGTTTTTTGTATGTTTGAGAGATGAGGTCTTTATTAGAGAAACTTGATCCAGTTTTTTTTACAGTTACTATTGCTAACTGATAGAGGGAATTCCATCCTCTTCCTCCACTGTCCATTTATTCTATTCTCTCTCTCCTTTCACCCTGTCCCTCCTCAAAAGTGTTTTGCTCCTGACTCCTGCCTCCCCCAATCTGTCTTCCCTTCTATCACCCCCACGTTATCCCCTTCCCCTCCTATCTTCCTGTATGGTAAGATAGATTTCTATACCCAATTGAGTATGCTATTTCCTCTTTGTTCCAATTCTGATGACAGTAAGGTTCACTCACTCCCCCTCACCTCCTGCCTCATCCCCTCCACAGTAACTGCTCTTTCTTGCCTCTGTTATATAAGATAACTTACTTCATTCTACCTCTTCCTTCCTCTTTCTCCCAATACATTCCTGTCACACCTTAATTTTATTTTTTAGATATAATCCCTTCATATTCAACTCACACCTGCACCCTCTGTCTATATATACTCCTTTTTACCACCCTAATAATGAAGAATATCTAATAAGTTATAAATATCATCTTCCCATGTGAGAATGTAAACAGGTTGACTGTACTAAGTCCCTTATGATTTCCCTTTCCTTTTATCCTTTTATGCTTCTCTTGGTCCTTGTGCTTGAATGCTTGAAAGTTCTCCATCTTATTGAATATACATTTTACCCAACATAGATTATAATCAGTTTTGCTGGATAGGTGATTCTTGGTTGTAATCCTAGCTCCTTTGACTCCAGAATATCATACTCTAAGCCCTGTGATCCTTTAATATAGAAGCTGCTAAATCTTGTGTTATCCTGACTGTGGTCCCACCATACTTGAATTGTGTCTTTCTGGCTGCTTGCAATATTTCCTCCTTGACCTGGGAATTCTGGAATGTGGCTATAATATTATTGGCAGTTTTCATTTTGGGATCTCTCTCAAGAAGTGATTGATGAATTCTTTCAATTTCTATTTTACCCTCTGCTTCCAGAGTATCAGGGCAGTTTTCCTTGATAATTTCTTGAAAGATCATGTCTAGGCTCTTTTTTATCATGGCTTTCAGGTCATCTAATAATTTTAAAATTATCTCACCTGAATCTATTTTCCAGGTAAGTTGTTTTTCCAAGGAGATATTTCACATTGCCTTCTATTTTTTCATTCTTTTGGTTTTGTTTTATTGTTTCTTGATTTCTCATAAATTCATTAGTTTCTATTTCCTCCATTCTCATTTTTAAGGAATTATTTTCTTCAGTGAGCTTTTGGACTTCCTTTTTCATTTGGCCAGTTCTTCTTTTTAAGTCATTCTTCTCCTCGTTGGCTTTTAGACTTCTTTGACCATTTGGCCTAGTCTGTTTTTTGAGGTGTTATTTTCTTCAGTATTATTTGTGTCTCCTTTGCCATACTCCTTACAAAATGTTGACTCATTTTTCATGATTTTCTTGCATCACTTCCATTTGTATTCCAAATTTTCCTTTACCTCTCTTACTTCATTTTCAAATTTCTTTTTGAGCTCTTCCATGGTATGAGACCAATTCATATTTTTCTTGTAGGCTTTGGATATATGAGCTTTGACTTTGTTTTCTTCTGAGTTTGTGTCTTGATCTTCCTTGTCAACACAGTAACATTCTATAGACAGATTTTTTTTTCCATTCCTTACTTATTTCCCCAGCCTATTAGTTGACATTTTTACTCTTTGTTAAAGTAGGACTCTGCTTCCATGGGTCCCAAATTTCAGGGGTTGTTGTAGGTGTTCTCATAGATACTTCTAGGGACCTGTAAGTTTTCAGTTCTTTCAGGAAGGTATGATCCAAAATGAAGTGTTTACTACTCTTCTGGCCTGTGCTCTTGTCTGTGAGCAATGAGAAGCAGTCTTTTCTGCCCTGGAACAGTGAGGACAATCTTACTCCATTGTTGCCCTAGGCTCTTCTATGCTAGTATTCTTCCTCAAAGTGAAACTTCCACCCAGGACTGTCACCCAGATATAAATATTGGCAAAGCAACAGAGTACTGCCTCAGTGCTAGCAAAAAGACCCCTGTAATCTTATGACCAGTTGTTCAACACTTTTACCATCTATGGGCTAAAAGCTCCTGAAACAATAGCTGCCACTGATGCTGCTTATTCAGTCACTCACAGGGCCTGCTCTTGGTTTGCTGTGGTTGGGCCTGCACTGACATGGCCTGTGCTGGATTGAGATCCACTCTCACGCAGTTGTAACTGATCTTTTTGTAGACCTTCTAAGTTGTCTTTGGTATCTGTTGGCTGAGAGGTCTGGAAACCACCACTGCTGCTAGTGATTCAGTCACCCCATAGTCTGATCCCAGTTTGCTGAGTCCCAGTCAGTGCTGACATGCCCTGAGCTGGACTGTGCTCCTCTCTCACCCTAATGCAACAGACCTCTTTTGCCTACCTTTCAAGCTGTCTTAGGCTGGAAATTTGTTTCATTCCATCCTTTTGTAGATTCTGTTGCTCCAAAATTTATTTAGAGTCATTTTTCAAGTTATTTGGAGGAGTAAGGACAATGACAGATAAGTCTAAAATACAAGCAGAGAAATTAGCACAGAGATTCAACAGACAGGGCTCCAACTGTCTGAACAAAGTAATGCAACCACCTGCATATACTACCAGGTGGGGGGAGCACCACTATTCAGAGTCCCCTCCATGGAATCAAAAGGTCCTTCTCATGAGCAAACCCCCAAAGCAAAATCTCACCTCAGAAAATATATATACTTTTGACTAATAGGCTCAGAGCCAGAAGGTATCACAGCCCCTCATGACTCAGTGCCCAAGTAGCTTAGTACCAAAAGGTGCCAAAGTCTTCCTACAAACAAGCCTCCCCCTAAGCAAGCTCTTCTTTAGGCAAATTACTTCCCCAATGGGCTCTATGTGACTCACAATGTATCACAACTGTGACTGAATACAGTTGGTCATATAGGCCTGTTAATGGAGTGGGAACATCTTCCTATTCCATTAACCTTACAGTTCCCAAAAGGTCTCTAAGATTTAGCTACTAAAATGTAGATGGGTTTCAGTTTCAGGAAACAAAATCCCATGTTGTAGATGCATTTTTTCAAAAACAAATTCAAACTAAGTCTTTTCATTTCTATTCTGGTGCTGATGGGATAAAATTAACTTTCTTTTTCTTCCTTACATACTCCCCAATATTCAGACATCTGCTTTTTTTTCTCAAGATGCAGAAGCATTTTATGAGTCACTGAACTCAAGTCAAAGTAACTAATGTAGAAAATCCCTTTGCCTCCCCATTGTGAATGTGAATAAAGTAGAACCAGAACTTTTCTTTAACAATCTCTACAATAGTTTTAATAGAGACCTTTCTTCCCATTCATTAAAAAAGAAACATGTTCTATATAGCAGCTGTGCCACAATATTGCCATTGATCAGAAGAGATGTATATTTTAAATTAAAAGCAAAAAGGAGAAGGAGAAGTACTTTTCCAGCTATTGTTTCACAGCTTCATGAACTTAACAAATTTCTATGAAACTTAGAAATAAGATAGAGGACAAAAACTGAAGAACATTTCCAGGAAACATTAGACAATCTGAATCCTTATATTTCTGAGATGTTGATATCAGGAATACTCTTTAGCCTTCAAAGCTTCCAGAAATGTCTGCCTCTAGGTGACCTTAACTTGTTTAGTTAGAATTGAATAACATCAATGAATCATATTTCCCTGAGACACAGAAGTAATAATCATATTTTTTCTGCAAAAAAGTTCTATATCAGAGGTCTCTAAAATGACTACCAAAACTAACTTGGTGACATTTAGATAAATTCTCATGGGAACACATGGAACAGCCTTGGGAGACCATCTAGCTCAACCTTCATGAAAGCAACAAACAAGACTGAGTATGCTAGATCCCAAATTCCTGCCTCCATGTCATCAATTCTTCATCAAATTCCAAATAAGTTCTTTATTCTAAAGATTTTGATGCCTAAATCAAAAACTGATGGTAATTGTGCTATATTCTCCAAACTCCTTTTTTTGTCAATCTTCAAAGGGGCACAATGAGAACTAAACAAACTCAAACTATGCCTTATCTTGAGCTCCTAGGTTCAACACAACTCATGTGCTGCCTAGGATAGCTGAAATGTTATGATGGTAGTAGTGAAAGCTGTTATAGGGAAATGGGTATCAGGTATATGACTGGTTTTTGAGGCATTGTATTACTTCTTTTTAGCATTATTCAAAAATTCTATGCTGAGTCTCCACCATATATTAAGTTAAGCATGTTTGCTTCTCTGGAAGGTAACTCCATTGTGTTCGGAGCACATGGTTAGGGCTTAGTGAATATATCAAATTAAGGAGAGGCTATGAAGGATAGAAAGCTGATTTTTGTGGTATAAACCCACGATAATTCATATCCCCAGGATTACAAGTTTTTGTCTGCCTGATGAAAGGTGGTATTGAAGGACAGAAAGTTATCCACTCTCTGAGAGCTATAGAGAACTCTTTATTTCCTCATCATTTTGCTCCAGTGGTAGATTTTTTCTTTAAAGGTGAAAGGATATCTATTTCAGAATTAAATCTGTGTAATAGAATCAGAATATTATTTAAAAGCATGCACCCCTAGTTGCTAAATTTGTAACTTTTATCCATTTTCCTCACTTCTAATGTTCTGGTTTCAAGTAAAACCAAGAAAATCACTCTTCTACATGGAGGTCCTTCATATAATTGACAAGAACTATCTGATCTCTTCTTTGTTTTTCTGTTGATAAACAGCTGTAGTTCTTTAAATTGATTTTTACATGAAATAATAATCTATAAGACTATGATATATTTAAATGAAGCTTTTCAGCATAGGGTTCAATAAAGTCACATTAACTAGTTGGTTAATGATTAGCTATTTGCCAAGATCCGTTGGGATGTAAAAGAACATCCTGAAGGGAATTGTTTGACCTATCATCCTATATTATTATTCTGTGCTTGGCCTTACTCATTTGCCTAGGTTATTTAGATTTGATGTTGAGAAAAATGAGCCACTAATAAGACATTTGACACTTAACAACAGCACAATGTTTACTTTTATATGTCAGGAGAAATATATTCAACAGGGATAAGCATTGAAAGCATTGCCAGTTGATTCAGCTGAAACTGTCTTGACTAAGCTGCCCATTATGATATATGACTCAAGCATTATAGTTTCCCTAGAGATTCTCACAATTATTTTGAATTTTGGAGACCAAAAAGTGATTTCAATAGCCTGGTTTCATGAGACAATCAAAATTTGGGGATGGTCTCAATACGATCTTTTTAAAAATTTTATTTATTTATTTTTAGTTTTAAACATTCATTTCCACAAGATTTTGAGTTCCAAATTTTCTCCTGATCTCTCCCCTCCCAACACCCTGAGATTACATACATTCTGATTACTCCTTTCCACAGTCTGCCATCTCTTCTACCACCACCTCCCATATCCCCTTGTCCCTTACTTTATTGTAGGGTAAGATAGATTTCTATACCCCATTGCCAGTATATATTATTTCCCAGTTGCATGTAAAAACAATTTTAAACATTTGTTTTTAAAATTTGATTTCCAAATTCTCTCCCTTTTTCCCTCTCCACCCCCCTGATTGATAAGGGAAGCAATTCAACAGAGGTTACACACATGAAGTTATGGAAAACACTTCCATAATACTCAGGTTGTGAAAGACAACTATATTTCCCTCCATCCTATCCTGTCCCCCATTTATTCTATTTCCTCCTTTGACTCTGTCCCTTTTCAAAAGTGTTTGTTTCTGAATACCCCCTTCCCCAATCTGCCCTCCCTTCTATCATTGCCCCTACCTTTCCCCCTACTTTCCTGGAATGTAAGATACCCAATTGACTGTGTATGTTAGTCCCACCTTAAGCCAAATCTGATGAGAATAAGATTGACTCATTCCCTTTCACCTTCGCTCTCTTCCTCTCCATTATGATAGCTTTTCCTTGCCTCTTCTTTGTGAAAGAATTTAACTCATTCTATTTCTCCCCTTCTCCTTCTCCCAATGTATTCCTCTCTCACCCCTCAATTTCACTTTTTAGATATCATCCCTTCATATTCATCTCACCCTATACCATCTCTTTCTCTCTCTCTCTCTCTCTCTCTCTCTCTCTCTCTCTCTCTCTCTCTCTCTCTCTCTCCCCCTCCCTTCAAATTCCAACTGTCCTAATACTGAGAAAGTTCTCATGAGTTATAAATATCATTTTTCCATATAGGAATGTAAACAGTTCAACTTTAATAATTCCCTTACTATTTTTCTTTCCTGTTTACCTTTTCATGTTTCTCTTTTTTAAGATTAATTTATACATTTTTAGGTTTTAACATTCATTTCCACAAGATTTTGAGTTACAAATTTTCTCCCCATCTGTCCCCACCACCCCAAGATGGCTTGGATTCTGATTGCCCATTTTTCCAGTCTGCCCTCCCTTCTATCACGCCATGCCGCCCATCCCCTTTCCCCTTACTTTCTTGTAGAGCAAGACAGAGGTCTATACCCCATTGCCTGGATAGCTTATTTCCCAGTTGCATGTAAAACAGTTTTTAACATCTGTTTTAAGAAATTTGAGCTCTAAATTCTCTCCCTTCTTCCCTCTCCACCCACATTCTTTGAGAAGGCAAGCAATTCAATATAGGTTATACATGTATCATTATGCAAAACATTTCCATAATAGTCATATTGTGAAAGACTTACTGTATTTCCCTCCATCCTATCCCATCCCCCATTTATTCATTTTTTTCTTTTGACCATGTCCGTTTTTCAAAGGTTTTTGCTTCTGACTACCTCCTCCCCCAATCTGTCCTCCCTTCTATAATGCCCCACTCTTATCCCCTTCCATCCCTACTTTCCTGTAGGGTAAGATAGATTTTCATACCCAATTGAGTGTGTCTTTCTTGCCTCTTTTATGTGAGATAATTTACCCCATTCTATCTTTCCCTTTTTCCTTCTCCCAATATATTCCTCTCTCACTCCTTAATTTTGTTTTTAGATATCATCCCTTGATATTCAATTCACCTTGTGCCCTCTGTGTGTATATATATGTATACACACACACACACACACACACATATATATATATATACACACATATATATGTATGTGTGTGTGTGTATAATGTGTGTGTATATATGGATATGTGTGTGTATGTATATATACATATATACACACATATATTTGTGTTTGTATATTTATATATGTATATATGTATGTATGTATGTATGTATTTTCCATTCAACTGCTCTAATACTGAGAAAGGTCTCATGAGTTACAAATATCATCTTTCCATGTAGGAATGTAACATTTCAACTTTAATAAGTCCCTTATGATTTCTGTTTCCTTTTTACCTTTTCATGTTTCTCTTGTATTTGGAAGTCAGATTTTCTGTTCATCTCTGGTCTTTTCATCAAGAATGCTTGAAAGTCCCCTATTTCATTGAAAATCCATTTTCCCCATGAAGTATTATACTCAGTTTTGCTGAGTAGGTGATTTTTGGTTTTAGTCCTAGCTCCTTGGACCTCCAGCATATCACATTCCAAGCCCTTCAATCCCTTAAGTAGAAGATGCTAGATCTTTTTGTTATCCTGACTATGTTTCCACAATACTCAATACTCAAATTGTTTCTCTTTAACTGCTTGCAATATTTTCTCCTTGACCTGGGAATTCTGGAATTTGGCTACAATGTTTCTAGAAGTCTTCGTTTTGGGATCTTTTTCAAGAGGCGATGGGTGGAGTCTTTCAATTTCCATTTCACCCTCTGGCTCTAGAATATCAGGGCAGTTCCCCTTGATAATTTCCTGAAAGATGGTATCTAGGCTCTTTTTTTGATCATGGCTTTCAGGTAGTTCAATAATTTTTAAATTATCTCTCCTGGATCTATTTTCCAGGTCAGTGGTTTTTCCAAGGAGATATTGTCACATTGTCTTCCACTTTTTTCATTCCTTTGGTCCTGTTTTATAATATCTGATTTCTCATAAGTCACTAGCTTCCACTTGCTCCAATCTAATTTTTAAGGTAGTATTTTCTTCAGTGGTCTTTTGGACCTCCTTTTCCATTTGGCTAATTCTGCCTTTCAAGACATTCTTCTCCTCATTGGCTTTTTGGAGCTCTTTTGCCATTTGAGTTAGTCTATTTTTTAAGTTGTTGTTTTCTTCAGTATATTTTTCAGTATTTTTTTGGGTCTCCTTTAGCAAGTCATTAACTTGTTTTTCATGGTTTTCTCGCATCCTTCTCATTTCTCTTCCCATTTTTTCCTCTACTTCTCTAACTTGCTTTTCCAAATCCTTCTTGAACTCTTCCATGGCCCGAGACAAGTTCATGTTTTTCTTGGAGGCTTTTGTTGTAGGCTCTTTGACTTTGTTGACTTCTTCTGGTTGTATGTTTTGGTCTTGTTTTTCACCAAAGAACAATTCCAAAGTCTGAGATGGAATCTGCATGCATTTTCGCTGCCTGGCCATGTTCCCAGCCAACTTACTTGACCCTTGAGTTTTTCAGTGGGGTATGACTGCTAGCAGAGTAAAGAGTACTTTGTTCCAAGCTGGAGGGGATGTACCAGCTCTGCCATACCAGCACTCCTCCTTCCCCAAGATCCCCCAACCCAGACTGGACTGAGATCTACAGCACGCTCTGCACTCCTGCTCTGATCTGCCAGTTAATTCCTCACACCAGGTCGGCCTGGGGCCAGAGGCAACTGCAGCTGTAGTTCTGTAGCTGCCCCACCTCCGCTGTCCCCGGGCTGGTGGCTGAACTGTGAATGCTATCACCCTGTCCCCAGCAGCTTTTCTCACCAACCTTCTCTGTTGTCTTTGACATTTGTGGTTTGAGAAGTCTGGTAACTGCTGCAGCTCACTGATTCAGGGCACTAGAGCCTGCTCCACCCGGCTCCTGCTCTGGTTGGTCAGCGTGGCCGATGCTGGGCTCTGCTCCGCTCTGTTCCCAGCTCCGTGCAGGATAAACCTTACCCAGAGATCATCCAGGCTGTCCTGGGCTGGATCCCTGCTTCCCTCTGCTACTTTGTGGGTTCTGCAGTTCTAGACTTTGTTCAGAGCCATTTTTTATAGGTTTTTGGAGGGACCTCACACAAGTCCCTGCTTTCCAGCTGCCATCTTGACTCCGCCCCCTGGGTAGATTTGGAAGCACGCTATTAAGAGACTGTGAATGAAGTATTCCTCAGCACTAAGACTTTTTGACACTGTATTGACATGCATGCTATACATATACACATACACATGTATATACACACAAACATATAATCACATGTACGTAGACTATCAGTGAATATGTGTACCTCTACGAATGTTTACACAGAAATCTATTTATTTAAAAATGACTCATAAAAGAAGTTACAATTTTATTGTATAATTCTCTGTTTTTTGGATATTTAAATTATTATTTACTTTAACAATTGTTACATTTATAGTATTTTTCAAACAGAAGCAATATCTTCCATCATATCTCAGATGATTGCATGACATAATTTTTTTGAATATTTTTTTAATTTAATTTAAATTTATTTATTTAACATATTTGGTTATCAATGCTGAAGCATTGATTTTCACAACAGTTTGAATTACAAATTTTCTCCCCATTTCTACCCTCCCCCCCACTCCAAGATGGCATATATTCTGGTTGCCCTGTTCCCCAGTCAGCCCTCCCCTCTATCACCCCCCCTCCCCTCTCATCCCCTTTTCCCTTCCTTTCTTGTAGGGCAAGATAAATGTCTACACCCCATTGCCTGTGTATCTTATTTTTTAGTTGCATGCAAAAACTTTTATTTTTTTGAACATCTGATTTTAAAACTTTGAGTTCCAAATTCTCTCCCCTCTTCCCTTCCCACCAACCCTCCGTAAGAAGTCGAG
This sequence comes from Trichosurus vulpecula, assembly GCF_011100635.1. Taxonomy (NCBI): domain Eukaryota; kingdom Metazoa; phylum Chordata; class Mammalia; order Diprotodontia; family Phalangeridae; genus Trichosurus; species Trichosurus vulpecula. Next base: position 94,505,154 of record NC_050578.1, on the reverse strand, counting down.
CAATTCAACCTAGGCCACACATGTATCATTATGTATAACACTTCCACAATACTCATGTTGTGAAAGGATAACTACATTTTGCTCCTTCCCAATGCATCCCGCTTTATTGAATTTTCTTCCTTGACCCTGTCCCCTCTCCAAAGTGTTTGTTTTGATTACTTCCACAGCCATCTGCCCTCCCCTCCATCAATCCCCCACTTTTATTTTTTTTATCTTCCTCTCTCTTCTTTCCTGTGGGGTAAGATACCCAACTGATTATGTATGGTATTCCCCCTCAGGCCAGATCTGATGAGAGCAAGGTTCACTCATTCCCCCCTCACCTGCCCTCTCCCCTCCTCCCACAGAACTGCTTCCTCTTGCCACCTTTACTTGAGATAATCCACCCCATTCTATCTCTCCCTATCTCCCTCTCTCAGTATGTTGCTCTCTCATCCCTTAATTTCATTTTATTTCTTTTAGATATCTTCCCTTCATCTTCAACTCACCCTTTGTCTGCTCTCCCTCTTTTACATATATATATATATATATATATATATATATAAACACACACATATATATATATATACACATACATACACATACACATAGATATATACATAGATACACATTCACTTACATATATATATACATATGCATATTTCCTTCAACTACCCTAATACTGAGGTCTCATGAATCATACATATCATCTTTCCATGTAGGAATGTAAACAAAACAGTTCAACTTTAGTAAATCCCTTGCAATTTCCGTTTCTTGATTACCTTTTCATGCTTCTCTTGATTCTTGTGTTTGAAAGTCCAGTTTTCTATTCAGTTCTGGTCTTTTCACTGAGAAAGCTTGAAAGTCCTCTATTTTATTGAAAATCCATATTTTGCCTTGGAACATCATACTCAGTTTTGCTGGGTAGGTGATTCTAGGTTTTAATCCTAGCTCCATTGACCTCCGGAATATCGCATTCCAAGCCCTTCGATCTCTTAATGTAGAAGCTGCCAGATCTTGGGTTATTCTGATTGGGTTTCCACAATACTCAAATTGTTTCTTTCTGGCTGCTTGCAGTATTTTCTCCTTGATCTGGGAGCTCTGGAATTTGGCGACAATATTCCTAGGAGATTTCTTTTTGGGATCTATTTGAGGAGGTGATCGATGGAGTCTTTCAATTTCTATTTTGCCCTGTGGCTCTAGAATATCAGGGCAGTTCTCCTTGATAATTTCTTGAAAGATGGTATCTAGACTCTTTTTTTGATCATGGCTTTCAGGTAGTTCAATAATTTTTAAATTATCTCTCCTGGATCTATTTTCCAGGTCAGTGGTTTTTCCAAGGAGATATTTCACATTGTCTTCCATTTTTTCATTCCTTTGGTCCTGTTTTATAATATCCTGATTTCTCATAAAGTCACTAGCTTCCACTTGCTCCAATCTAATTTTTAAAGTAGTATTTTCTTCAGTGGTCTTTTGGACCTCCTTTTCCATTTGGCTAATTCTGCCTTTCAAGGCATTCTTCTCCTCATTGGCTTTTTGGAGCTCTTTTGCCATTTGAGTTAGTCTATTTTTTAAGTTGTTGTTTTCTTCAGTATATTTTTCAGTATTTTTTTGGGTCTCCTTTAGCAAGTCATTAACTTGTTTTTCATGGTTTTCTCGCATCCTTCTCATTTCTCTTCCCATTTTTTCCTCTACTTCTCTAACTTGCTTTTCCAAATCCTTCTTGAACTCTTCCATGGCCCGAGACAAGTTCATGTTTTTCTTGGAGGCTTTTGTTGTAGGCTCTTTGACTTTGTTGACTTCTTCTGGTTGTATGTTTTGGTCTTGTTTTTCACCAAAGAACAATTCCAAAGTCTGAGATGGAATCTGCATGCATTTTCGCTGCCTGGCCATGTTCCCAGCCAACTTACTTGACCCTTGAGTTTTTCAGTGGGGTATGACTGCTAGCAGAGTAAAGAGTACTTTGTTCCAAGCTGGAGGGGATGTACCAGCTCTGCCATACCAGCACTCCTCCTTCCCCAAGATCCCCCAACCCAGACTGGACTGAGATCTACAGCACGCTCTGCACTCCTGCTCTGATCTGCCAGTTAATTCCTCACACCAGGTCGGCCTGGGGCCAGAGGCAACTGCAGCTGTAGTTCTGTAGCTGCCCCACCTCCGCTGTCCCCGGGCTGGTGGCTGAACTGTGAATGCTATCACCCTGTCCCCAGCAGCTTTTCTCACCAACCTTCTCTGTTGTCTTTGACATTTGTGGTTTGAGAAGTCTGGTAACTGCTGCAGCTCACTGATTCAGGGCACTAGAGCCTGCTCCACCCGGCTCCTGCTCTGGTTGGTCAGCGTGGCTGATGCTGGGCTCTGCTCCGCTCTGTTCCCAGCTCCGTGCAGGATAAACCTTACCCAGAGATCATCCAGGCTGTCCTGGGCTGGATCCCTGCTTCCCTCTGCTACTTTGTGGGTTCTGCAGTTCTAGACTTTGTTCAGAGCCATTTTTTATAGGTTTTTGGAGGGACCTCACACAAGTCCCTGCTTTCCAGCTGCCATCTTGACTCCGCCCCCTGGGTAGATTTGGAAGCACGCTATTAAGAGACTGTGAATGAAGTATTCCTCAGCACTAAGACTTTTTGACACTGTATTGACATGCATGCTATACATATACACATACACATGCATATACACACAAACATATAATCACATGTACGTAGACTATCAGTGAATATGTGTACCTCTACGAATGTTTACACAGAAATCTATTTATTTAAAAATGACTCATAAAAGAAGTTACAATTTTATTGTATAATTCTCTGTTTTTTGGATATTTAAATTATTATTTACTTTAACAATTGTTACATTTATAGTATTTTTCAAACAGAAGCAATATCTTCCATCATATCTCAGATGATTGCATGACATAATTTTTTTTGAATATTTTTTTTAATTTAATTTAAATTTATTTATTTAACATATTTGGTTATCAATGCTGAAGCATTGATTTTCACAACAGTTTGAATTACAAATTTTCTCCCCATTTCTACCCTCCCCCCCACTCCAAGATGGCATATATTCTGGTTGCCCTGTTCCCCAGTCAGCCCTCCCCTCTATCACCCCCCCTCCCCTCTCATCCCCTTTTCCCTTCCTTTCTTGTAGGGCAAGATAAATGTCTACACCCCATTGCCTGTGTATCTTATTTTTTAGTTGCATGCAAAAACTTTTATTTTTTTGAACATCTGATTTTAAAACTTTGAGTTCCAAATTCTCTCCCCTCTTCCCTTCCCACCAACCCTCCGTAAGAAGTCGAGCAATTCAACCTAGGCCACACATGTATCATTATGTATAACACTTCCACAATACTCATGTTGTGAAAGGATAACTACATTTTGCTCCTTCCCAATGCATCCCGCTTTATTGAATTTTCTTCCTTGACCCTGTCCCCTCTCCAAAGTGTTTGTTTTGATTACTTCCACAGCCATCTGCCCTCCCCTCCATCAATCCCCCACTTTTATTTTTTTTATCTTCCTCTCTCTTCTTTCCTGTGGGGTAAGATACCCAACTGATTATGTATGGTATTCCCCCTCAGGCCAGATCTGATGAGAGCAAGGTTCACTCATTCCCCCCTCACCTGCCCTCTCCCCTCCTCCCACAGAACTGCTTCCTCTTGCCACCTTTACTTGAGATAATCCACCCCATTCTATCTCTCCCTATCTCCCTCTCTCAGTATGTTGCTCTCTCATCCCTTAATTTCATTTTATTTCTTTTAGATATCTTCCCTTCATCTTCAACTCACCCTTTGTCTGCTCTCCCTCTTTTACATATATATATATATATATATATATAACACACACATATATATATATACACATACATACACATACACATAGATATATACATAGATACACATTCACTTACATATATATATACATATGCATATTTCCTTCAACTACCCTAATACTGAGGTCTCATGAATCATACATATCATCTTTCCATGTAGGAATGTAAACAAAACAGTTCAACTTTAGTAAATCCCTTGCAATTTCCGTTTCTTGATTACCTTTTCATGCTTCTCTTGATTCTTGTGTTTGAAAGTCCAGTTTTCTATTCAGTTCTGGTCTTTTCACTGAGAAAGCTTGAAAGTCCTCTATTTTATTGAAAATCCATATTTTGCCTTGGAACATCATACTCAGTTTTGCTGGGTAGGTGATTCTAGGTTTTAATCCTAGCTCCATTGACCTCCGGAATATCGCATTCCAAGCCCTTCGATCTCTTAATGTAGAAGCTGCCAGATCTTGGGTTATTCTGATTGGGTTTCCACAATACTCAAATTGTTTCTTTCTGGCTGCTTGCAGTATTTTCTCCTTGATCTGGGAGCTCTGGAATTTGGCGACAATATTCCTAGGAGATTTCTTTTTGGGATCTATTTGAGGAGGTGATCGATGGAGTCTTTCAATTTCTATTTTGCCCTGTGGCTCTAGAATATCAGGGCAGTTCTCCTTGATAATTTCTTGAAAGATGGTATCTAGACTCTTTTTTTGATCATGGCTTTCAGGTAGTTCAATAATTTTTAAATTATCTCTCCTGGATCTATTTTCCAGGTCAGTGGTTTTTCCAAGGAGATATTTCACATTGTCTTCCATTTTTTCATTCCTTTGGTCCTGTTTTATAATATCCTGATTTCTCATAAAGTCACTAGCTTCCACTTGCTCCAATCTAATTTTTAAAGTAGTATTTTCTTCAGTGGTCTTTTGGACCTCCTTTTCCATTTGGCTAATTCTGCCTTTCAAGGCATTCTTCTCCTCATTGGCTTTTTGGAGCTCTTTTGCCATTTGAGTTATTCTATTTTTTAAGGTGTTGTTTTCTTCAGTGTATTTTTCAGTATTTTTTTTGGGTCTCCTTTAGCAAGTCTTTGACTTGTTTTTCATGGTTTTCTTGCATCCTTCTCATTTCTCTTCCCAATTTTTCCTCTACTTCTCTAACTTGCTTTTCCAAATCCTTTTTGAGTTCTTCTATGGCCTGGGGCAGTTCATGTTTTTCTTGGAGGCTTTTGTTGTAGGCTCTATGACTTTGTTGTCTTCTTTAGGCTGTATGTTTTGGTCTTCTTTGTCACCAAAGAAAGAATCCAAAGTCTGAGACTGAATCTGGGCGTGTTTTCGCTGCTTTGCCATGTTCCCAACCAACTAACTTGACCCTTGAGTTTTTCAGTGGGGTATGACTGCTTGTAGACTAACGAGTTCTATGTTCCACGTTTGGGGGGGAGGTGCCAGCTCTGTCAGACCCGCACTACTCCTTCCCCCAAGAACCCTTAGCCCAGGCTGGGCTTAGATCTTCAGCAGGCTGTTGCACTCCTGCTCTGATCCGCCACTTAATTCCTCCCACCAGGTGGGCCTGGGGCCAGAAACAGCAGCAACTGTAGCTGCCACACTTCCGCTGCCCCCGGGGCTGGAAGCTGAACTGCGAACTCCTTCCACTCCCGCAGTTTTTCCCACTAACCTTCTCTGTAGTCTTTGGTGTTTGTGGGTCGAGGGGTCTGGTAACTGCCGCAGCTCACATATTCAGGGTGCTAGGAGCCCCATCCGCCCGACTCCAGGTTTGGTTGTTCCACACTGCTCAGGCTGGGTTCTGCTCCACTCCGTTCCCCGCTCCCAGCTCCCAGCTCCGTGTGGAATAGACCTCACCCAGAGACCATCCAGGCTGTCCTGGGCTGGAGCCCTCCTTCCCTCTGCTGTTCTGTGAGTTCTGCCATTCTAGAATTGGTTCAGAGCCATTTTTTATAGGTTTTTGGAGGGACTTGGTACGGAGCTCACTCTAGTCCCTGTTTACCAGCCGCCATCTTGGCTCTGCCCCCCATAAAACATAATTTTAAAACATGCCATGAAGGTACAAGACCTGCTGAATTTTCAGGTTTGGAGTGTATTTAATTGTACTAATGATATTTGCTAGTGAATTCATATTTTCTGTGCTGTTTCACCGTTAATAAGATCCCATCCTGGTTATTAACAGCTCTTAAATCAGATATCAATAAAAAATGAAAGGAGGAATTCTTCAATGTGACGATACCTTCTTGTTGGGAAATTACTCCTTTCACATTTTTTAAATGTCTTTGAAATTACTGTGCTTATAAGAACTCAAAAGTAATAAAAATCATATTCTAAATAAATAAAATGGAAAGATACAGTAGAGCATCTAATGATGTACACAACAAAAATATTATGGGATAGCCTGGAACACAGCCTGCAAAGTCAGACTTTAGTTTGAGTCCTGCTTCTCATACATAGCTCTCAAATTGATCCTGCATAAGTCAGATTGGCTAAAATAACAAATCAGGAGAATGATAAATGCTGGAAAGGATGTGGGGAAATTGGAACATTGTTGCATTGCTGGTGGAGTTGTGAGCTGATCCAGCCATTTTGGAGGGCGGTATGGAACTATGCCCAAAGGGCTATAGAAATGTTCATACCCTTTGACCCAGTAATACCACTTCTAGGGTTGTATCCCAAAGAAATCACGCAAGCAGGAAAAGGACCCATATGTACAAGAATATTTATAGCAGCTCTCTTTGTGGTAGCCAAGAATTGGAAAGCAAAGGGATGCCCATCAATTGGGGAATGGCTGAACAAGCTGTGGTATATGAAGGTGATGGAATACTATTGTGCCATAAGAAATGGGGATGATGCAGACTTCATAACAACCTGGAAAAACCTACACGACATAATGCTGAGTGAGCGGAGCAGAGCCAGGAGAACGTTGTGCACAGCCACAGATATGTGGATTCCGTGAGGACCAATCCTGACATACTGCGCTTCTCTCAGCAACCTAAAGGGGCAAGGACAACTCCAGGGGACTCACGATGGAGAATGCTATCTTCATTCAGAGAAAGAACTGCGAAGTTTGAATACAGAACAAGGCACACTACATGCTCGACTTTTCTGCTTCTCTTTTGTTTTTGTTTTTGGGGTTTTTTTTTGTTTTTCTTTTTGTTTTGTTTTGTTTTGTTTTTTTGGTTCTGTTTCTTCTTTCTCATGATTCATTCAATTGATCAAAATTCTTCTCCACGACTTGACTAGAGCATAAATTAATTCAATGCGAAGTTATACATGACAGTTATATGAGACTTCATGCCGTCTTGGGGAGGGAGGGGGTAGGGAGGGGAGAAAAACTGAAACTCAAAACTATGTAGAACCATGTGTGGTAAACTAAAAATAAATAAAGAAAAAAAAAAAGGGCAGGCAAATGAGGTTAAGTGACTGACTCACAGTTACACAAGTAGTAAGTATCTGAAGTTGGATTTGAACTCAGATCTTCCTGACTCCAGACCCAGCACTTTATCCATTGCATCACCAGTTGCCTAGAAGAAATGTCTAAGAAGAAAAGGAAAAACCTAGTTATTGTTGTTGTTGCTTTTCCCTCACGTTGATTTAGTTTTAATTTTTTTGATTTACAAATTGATTAGTTTCTCTTTGGACATTGGATGTGTCATTCAGGTAAAAATTCTCTATGAAACACAATACCTTCATAATTGCTATGTTTATAGGTTGATGTCTACTTCTAAAATGGATTCCATTTCAGGCATGGGATAGAATCGTGACCTCACAAGTTCCTTCTAGCTCTAAGATTCTGTGATTATTGTGGGCTCATCCTCTAATGGAATAAAGTATCTTTTCATTCTAAGTGATTTGCCAGGAATCTCCTGTTAATTACCTGTGCATGTGAGTGATCAGAGCATTTAGTTTCACGGAAATTAAGAAATTGGAATTGGAAGAGACCTCAGCAATCATCTTGTCCAAACCAGGAAGGAACTCCCATGTGGTCATCCATTCTTCACTTTAACATCTCCATTGAGAGGAAATTCATTTCTTCCTCAAGCAATGCAGTCCATTTCAGACAGCTATAGTTATTAGGAAGGTTTCAGTTTATTTGTTTTCCCCTGAAATCGAGCTTAAATTTGATTCCTTGCAAATCACTACCCATTAGGACTGAGGAATTTATGTTTTTGTTTTTACCCTTTAGCCTATCTTACTGTACCTAGGTGGTACAGTGGATAGAGTACTGAACCTGGAGTCAGGAAGACTCATCTTCATGAGTTCAAATCTAGCCATAGACACTCACTAGCTCTGTGACCCGGGACAAATCATTTAACCTTGTTTCTGTCAGTTTCTTATCTGTAAACTGAGGTGGGGAAGGAAATGGCAAATAACTACAATATTTCTGCCAAAACAACTCCAAATGAGATCATTAAAAGTCAGAAAACTGAATGAATGTAAACTTTTTATTTTCCCTATTAATTGGAATAGTCCTTTACACAAAGAAGTCATTTAACATTTATTTTTTACTTGAATTCATATTTTCATCTGCAAAGCTAGCAGATTGACTAGAGATCACTAGGAGTTATTCAAGATCTATGTCCTATAATCTTATGGCCCTATGGTCCTCACTAGCAATTTTAGAGTTTCATAGAAGAGGTGCATAACTGAAGGAAACATACTTTCCACATTCTTTTTTTTTGAGCCATCATGATTCCAAACCAGAGCTTTGTGGAAAGACCTGAACTCAGTTCTAATAAATAATAAATACTTAAGAGGCTATATTATCCACTGAAGTTGAATCTCACAACAACCAGTACCTCAAGTCTATGGCACTGGGGTGGGAAAGGAGGAGGAGCATGGGTTTTCCATATGTTGACTTTAGGCAATGTTCTTGAAAGTAGGGGGTACAGAGTATATATTTGCTTGAATGCTATGAAATGTTTATATTATGCAAAATAAACTAAGAAATCTTCAGAATCACTGAAAAGAGGAGAGAGCTATATTTAAGATTTACTCTGCCTCCCACTTTGGTTGAAAAGGATTTGTCTTCTGGATCACTGGCCTGGGCTACAGCAAATACTTTCCAATCTTGGGCATGCTTGGAAAGGTCGAGAATAACACATTGTGTGTTAGGGTACACATAAATTAAAATGCCATAATTAGCAATATCTGTGTTTTCATTAGCATAAGGAATTCCTTGATGAATGCATGTCAGCACATTTTCTGAGTCTTTTTGTCTTATATGCCTTGAGCACTCAAAAGTAAAGAGGGCTTGTTCAGGATGCTTCAGATAATGTATGTCAGAGATTGTACTTGAACTCACATTTTCCTGGATCCAAAGCAGTCTATTTACTATCCCATAGGCCAAAACACAATAAGAATAGAAATGAATTCAAAGAACACTAGTTTAAATATAGAAGTTAAATGGAGACAAAAATAGGTAAAAGTGTTAAAAACTCCCAAAAAAGAAAAAAAACATAAATGTGAAAGAACAATAATGCTGTAAAAGCATGCCAACATTGCAAAGATTTCGCAAAAGCAGTTCTCAGAGGAAAATGGCATCTGTGAAAATATACATTAGCTAGAGAAAAAATGAGAGAATCAGTGAACTGAGTATGCAGTTAACTCCAACAAAAACTTCAACAACAACTTAGGGAATAATTAATTAAAAACTCATATTAGCATAAAATGCATCCAGAAACTTAAAGGATAAATATATAAAATGAAAAAAACCCAAAAAGTGCATAAATGATAAAACTAAAAGATGTCACTTGGTAAAAAAGCTAAAAAAATTCATTTATGTTATGGTAACTTGATAAAAAAATGAACATGATGAAATGATAATAAAGAAGAAAAATTATACTGGTCAAAATCATTCTGAATTTTATGCTAACAAAATTCAAGAGCATAGACTAGATGGATGATTACCTAAAGAAATATAAAATATCAAAATTAATGAAGCATAAAAGAGACATACATCTCCAATACACCATTGCAGAGTTAGGGAACCATATGGACTGATGCAAGTATTCTAATACTCAGTTAATGATTTTGTTTATTCTGTTGGAGTAATTCTTTTTTCTTTTAAAAATTTTTTATAAAAGAGGACTTCCTCAAAATTGAGCATATTTTCAAAAATGACTGTGACTTTATAAAAAGCAATAATAAAACTCTAAAACCTGAAAACTGTAACAAAAGAAATTTGTTTAGCGTGATATTACCTGTCCTTAAGGAAGAGATATTGGTTCTAGGTGATCAGTGTTTTCTTTTCTAGATGTACACTAACCTTGTTTTTAATATTGCTCTAGACTTTTTTCAAGAATTGAAGTCAATATAATTTGCATAGAGACTATTGACTTCTCTTTATCCGCCTGTCTACTCTCAAAATCTGGGGAAAATCTTTTTTGCCCTCCCTCATTTCGAGTACTTCTTCCATTTTTCCATTATCTTTTAAACATCAGCGACTGTGACTAAGTGTAAGGGCAAGCAAAGTTGGATTTTCCTTTTGGAGTTCTTCTAAGCACCAGGGAAATCAATTGCCTTTGATTGAGCCTTGGCTTTTTCTGTAGGAAGGCCCACACCGTTTTGCTAATTAGGTCATGAGTGCCCACAAGATGCCCACAAGAGGTGTGAGATTCTCAGGTCCTGCGAAAGGGGATATATAACAAGACGATAGCCATTGGACTCAGAATCAAGAATTTAGAATCAAGATTCGAGAACTCTCAAAACTGTAGGAGGAGAGGTTTTGCTTTGGGGGCTCACTCACTGGAATAGTGTTGGTGTGGAGAATCTGAGTAGCTGTTAAGGAGCACCCCAGCTTTGAAAACCCAAATGTTTGTATTTTTCTCTCTGGTAACTATGTATGTATAGTTTTGGTCAGACAGCTAGAAGTCTGTCTGTTGATTTGTATTATTTGTTCTATTTATATCTTCTTGGTTTGTAATTTTTGTTTGTATGTGCTCTGAAGTTCAGGGTGCTGCCTCTTTCCCCTTAACTAAGTGAATGATACATATATGTCTAATTAAAGTGAGGTTGTAAAACCCTTAAAGTTGTTTTTCTTAGAAAAGTAGATCAAAGAACCTGTGCTAGCAGCCTTCCTGTATACTGGGGTTGTTGGTCTTACATAGCCACAGTAACATTGTTTTTATACTAAGTCATCACATCTACTATTTTTTTTACAGTATTCTAGTTGTTGGTCTTACATAGCCACAGTAACATTGTTTTTATACTAAGTCATCACATCTACTATTTTTTTTTACAGTATTCTAGTATGTAATCTATCCAGGCCTGATGACTAGACTTCATTGACTAGACTCCAACAATGCATTTACAGAAGAACATAAATGAGAATTGCAACAACCTCAGTTCCTTCATGATCTGAGACTCTTCTTTTTCCCTGTCCCAATTACTTTCCTCTGCACTCCCTCCTGCTTGTCAATGTTCTCAGTAAAATATGATGTATGGGAATGAACAGAATAACACCATATTAATCAAGCTAACAATAGAGCTAGTTATGCCTGGATATTTGCTAACAGTATCATTGGAGTTAAAATCTAAATTGATGCAATTACTGCTCCATTGGGATATGTAAGTACTATCTGTTGTAAAAGTTTTATACATACACACATACATACACAAATATACATTTAGTTAAATATGTAAAATAGATGTTAAATTCATATTTTTGTTCTCTTTATTTTCTTCTTCATTTTATTTTCAGTTTCCTTTCCACAAATGCTACTATAAGGTAGGTTTTTTAATAAATATAAGCTAGATTTGGGGAGAAAATGGGACCTATATTTAGCCCAGTATAATATTTTCTTTACTTTCATTCATTTTTTTTAAAAGTTTCTTTATTTAAATCTAAGATAAACCTTTTAACTATAACGAGTTGTGTTCTTTTTGATAATCATGAATTCTTACGATGTCATGGTCGCTTTGGTTCAAAATTCTCATTCAGTTCAGTTTTACCAATCAGCCCTTTTCTAGACTACCATATCATAGTAGTTCAAAACTTCCTACTTCTTAAATAATTATACTTCTGAATACATCACATTTTTCTAAGAGTTAATATCCATTTTATTGTGGTTTTCCCAGCAACTAAAATGACTGTATTCTTAATGTTTGCAATTTTACTTATTACCTACAGTTTTGTCATATCTAAATTCCTATGCTGTCTCATAAGCTTTTGATGACTTTTTTTTTCTAATTTCTTTATTTATTTTTAGTTTACCACACATGGTTCTACATAGTTTTGAGTTCCAGATTTTCTCTCCTCCCTCCCCCCTCCCTCCCCAAGATGGCATGAAATCTCATATAACTGTCATGTATAACTTTGCATTGAATTAATTTATGCACTAGTCAAGTTGTGGAGAAGAATTTTGACCAATGGAATGAATCATGAGAATGAAGAAACAGAACCAAAAAAAACCAACCCGAAAACAAAAACAAAAGAGAAGCAAAAAAGGCGAGCATGTAGTGTGCCTCGATCTGTATTCAAACTTCACAGTTCTTTCTCTGGATGAAGATAGCATTCTCCATCTTGAGTCCCCTGGAGTCGTCCTTGCCCCTTAGGTTGCTGAGAAGAGCCCTGCTGGAAGAGCTAAAGGAGAATTTTAAAAACCAAATTAGGGAGCTAAAAGAAAATATGGAAAAAATGGAAAAAAAATTCACTGATGAAATCAAGTCCCTAAAGAATAAGATTTTTGATGACTTTTGAAGCAAACATTACCAGGCACAACATGACATTATTCTAATATGTATTTGTAGAAGTGGTTTAGATTTTATAGGTGCATCAGCTATTCAAATATTTAACTCTACATATTGCATCTTTTATAAATATAAGTGAATTGTTTGGATAAGAATCTGTTCTAATTTAAAGCTTGCATCTGATACTGATACTAGCAATTCAAATTTATTCATTTATTCTACTGTTCTTTGAAGACTTTCCATTGTTATTTTTAACTTGTCTTAGATACTGGACTCCTTTGTTGTTGCTAGGTATTCTTTGTTAGTTGTGGATGTGCTTGTTGCCTCACAAAGAATTTTAGAACGGAAAGGATCTCACAAGTCTCCTTTTTTTGTTTCAAACACAGTCAGGAACAAAGTGTAATAATATGAGCACCTCACTGGTTGGTTGGCTGTGATAAATGATTAGACCCAAAATGTTTTAGAAGCTAAAAAAGTTGCAAAACTATAATTTAAAACATGCAGAAAACTCCAGCCATTTCTCTTGAAGATAGGATCAAGCTTTGAACTCTGGAACACTATTGAAGGAGCATTCAGATGATAATAGTTCTTTTCTCATTCACTGTTTCAATATATAGTTTTAAGAATATGTAATTTGTAGTTCGATTCTGTTTTTGAGATTTTCTGATAATCTTCAATTCCTTCATTGTCTTATCATTGGTATGACAAACCCAACCAACTGTCATTCAGCCTTTGTTTGAAAACCTACTGAAAGGAAAGGCACATTACATTCCAAAATTCTTAATTCCACAATGATCTATCTCTAATTATTAGAAAACTGTTTCTCATATCAAATCCAGTGTTCCACATTACAAAGTCTATTGATCCCAGTTTTTCCCTGTAGGAACAAGATTGATCTCTCTTTCATATTGTGGTCTTTCAAATGTCTGAAGAACATTTTCATTTCTTCTCATCTTCCTGCTCCCATTCCAATTATTCTCTTAACCCCAGTTACTTCTTGGACTTGAGTTGCTTTGCTATTTGGGTTGCTTTATTCTGGTATCAATGTCCATATTAAAATATGGTGCATAGAAGTGAATAGAGTAACATAATCGATCTAACAAGAGAGCTAGTAGCAATGATGACATCCTGTGTTCCATACATGATTGCATATTTTAACAGTTCCTTTACCAAAGAGGTAGGGAAGTATTAATATTTATCATCAAACAGTTTGTAATTCCTTGTCATTCACACTGGCGTTGTAGATCATGCTAAGTTGATCTAACACAGAGAAGCAAAGGAATATTTTAAATGCATAGCTATTTGATAAAAATGTGAGAAAAAGATATAAAAATTATGATAATTGGCCAGAAACATCAAGTTTTACTTCATTGAATAGACTTCGATGGGACCTAATCTATGAAAACTACTATCCCATTAGATCCATCCTGGGTTCTAAATGTGGAGAAATATCATTGATATGGAACCTAGTGTCAATGGAGTTTAGGTCAGAGATTTTCAGTAATGACTATAGAGAGCGACGGAAAACCTCTCCCACAGTTTCATCCTTTCAATGACTATCAATGACTACCAGAATATATTGAGGAAATACACCAGAACACGATTGACATGAAAAGGAAATTTCACAGTGATGTGCATTTGAAAAAGAGACCATTTTCGCAAACAGGATGTACCGTACCTAACCAGTAATTTTCATTCCTCCGCTTTCTATTTTTGCCAACGTCTCTGTAGAAAGAAAAGCTCTCTCTCCCACATGCCTCCTTTTTTTTTGTTTCACACACAGCCAGAAGCAACATATAATGATGTGAATACCTCACTGGTTAGCCGTGGAAAATGATTAGCCCCAAAATGTTTTAGACCCTTAAAAATGTAATTTAAAATATGCAGAAAACCTCAACTGTCTCTCTTGCATGTAAAATGGAGCTTTGAACTCAGATGCACCACTGGAGGAGTTTTCACACAATAGTTCTTTTCTCAATCACTTTCCATTTTTAGTTTTATTGAATATGACATTTAGAATTTGATTCCATTTTTGAGATTCTCTGATTATGTTCATTTCCCTTATTTGCTTATTATTATGAGTATTTCTTGAATGTTGAAAAAACAGATATTCTTCACTTTAATGAATATTCACAAAAGAATCTTAGTCCCAGCAGCTACTTTTTGTAAAAGGAAACACACAGCAAAGTACTTATGAGTGGCCCAGAAGGAGTTTCTGCTGTGGCCAGAGCAACAATTATGGAGTCCCAACTTCTGGGTTATATGCTCAGGTCACACTGTGGCTTTCCCTTACAGGGAGAGAGTTCATCCATTATTATGAATTTCACTACTTGAAAAATACAAATAATATTTTCTGTAGGTAGGATACTAAAGGAAGAATATATTGCATTTTATCTTATCTTACAATGCTCCAGGTCCCTATCCGGCTGTTACCTGCATCTCTTTCCATCTCACATTCCATCACCACTGTAACTCTGAGGAAAAAATAAATCAATAATCAATTGAGTGATATGTCACCAATTGCCCATAACTTCAGTCACCATTCTCTCTGCCTTTTCTATCCAAAGTATTTTCTTTTCTATTCAACAGAAAGATAGCATGGTATAAAGAGCTAATTTTGAAGTCAAGAAGACCAGAGGTCAAATATTTCCCCTGATATTGATTATCTGTTTGACTGTGGACTCATCACTTAACCTCTTAGAGCTTCATTTTCCTCATCTATAAAATGGGTCTAATGATGAGTTCCCAGAATCTCTATCTCACAGAGACATTGAGAGATTCAAAGGAGGCATAGAATAGAGAGGATTTCATAAACTCATTTTTAATTAACAGGACTAACTACTCTACTGATGCAAAACCTCTAGGTTTCTTTTTCTCTTCCATGTTGTGATATAGTCAATTAACCAAATATTCTTGCAGTATCTACTATATGTAAGGAACTATGCTGATTGGTGATATAACTATTCAAGAAAGATAAGGACTAGACTTCTTATTTAATTGGTGTAGAAAACAGCCTAGATGTGAAAATTTCTCAGTTGAATCTTAGCTGCAGTTTTTATTATTAGAGAATTGCTTTGGGTGCTGAGAGGTTAAGTGACTTTCCCAGGGTTCTCCAGTGAGTATGTGTGAGGGGCAGTGGTGAAGGAGACTTCAGACTAGAACTTCCTGATTCTAAAGGCAGCTTGCATTATACTGCACTGTCTTTGCACAAAAGCCACATATTACATGACAGATAAAAATGTTTCGGGTCTTATCTACTATCTAGGAGCATAACTTCCTTTTTTTTTTTAAAAAAATTAGCAAACATTTATTTCTTCTCTTACCCACATTCCCCATTAAAAAAAAGAAAAAAACAAAACCCTTGCAACAAATATGCATAGTCAAGAAAAATAAATTCAACAAAACAAGCCTGTCTAAAAATGGATTTTTCATTTTGCTTCTCAAGTTAAGCACACCTTACATTCTAATGAAGGTTTGCTGCAAACAAACCTGGAGGAAAAGGGAATTCCTCTCCCATTACCAATGTTGACCAGCTGTTTAGTTAGCAGCACCATTACATCTCCTTCTCAGTTGATTTGCACCAACTGGGTCCTGCATTGAAAGAATATTTCCTTTAGGATTATTGTGAAAGGGTCTATTTGTATTATATAGAACCATAATTGAAGTTTTTAGGTTATATCACCATTGATTCTCCATCTGCACACTTGCATTAAAAATTATACTAGAACAACATACTTATGATTCAGCTAAGAATTCTCTCAGAGTTCACAATATTGTAATTCTTAATAAATAATTTTCTCTTGAAAGCAAAACAAAGTATCTGGGGATTCAGTTAAGATTAAGTGGGGGGGGGGGGTTGGTGTGGAGCCATGATGGAGGCTGGAAAGCAAGGAGTCACTTAAGCTCTCCCCCAAATCCCTCCAAACACCTGTAAAATGGATCTGAACAAATTCTAGAGCTGTGGAACCCACAAAATAGCAGAGGGAAGCAGGGCTCCAGCCCAGAACAGCCTGGATGGTTTCTGGGAAGGGTCTATCACACCATGCTGTGAGGGGAGCGCAGCCCACTGTGGGCCACACTAGGACAGAACAGACTGAGAGTCAGCAGGAACAGGCCTTAGGGCCGTGAATCACTGAGCTGTAGCAGTTACCAGACTTCTCAACCCCAAAATGCCAAAGACAATGGAACAGGTTAGTGGGAAAATTGATGGATCTGGGTGAGAGTGGTCCAGCCCCTGACCTGTGGGTGGCAGTGGTAGCAGTGCAGCAACAGCAGCAGGAAGCCACAGGGCAAAATAGAAATTGAAAGAATCCACAGATCGCCTCCTCAAATAGATCCCAAAAAGAAATCTCCTAGGAATATTGTCGCCAAATTCCAGAGCTCCCAGATCAAGGAAAAAATACTTCAAGCAGCCAGAAAGAAACAATTTGAGTATTGTGGAAACATAATCAGAATAATCCAAGATCTAGCAGCTTCTACATTAAGAGATCGAAGGGCTTGGAATACGATATTCCAGAGGTCAGTGGAGCTAGGATTAAAACCAAGAATCACCTACCCAGCAAACTGAGTATCATGCTCCAAGGCAAAAATATGGATTTTCAATAAAATAGAGGACTTTCAAGCTTTCTCAGTGAAAAGACCAGAGCTGAATAGAAAATTTGACTTTCAAACACAAGAATCAAGAGAAGCATGAAAAGGTAATCAAGAAAAAGAAATTGCAAGGCACTTGCTAAAGTTGAACTGTTTTGTTTACATTCCTACATGGAAAGATGATGTGTATGATTCATGAGACCTCAGTATTAGGGTAGTTGAAGGGAATATGCATATATGTATATGTGTATGTATGTATATATATACATATATGTGTGTGTATGTATATATGTATGTGTTTGTATATGTATGTATATGTATATATACATATATATATATATATATATATATATATATATATATATATATATATATATATATATATATATATAGAGAGAGAGAGAGAGAGAGAGAGAGAGAGAGAGATAAAGAGAGATAGAGAGAGACAGAGAGACAGAGAGAGAGAGAGAGAGACAGAGAGGGCACAGGGTGAGTTGAATATGAAGGGACAATATCTAAAAGAAATAAAATCAAATTAAGGGATGAGAGAGGAATATATTGAGAGAGGGAGAAAGGGAGAGATAGAATGGAGTAAATTATCTCACATAAAAGTGGCAACAAAAATCAGTTCTTTTGGAAGGGAAGAGGGGACAGGTGGGGAGGAATGAGTGAATCTTGCTGTTATTGGATTTGACTTGAGAAGGGAATAACATACACACTTAATGGGTATCTTACCCCACAGGAAAGTAGGAGGAAGGAGGTAAGAGGGGGGGGATGATAGAAGGAAGGGCAGATCTGGAGAGAAGGCAATTAAAAGTAAACACATTTTAAAAGGGAACAGGTAAAGGCAGAAAATTGAATAGAAAGGGACAGGATAGGATGGAGGGAAATAAAGTTACTCTTTCACAACATGTTTATTGTGTAAGTGTTTTGCATATTCATACATGTGTGACCTTTGTTGAATTGCTTGCCTTCTTAGGGAGGGTGGGTGGGGAGGGAAGAGGGGAGAGAATTTGGAACTCAAAGTTCTAAAAGCAGATGCTCAAAATAATTTGGTTTTGCATACAACTGGGAGATAAGATATTCAGGCAGTTGGGGAAACATCTTGCCCTATGAGAAAATAAAGGGAAAGGGGTTTGGGAGGGAGGAGTGAGATGATAGAAGGGAGGGCTGACTGGAGAAGGGGCAATCAGAATATATGCCATCTTGGAGTGGCAGGGCAGATAGAAATGGGGAGAAATTTTGTAACTCAAAATCTTGTGTAAATCAATGTTGAAAACTAAAAATATTAAATAATAAAATATTAAGAATCAGTAAAAAAATAAACAAACAAATAAATAGACATATAAATAAATAAACAGATAAGGATTACATGATACCTGGAATCCTGGCATACATATAATATATATTTACATATATATGTATGTATGTTTGTGTGCATGTATTATCTGTATGTGTATTTATATTTAAAGTACATGTGTATATATGTGTGTATGCATTATATATGTATGTATGCATGCACTTGAAGTCTATACAATAGTGGTCATAATGATCATATAGCTATCATTAATGGTGTAATGGAAAGGATCATTTGGTTTCAAATCCTTGCTCTTCTACTTATTAAATGAACCTCATTTTCCTCACTTATAATATAAAAGGTTGTATTAAATGGTATATAAAGTCCTTACTAGCTCTTGTTGTTTCTCCTTCATTTTCAAAGAGACCCAATGGCGTCATAAGATGATGTCTTGATTCATGTGTGAATTGGATTTAGGTAAGGCACGTTTACATAGTCATGTATCACTCTTTCAGAGTCATCAAATTCCAGTGGCAAGATAAAAGTCAAGATGACTGGCATTGGCTAGAGATTCAGTGGATGACCTTGACATCTTCAATGCCTGACCAAGCTCTAAGTGCTCCATAGCACAATATTAGGAAGGCAAAGTTTATGATTCCAAAGAGAATCTCATATGTGCCTAAAAGGTCCAGAACCGCAGGATATAAGGAATTCTCTAGGCAGAAGGCAGGAGAACTAAAGCATGTATTTACCTTCCACAGTAACAAGCCCATGAACCAGCGTCCCCATTTTGATATTTTGATCAAAAGCTTCCAGGCCCAATAAGTCCGCCTCACAAGGGTAACCAGGAGGCCACAGAGACGTGAGATAGTATAAGGCAAAATCGTATACATGCTTCCCCTCTATGGTAAGAAGATTACCCACTGGCCTCCAGTCCTTGCTCAGCACTCCAGTCAGCTCTGCTACCAGCAGCTCAGCTTCAGCTGTAGGCATATCTGGCTCCAACCGGAAAAGGAAGAGAGGATCTTCAAGCTGTCCTCTCCCCTCTTATAGAGTTTTTGACATCATCAAGCGCCGCCTGAACGACCAGAGCTGATTGGTTCTTGACTTGCCCCCTCCCCCCAGTGTAGACCAGGTTAACACACCTCCCCTCAGCCAGCCCCATGACTCATCACACAGGAAGTTCTCTGATTCCTGGCATGGTGGCTGGGCTTCCTGCCCCAGAAGAGCAAGCCCCAGTGTCCAGGGAAGCTCAATGAGGTAAGCTGAGTCATTCAAAGAAAACAAAGTCCATTCTGGTTACAAGCACCTGTTTCAGCTGCCTTCACAGCCATTGAAAAATTATTCTCATCCACTCATTCAACCAGGAGAAGTCATCACATGTTTGGGTTAAACACCATCCTAATGCATCAATGGGTGTGAGGCCCAGAGGTTATACTCAACTTGGTTTAGCCCATCTACCAAGATAGTTTATAGGGGTGTGAGACATATGGAATGTCCAACCCTGGTGTGAGGACTTACCAAACCTTTTTCAGGGCTGCCCATCTATATGTGGTGTCTAGCTGGCATTTGACTCTCAACTGTGTCTCCAAGAAGTGTTTGCAGGCCCAGTGGCCACACCCCAGTAAATAAATCTCCCTAAATCTCTTATTCAATGACTTTTAGGAGAACTAGACTAAGAGCTAGAATTCTGAAGGTTCAGTATATTCATAAAGGTACAGCCTGTCTCTTTTTCAAGAAGTATATGCATACCAAGTAACTCTCTTGGTTCCAAATGAAATTCAGATCCCATTCTATTGTAAAAGTTTTTTTTTTTCTTAATTATATTGGTCCTTGAAATTATTTCAAGTAATGGGATATGAACTGAAAATGAGATTTATATTGTTCTATAATATGAAGTACAAGAGGATGCAAATAATTCTTTTTGAAGCTTTATTACCCAGTGAGGTTTAAGTAGTATTATGATATGATTGAAAAAATAAATTACGTAGAAACACCACATAATCAAAAGATTTTAATAGTCTGATAAAACACAAATGTCTGTATTCTGTGCCGAAGAGGAATGGGAAGTCCTATTCAGAACTTTATTGATTGCCTATATTATCTGAATGCCATCCAATAAAAATGTAGAATTATATGTTTACATTTCCGTTTCACAAATAATTTTTAATATTCTCTCCTGAAAGTGAATCCTTATACAATAAAATAATGGGAAAAGGTTATGAGTTACATGAGGATTATAATTTTAACTTCTGTATTGCATCTTTTTCCCCTATCAATTTCTCTTTTATACAATGCATACTACCAAAACAATTTGAAACACCTATAATGACATATAATGCATATATTTAGATATATCCTTAATTTCAAGCAGTGTGTGTGTGTGTGTGTGTGTGTGTGTGTGTGTTACATAAAGCTCTTCAGCTTCTCCTTCTGACTAGCTAGTTTTTCCCAGAATCTCAATTTTAAGGACAACCAGTCCAATTATGTTTTCATTCATCTCCCAACTTCACTCTTGGCTTTCTCTTTGACTTTCTCACTTTCTCTTCCATGACTTTGAAGCAGATACCTTTATTTTCCCACCTTTTCCCCTTTTTCAGTTTCCTATTAGGTATTGTCTTCACCCATTATAAGTAAACTCTTTGAGGACAGAAACTTTTTCTGCTTGTGTTTTTTTTTATTAATTGTAATAGTGCCTGACACATGATAAGCATATAATAAATACTTGTTGACTGACCAACCCACACTTTGAGATGATACAGGCTGATTTCAAAAACAGAGGCTTACCCTAGAGATTGGTATTTCTTGGGCTCCTCACATCTGTACTCATAGTTCATACTAGGATACTTCAAATATAACTCATATATAGATTATAGCTAGATTTCCATATATACTTGTAATGGAGCCTCCCCTCTCATACAATCATAGAATTAGGATTAGGGTAATAAAGTAAATGGCTTCTGTTGATTCTTCAGCCAAAAAAGTCCATTCTCCTGTCTCTGACTTGTCCAAAAAGAAAAAAAATTAAGGACAAGATCAAATAACATGAACAGTCAGTTATCCAACAAAGAAATCCAAATTATCAACAGCCATGTTAAAAAAATTTTTATCAAAAAAATTTGCAAAATGCAAATTAAACCTGTTTTGAGGTTCTACCTCATAGAATCAGATTGCAAAAGTTGACAAAAAGTAAAATGACAAAACAGGAGCTCTGGGATTACAGACACACAAATTCAGTGTTTGCAGATAGGTATATTGGTCCAACCATTATGGAAAGCAACTCAGAAATATGCCTGTAACTTCACTAATACTCTTTGAATGAATCATCTCTTTAGCCTACAACCCAAAGAGATTAATGAAAGAGGAAAAGACTTATATGGACAAAATATTTATAAAATCACTTTTTGCTAAAGCAAAGAACTAAGAAGCTAAGTTAGGAAATAGCTGACCAAATTATCATATGTTAATGTAATGAATGTAATATAATAAGCAATGATGAAGTGGATAGTGTCAGACTTTTACAAAATGATGCAGAGTGAGTGAGCAGAATAAGAAACAATTATTTATGCAATAATATAAGCAAGCGACTTGGGAAGATTTAACAACATTGATCAAAGCAGCAGATAGCTATAACTGAAGAGAATTGATGATGAAGTGTGATATCCACCTCCTGATAGAAATGGTGCAGAATGAGGCATACATCTTTAGAATTTGTTTTGATTAATTATACATAATTGTTATGAAGGTTTTTATTTCACTGGGAAAAAGTTGGAAGGAGAGAAAATTAATGACTGTTAATTAAAAATTAGTTACAATTTCAGGGAAAAACAAAAATGAAGAACAAAGTTTCCAGTAGACTCCTCTCAGGCCATAGAAATGAGCATACATAGTTCCAATGTACTTTTGCCCTAATGCCACCATTAATGATCTGGGGGAAGTAATCAAGATATCCTTACACACACACACACACACACACAAACACACACACACACACACACACACACACACAGAGTAAGTACTATACTCTTTATGTCTTTTGAATAAGAGCAGAAGGGTAAAGTCTAAAAAAGATCCAAAGAACTTAATGAAGATATCATTTATAGAATATGGCAATAGGTTGGCTTCTCCAACATGAGTCAGTTCTCATGAGAATCTGTGCCAATGGAAAAAGTCTAAGCCCATGTCTTTGGAAAATTGCAAGACAGCATTGCAATTCATCCTGAACTTTAACATCTCCTTTAATAACAGATACACAGAAATGTGGATTCATGAGTAAGATACTGATAAATTTACTTTTGAGGATCACCCAATAGCCAATGCGTGGTTCAGAAGCAATAAATTCATCTTGCAGAAGTCTCAGTTATTCAAACCTAATCAGGAGTTGTCTTTTATCCTTTCAACGGGATTCCAGGTGGTTCAGGCCTAAATTTCCAGAGTTATTACACATTGCTCTCCTTCATACATCCACACAAACTTGCCTGCTTAATATTTCCTATACATAACATTTCACCTCCAAACTTTGTGCCTTTGTATAGACTATTCCTCATTCTTGAAATGTTCTCCTTTCTTGCTTCCTTCATCATCAAGCTCTTTGCTTCCTTCAAAGCTCAATTCAAGTGGCATTTCCTTCAACTGACCTTTCTTGCTCTTCCTTAGTTGTTAGTGTCCAACCATTCATAAAGTCACATATTTATTTTAGTTTGTATATATCCTGTATTTACTTCTCTGTGAAAATATTGTACTAAAATGAAAATATGGATTATTTCACTTTTGTATAGAGATCTCCAGTACCAAATACAGTGACTGGAACCTAGTAGTTGTTTACTAAATGAGTGATGGTTGGTAAATTGATTGTTTACAATCTACTAAGGGATAAAACATAAACATGAACATCAACTTTCCATAATAAATTTGTTAGAAGGTCCCAAGTAATATGTATAGTTCACAGGGGGTAATCAGAAAGGGCTTAATGGAGAATCCAGCATTTAAATTATGATTTAAATTGAGGTCAATAGGTAAGGAAGGAGGATATTCTCAGCCCAGGAAATCATATAATAAAAGAAATGGAGTTAGGAAAGTTCAGAATGTATTCAGGAAACAGAATAGTCTAGTTGTCTAGAATGTATGTTGAGGAAAGTAAAACACAATAAGGTTTGAAGAACGGATTGTTGTGAGAGAGTAGAAAGCCAGGTGGAAAATTGGAATTTCACTTGGTGGATGGACAACCATTGAAATTTCTGAGCCAAGAAGTGACATGACATACTTGATTTAGGAAGACTAGTATGGCAATGATATATAGATTGGATCAGAGGGGGAGAGAATGGAGGGAAAGAGTAGTATTTCAATAGAATATTAGTGAAGCCTTTACTAGGAGACTGAGAGATGGATATGAGATATTTATGACTGACTTTGCAACTAATAAGATATGAAAAGCAAATTATAGGGAGGAGTAAAAGATTACCCTAGGGCTTTGAACAAGAGTGAGTTGATGAATGGTGCTATCATGGAGAGTTAGTGATATCTTAAGGAAATTGAGTGTTGGATATGTTAATCTTGAGATATCAAGAGAACATTCAGACAGTAATATCCTATTGGTAACTGTAGGTGTAAATCAGGGATACAAACAAAAAGTCAGGACTATAGTTGTAGTATCATCATCAGGGAAGTGATAGCTGAAACTTTGAGAATGGCTGAAACAGTCAAAGAAGAGTCAAAGATATAATCTTGGGTAACCACCACACATTTGGGTAATCAGTTGGGAAGATGCAGATGGAAAGGAAACAGCAAAAAAAATGTTATTTAAAACATAGGATAAAAACTCAGAAAGTAAAATATTTTTAAAGCCACTGGAGGAAAGAATATCTAATAGACTGATGTGACCAACAATAGCAAAAACAAAGTGAAAATATATAGAATGAAGATGAAGGAAAATATATTGGATTTATGACTAGAAGGCTTTTTGGTTACCTTTAAGAAAACAGTCACAGCAGAATTATGGGAGGAGGGGGTAGAAACCAGAATGCTGATGATCAAGGATACAGTGCATAGTGAAGAAGTTTAGTTGTATATAGTATTTTCTAGAAATTTATCAGTGAAGTAGAGAGAGATGAGATGATTTCTGGAAGGTACAAAGAGGTAAAAATAGGTCTTTTCCAGGATTTTGGAAACATAATTGTATCTATAGGAAGACAGGAAAAGACAGAAGGAAACAGAGATTGAAGATACATAAGAATGATGGGGTATTTTTGGAGTAGGTCCTGGAGGAAACAGGAGAGGATGGGATAACATGCACAAGAAAAGGCACTAGAAGAATGAGAGTTGATGATAATGCTGTGAAGATTTATGAAGTGAAAGAAAGTTGCTGAGGCAGCTCACATCAGATGGCCTCCATCTTCACAGTGAAGCAGGAGCCTAAGTTATCTGTTCAATGGGGTGGGAGCTGAATATGTAGTTGTGACATTGGGATAAGAGAAAAAGATTGGAATCATCCCCTTGGAGAATGAGATAGAAAGATAATCAGACAAAATCCTTCACATGTACAGCATAGAAGAGGCTAATTTATAGAGGATTCCTTTGTGTAAGACTCTTACTTCGGCACTGCTCTTCTGAAAAAACTTAGAGCAGAGGGAGCTGGGTAGAGTTTGTTGCTAGCAGATAGTACTCTTGACAAAACTCTATAAACTCGAGACTGTAAAATGGTGTGGGTTACACAAGTCAACATTCTTTGCCAGATTTTGTTCCAGTTTTGAGAAAATTTAACTTGTTTTAATAGGAAATAATCATATGATAGAGAGTTGTCATTATAGAGAGACACAGGTCTATCTCAAAAAAGGGTGTTCTTTCAATTTTCAAATAGATATCTCGACCAAGTTTTTAGTGCAGAGTTGAAACAATTGGAAGGAAAACAAACATTTTTCCTATACTAAGAAATTTTTTGTTATTTAAAGCCGATTTTCAATATACATAAGGAACTGAAGTTGTCACCATCAATATCATACTAATTAATTTTCATCTACTATTTAATCAAAGTGAGCATCTAAAGAGGCTGGGAACAGAAGAATAGATTCTGCAGAGTGAATTCTGCCTGACCTTACTCATCCTTTAAAACTTCATTGTATTTGGCATGTTTGAACAACATGTTCAAATAATCTCTCCTTTTTTCACATATTGACAACTTTAAAAATCAAGACAGAACTCTTATCCTCACAACTTCCATCACAGAAAGTAGGTGAGAACATTCTCTCATGTAGGTGATTGTTACACCAAGTTCACCTTTGGCCCTTCACAGTCCAAGAAGTCTAGCTTCTAAATCCTTTCTCAAGATTTAATGATGTATAGATTCCCTCAAGACAGAGCAGCAGTAGGTTCATTTTCTTAGCTTTCCCCATTTTTCTTCTGGCTACCATTGGGAATTGATGAAATCAGCAATGAGAATCTGCAAATTTCTCTCCTTATAAAATTGCAGATTACTCTTTCCTCTGATGTTCCCGCTGCAATATTGAATGTAGCGTCTTATCATGAATAAATGTTAGCTATTCTATAACTCTCATTATCTCTCATTATAATGAAATAGATTTTGTACATTGATAAGTCACCATTTAGAATTTGTGCATAGAGAACAACCTTGTGAAGTAGAAATAGAATTGGACTAGAAGTCAAAAGCAGGCTTTTAAAACAAATTATTCGATTGTTTTCTTTCACTTTTGATTCTTTGTTACCCAATTTGGGGTTTTCTTGATAAAAAAAAATACTGGAGTGGTTTTCCATTTCCTTCTCTAGCTCGTTTCATAGATGAGGAAACTGAGGTAAAATAAGGTTAAGTGACTTGTCTAGGGTCACACAGCTAATAAGTATCTGAGGTCAGATTTGAACTCAGGAAGAGAAGTCTGCCTGACTTCAGGCCAGACACTCTATCTACTATATGCCTAGCTGCTTTAATCTTTGATAGTGGTGCTGATATTTATTGGCTGGGCTCTTTCAAACTGTTTCCTCCTTTATTATTTATGGTAGTAGTAGTAGTAGTAACAGTGGTAGTAGCAGCAGCAGCAGCAGCAGCAGTAGCAGTAGCAGTAGCAATAGCAGTAGTAGTAGTAGTAGTAGTAGTAGTAGTAGTAGTAGTAGTAAAGAACAATATCTAGCAAAGAGTGTGAATAGCAATTGTTTCTGTTTTGGCCAGAAACCTTGAGGGTCTTCCCCTTCCAGATTGCTTTTTTTCTTTATTTCATTTCATTAGATAAAGAGGCCATTCTCTGCCTCATTCCTTACCTAGCCTTAATCACTGAATGAGAGTCACCTTAGTGAAACAGAGAATTGTTAAAGACATTAACTTAAAATGGCCATGGTCTCCCACTGCATCCAGAGCCATCTTCAGTGGTCCTGATCTATATCTCACCACTGGACCCAGATGGCTGTGAAGGAGAAAGTGAGGAAAGGCTGTGCAGTTACCAGACTCACTTTATCCTTCTTCCCCCTCAAGGAATGTTGATTTCTCCAGAGATGGCATTAGGAAAGAAGCAATCCATCAAGGATCATAGGAAGGAATTTAATGGTGTCAACTTAACACTCTACTGGGGAGGTGTAAAGACATTTACTGGTCACAAAATCATCATTTTTGTGATAGAAAGCAGAAGAGAGAATTATTTAAATTATTATGCAATGTAAGGCATCACTCTACCTTTTCCATTTAGCCTCTTGACTATCCTATCATAATTTGAACTACCCTTATTCTGTCTTTTGTCTAGGTTTGTTACCTTAAGTATGTCATATCTAGTCAAATGATAATCTGCATTTCATTATCTCCAGCAGTTATTTTATCTCTCTTCCTTTCTCTTTGTATTATCTTTCCTAAATTACTTGCAGTTCTCAAATGGTTTTAGTCAATTCTATTTCCTTGTTTATAATTTTTTTCATATGATATTTTCTTTTGATTATCTTCATTAAATTCAATTAAGAAACATCTATTAAGAACTTAATTTATGTCAGGTGTTATCTTAGGTGTGAGAACACAAAGATATATAGATATATAGATAGATAGATAGATAGATAGATAGATGATAGATAAAGCATTTTTAAATGCCTATTGTGTGTCAGATACTGTATTAAGGGCTAGGATATAAATATGAGCAAGTAAAATTATATCTCTTTCTAGGAGCTTTCTAAGAAGTGAGCTAGAAACAAGAGTTGAGGAGGGAGTGTTGTTCTTGTAAAATGTTACGGTAATTAGAAGGGGACTATTTTTTACTGTTTTCTCCTTTGGAATGCTGAGGCAATCAAGTACTTTGATAAGTTTTGCTTTTCAAATGTAATGGCAAGCAAACTGAACTTTTTGTTGTCTTTGTTCTGGAAGTGCTTCTCAGCACTAAGAAATCTTTAATTGAATCCAGAGTCTTTGATGATCTGCTTACCTCAAGGGGAGGCATAGTTCTGCCCTTTGACCTTGAGCAAGTGCTTAAGTCACAAGAAGGCCTAAGTCACGTGGATTAGATTCACATGGTTGTGACACCCTTTGACCCTGAAGAAGTATACATAAATTCAGAGGTTAGTGTTTTGCCTTTGGGGGCTCACTCGTCGGAGGAATGTTGGTATGGAGCCTCTGGGTAGCTGTTAAGAAGTCCCCCAGATTTGAAAACCCATATGTTGGTGCTTCTCTCTTTGGGTAACTATGTACATATAGCTTTGGTCAGACAAGTAGAAGCCTGTCTGTTGATTTGTCTTATTTGCTCTGTTTATATTTTCTCTGTTTCTAATTTCTGTTTGTATTCTGAAGTTCAGGGTGCTGACTTTTTCCCCTGAACTAAGTGAATGATATATGTATGTTTGATTAAAGTGAGATTGTAAACCCCTTTAAGTTGCTTTTCTTAGAAAAGCAGATCAAAGAACCTGTGCTAGCAGCCTTCCTGTGGTGGTCTTGTTATTGGTCTTTCACCTCCACAGCAGCTGCCAGCAACATTGTTGTTACAAAAGTGCCATGGCGAAGAAGGGAAATAGAGGCCTGAATCCTTGCATTATTTAAAAAAATAAACTCAGATATTGGATGCCAGGGTAGATTTCGGGCTTCAATTTGTGAAGGATGGCTAAAGTGGAAGCATCATGGTTTGGTCATAGCAGTTAAAGATCAAAGCTTAGCCCCTATCTTTATATATCTATACCTATATCTATATATCTATAGCTATAGCTATAAACAGGGGTATAGCACATATTTAAATAAGTATAGTGGAAGGTAAATAGGAAGGAAAGAGCACTACCAACCAGGAAAATCAGGGATGTCTTCACAGAGAACTTGGTACAAAAGCTTAGCCTGCATCACATCTAGGGAAACAGGAAGTCATCCAATATGGCTGAAACATAAAGTTTATAAAGGAGAGTATTTTTAAAGAAGAATGAAATGTTAGATGAGAACCAGGTTGTAAAAGACCTATAGTCCAAACTGAAGAATTGGCTTTTTATCTTATTATTGAAGACTGAGGGATGTTTTTCAGCCAGCTATATAATACAATCTGTGCCAAAGGAAGGTGATTTTGGCATCTATGCAACTCTGTGGTGGATGCAGCAGGGAATCTAATTAAGAGGTTCTTATAGTAGACCAAGGAAGAAGCAAAGATCCTGAAAGATTGTGATAGCTGTGAAAATGAACGGAATGGAACAGATAAAGGTGGGATGTGGAGATGGTATTAACAAGATGTGGAAACTGACTGCACATGGGGTAAAGATGAGGGAGTGAGAGTAAGCATATAAAATGACTCAGATTATATACAGAGAAATTACATTATAGGGAAATTTATATTATGGGCAAGTTTAGAGAAGAAGACAATTTAAGAAGCTTATGGAATATCTAGGTAATGTTATATAGCAAGAAGTTAATGATATGTGACCAGAATTCAGAAGAAAAATTAACAGTCCTCAGAAAGATTATGCAGCTTTTGGAATGGAAAGGAGAGTGAGAAGGAAGGATAGGAGACTGAGGTCAGACGGAGGAATTTTAGAGTTCAGAGATTTTAGACCAGGGGTCTTAGACTGATTGAAGCAAATTCACATGTGGCATTAGTTCCATATTTATATCCTAATATGGTTGGGGATAAGGGACAGCAGAATATAACCCAAATATGTAAAGTTCATTCAGGTTTCTATCAGCTCTGGTGTCTGAGGGAGCGTAGTAAGAGGTCAAAAGCCAACTCAGGGAGATATTAGGCCTCCACTTAAAGTCCTGGTATTTTCCATAGTTGCTAGAGTGTGTGATTGTGACCAAGTCAAACTCTACTTCTTTTTAAAAGTTTTTAGATAAATATTGTGTATTTTATTTTTAGTTTATGAAACTCAGTTTCACAAGTTTTTGAGCTCCAAATTTTTTCCCCTTCCTCTATCCCCCCCTCCAAGATGGCATGCGATCTGATTTAAATTCTACACATAACTTCAAATTAAACTTATTTTCCCAATAATCAAGTTGTAAGGAATTACAACCCATGAAATGAATCATGAGAAAGATGAAACAAAACCAAAAATAAAATAAAATTTAAAAGAGAGAGCAAATAGTTTGCTTCAATATGCATTAAGACTCCATAATTCTTTCCCTGAATGTGGATAGTCTTTTTCATCATGAGTCTTTTGGACCTCTCTCAGAACCTTGCATTGTTGAGAAGAGTCAAGTCTATTAAAGTTAGTCATCACAGAAGCAATGTGTCTGTGATTGTTTCCAATGTTCTCCTGGTTCTGCTCCCTTCACTCATCATCAGATCATATAACACTCTTCAGGTTCTTCTGAAGTCCATCTGCTCCTCATTTCTTATAGCACAACAGTATTCTGTTACATTCATAAACCACAATTTGTTTAGCCATTCCCCAGTTGATGGGCATCCCTTTGATTTCCAGTTCTTTGGCACCACAAAAAGTTCTGCTATAAATTTTTTTTGTATGCAGGTCCTTTTCCCCCTTGTATGATCTCTTTGAGATACAGCCCTATAGGTGGTATCGCAGGGTCAAAGGGTATGCACATTTTTATAGCCCTTTGGGCATAGTTCCAAATTGCTCTCCAGAATGGTTGGATCAGTTCACAACTCCACCAACATTGCAATAGTGTTTCAATTTTCCCACCTCTTCTCCAGCATTTATCATCTTCCTGTTTTGACATGTTAGCCAATCTGACAAGAGAGATGTGGTACCTAAGAGTTGTTTTGATTTGCATTTCTCTAATCCATAGAGATTTAGAGCATTTTTTCAAATGACTATAGATTATCTTTAATTTCTTCCTCTGATAATTGCCTGTTCATATCCATTGACCATTTATCAGTTGGGGAATGACTTGTATTCTTATAAATTTGACTCAGTTTTCTGTATATTTTATATATGAGGCCTTTATCAGAGACAATGGTTGCAAAAATTATTTCCCAGTTTTCTGATTCCCTCCTAATCTTGGTTGCTTTGGCTTTGTTTGTACAAAACTTTTCAATTTAATGTAATCAAAATTATCCATTTGGCATTTTTTAATACTCTCTATTTCTTGTTTAGTCATGAATTCTTCACTGCTCCATGAGTCAGACAGGTAAACTATTCCCTTCTCTCCCAAATTCCTTATAGTATCAGCATTTATATCTAAATCATGAACACATTTTGACTTTATTATGGTATATGGAGTAAGATGTGGGTCTATGCTCAATTTCTGCCATACTATTTTCCAGTTTTCCCAGCAGTTTTTGTGAAATAATGAGTTCTTATCCCAGAAGCTAGACTCTGGGTTTATCAAAAAGTATATTGCTGTATTCATTAACTATTGTCTCTTGTGTACCTAACTTATTTCACTGATCCACCACTCTATTCTTTAGCCAGAACCAAGCAGTTTTGATACTCACTGTTTTATAATCCAGTTTAATATCTGGCATGGCTAGGCCTTCTTCCCAGCATTTCTTTTCATCAATTCCCTTGACATTCTGGATCTTTTGTTCTTCCCGATGAATTTTGTTATTATTTTATCTAGCTCTGTAAAATAATTTTCTGATGGTTTGATTGGTATGGCACTAAATAAGTAGATTAATTTAGGTAAAATTGTCATTTTTATTATATTAGCTCAGCCTAGCCATGAGTAACTGATGTTTTTTTTTTCCATTTATTTAGATTTGACTTTGTGTGAAAAGTGTTTTGTAATTGTGTTCATATAGGTCCTGTTCTTCTCCCTCCCTTCTTTCCCTCTACTATAATATGTTTTTGTGTCTCTTCATATGATGTAATTTACCCTTTTCTACCTCTTCCTTACCTCTTCACCCAGACCAATCCATTGGCACCCCTCAATTATGTTTTTATCATCATATCAATTAATTTATACTCACATCCTCTTTCTATGTATATCCCTTTTGATTGTCATAAGAACTATACCATTCTCAAGATTAACACATATATAACAAATATAAAACAATATAACCTTATATAAGGATGTAAACATTTGGTCCTTACTGAATAACAAGTTTTTCCCCTCCTTGTTTACCTTTTTATGTCTTTCTTGAGTTTTGTATTTGAAGATCAAATTTTCCATTGAACTGTGGCCTTTTAACCAGGAAGGTCTGGAATCCCCTTATTTCATTGAATGTCCATCTTCTTGCCTGAAAAATTATGCTCAATTTTGCTGGGTAGTTGATCCTTGGTTGTAGTCCAAGCTTCTTTGCCCTTCAGAATATCATATTTCAATCCTTCCTGTCTTTTAATGCAGAAGCTGCAAGGTCCTGTGTGATCCTGATTGTAGTTGCATGATCTTGAAATTGTTTCTTTCTGGTTGCTTGCAGTATTTTCTCCTTGACCTGATAATTCTGGAGTTTGGCTACAAAACTCCTTGGAGTTTTCAATTTGGGATCTCTTTCAGGGGATTATCAGTGGATTCTTTCAATGACTGTTTTACCCTCTGGTTCTAGGACCTTAGGGAAATTTTCCGTGTTGATTTCTTGGAAGATACTGTCCAGGCTCTTTTTTTCATCATGGCTTTCTGGTATGCCAATAATTCTAAGACTGTCTCTCCTGGATATATTTTCCCTGTTCGTTGGTTTTCTGATGTGATATTTTATGTTTCCTTCTTTTTTTTCACTCTTTAGATTTTTTTGAGTGATTTTTGATTTTTCATAGAATCATTAGCTTCCGCTTGCCCAAATCTAATTTTTAATGAATTGTTTTCTTCATTTAGCTTCTGTGTGTCTTTTTCCATTAGGCAAATTTTACTTTTCAAGGAGTCATTTTTTTCAATCAGATTATGAACCTCCTTAACCATTTAACGAATTTTACTTTTTAAAGATTTGTTCTCATCAGTGATTTTTTTTCATTTTTTCTTTTATGTCTCCAATTTGGTTTTAACAATCTTCCTTGAGCTCATCCAGGAATACTTCTTGGGCTTGAAAACAGTTCATATTCCATTTTGAGGTTTTGGATGTGGATATAGTGTCAATGCTGTCCACATTTGAATTTGTCTTTTCATCTTCTCTGTACCCACAATACAATTCAATGGTCTTTTTCACTGTTTTAGATTCCTTTTTCATGGTGGTTACCTTTTTCTTCACTTTTAAGTGTATCTCTGCTTCTGGAGCCCAGGGAGCTCTGTCCCAAGCTTCTTGTGCTGGAGACAGGGGCCTTGTTACTGGCTTTGTGTGCTGTGGCCTATGGTTTTGTCACCTAGAGGCTATATAGTGCTGCTGCTCACCTGGGGCTGAGCTGGAGTTGGCTGGTATGCCAAGGAATGAAGTCCAGTGAGGTCTTTCTGAGTTTCTCTGGGGTGGGGAGGGAGGGGGTGTCACCATGTAGGGTGTGGGGGAGGGGTGGTCTGGCTGCTGGAAGTCTCCTCTTCCCCTAGGGATGGCCTAAAGCATGGATTGTCTCAGCCATTTTCTACCCTGGCATCTACCCTGCTATCTGCCAATTCTCCTGGCTGTGCAAAGGTACACCTGGGGTCATGGCGTTGGTGTTTTCCAGCTCCTCCCCCTTGGAGCTCAGGAACTCCCTCTCATCTGCCAAGGTTGGGCCTGCTGGGACGCCTTCCTTCCTGTGCTGATCCCCTTCCACCAACACAAGAGAGGCCATTTCCCCAGCCTAGCAAGCTATATGATCACTGAACCTCTACTTTTGGTACCTTTATTCCAGGGTTTCTCCTAAGGTAGTAGTCTCTGGGTTTATTCAAGGGAGAGATGAGAGTCATTTTTACCTGGTTATCATGGCTCCTGGAAGTTCAAGAAGGTGAATTTCATACCTTTAGAGTATGGGCCGGAGGCCTCAGGAGTAGCTGCTCCTGTGGCCACAGGGTCTGCGCTGATGCCTCATGTAGCTGTAACAGACTCACACCCTGGGCTAAGAGGCCTAGGGATCATCACCACAGCTGGCAGTTTAGCTCTGGGCCTGGTCCTGCTCTTGCTCTGATATGGTTTCATTCTGCATGCCCAGTATTCTCTCAGCCTGGTTTGCTGGCTGAGTTCTGATGCTGCTCCTCTTCTGGTGTGGTTGAGTTCCATTCCCTGTGCCCAGCACTCTCTCAGCCCACAGATCCTTCCAACTGACCCTGGGAACTCTCCTGGGCTTGACGTCTGCCACACTCAGTCTCCTAGTATCTCTTACCTCTCTCAGATCTCCTCGAATTCACTTTTTTAGAGGTATCTGCCAGAATTTGTAAGAGAGGTCTGGTAAGTCTCTGTTTTTACTCCACCAACTTGGTTCTGTCCCCCAAACTCTACCCTCTTGAAGTCTTAGAATAATTGACAGGGGCATTTGAGGTAAAATAAAATGTTTCCTTGTTCACCTAGACACCTAGACAAAGTTTATCAATGAACCATGCTTTACCTATCTGCCTTCATGTCCTGCTTCCATGCCTATAGAATTTGGACCTGTGATTTTGCTTATATAAGGAGCACAAGGGTGAGGAAACTTTGTCTACCGATTTCAATCAGCACTTTTATCTGCAACTAATAGTCTTAGAATGTTACATAGAATCATGAGATTTTAAATGATTGGTCAGAGTCACTGAGTCACTATGTGGTGAAAGTTGGCCTTGAACCTACCCTTGGCTTTGAGGCCAGCTTTCTAGCCACCACACCATTCTACTTCTCAATCAATCCAGAGTGGCTGCTTGGCAGCTATGTGACACAATGACTAGAGTGCCGAACCTGTAGTCAGGAAGACCTGAGTTCAAACCCAGAATCAGACACGTATTAGCTATGTGGCTGTGGGCAAGACAATGATACCTGCCTCATTTTCCTCATCTGTAAAATGGAAAAATAAACCATCTACTATATATAGCTGTTTTAAGGATCAAGTGATCAAATATATGTAATATTTTATAAGCCTTAAAGTACCCTAAACAGTATTTATTGTCGTTGTTTCTACTGTTATGGTAGTGGTGGTAGTTGCTGTTATGTTCATTATTTGAACAAACCATTTCTTATAATCTAAAAAATCTTTTACCATCCATTATCAATCCAGAGGAACACTGTCAGTCCCTGGGACAGATGTAGAGATGACGTACATTCTGATCAGAGAGGGCAGGGCTCAGAGCGAAGGTACTGTCTCATGGGTCTCCTAAAAAGTAAATAACAGAGATCAGAGAAGGCATAAGGACATTCAGGGGATAGAGTACACTAGTTCATCCTGTGTTTACTTTTACTTCCACTATTAAGAGTTTTACACACATTCATACATACATACATGCATATACATACATACACATACACATACACATGTATATTTATACATGCACATATACCCATATATACCTGTAGATGTATATGTGTATTTGTGTGTGTGTGTGTGTGTGTGTGTGTGTGTGTGTGTGTGTGGATCCATCCCCCAGCATAGGTCTACTGCTTAGAAAATATGTGCCCTTGGTCAACAGGCAAAAGCATGTGATGATCTTACTACGGTCCAGTGGTTAGAATGTTGGGCCTATAGTTTGTATGACCTGTTCAAATCTAACCTCACAAATATACTTGCTATGTGACACAGGAAGTCATTTAACCTGATTGCTTCAGTTTCCTCTGCTCTAAAATGGGGATCATAATAGGACCTATCTCTCAGGGCTGTTGTAAGGATCAAATAAGATAATATCTATAAAAATGCCTAGCATGGAACCTAACACGTAGAAGACACTCAAGTAGTGTTTGTTCCCTTTCTCCTATTCTCATCAGTAAATAGTTCAAAAACACATGATACCAATAAATATTTTTTAAACTGAATTTGTTAAATTAGGCAATGTCTTTAGGAGTAGAATCTTCATGTAAAAAGACACCTGCTTTCAATAATAGGTAGATTGACATCAATGTTCCTCCTATTTAATGAAGACAGGTCTCTAATTCACTACTTTATCTCCACACTGATCATGAAGGCACACTCCTGAAATTATTAAACTTGACTAACTTCTTCTCTGTTCTTGGATGATGTTTGTGATTTTAAAATTTGTAATGGCTGAATTT
Source organism: Trichosurus vulpecula (assembly GCF_011100635.1). Lineage (NCBI taxonomy): Eukaryota > Metazoa > Chordata > Mammalia > Diprotodontia > Phalangeridae > Trichosurus > Trichosurus vulpecula. The sequence goes on along the minus strand of NC_050578.1, from coordinate 94,469,368 downwards.
TCTTCTTTCCCTTTTATACATAAATAATCATTTGAATGTGTAACTATTAGTTGTTTGATTATAAATATATATTTATTCATAATTTTCAAATTTTAAACCTGTATCACCTAATTCAATATTTTCAGTGAAATAGACCTTTCATTTTCCCCTTGATACTACAGAGTAGGTGTGACCCTCTTCTGTTGGTATTTAACACATGACAAAACTGGCAACATAAAGTGAATTTATTTGTTCTCTTAATTGATTAATGAAGGAATTTATTTTAAAATTTAAATTGATACTTAGGCAATTTCACTTTGGGTTAAATATTTAATTATAACTCTACTTCATGTGTCTAAGTAGAGGCATGCTTTGAAATTATCCCTGCTATTATATCAAGGAGGAGATCAATATGCATGAAGGATAAATTGGCTGTGTGTACAAGGCACTATGATCAGTGGTATGGTAAATACAATGAAGACTATCTGACTGTCTTCAATGAAAATGGGGGAAAAACAAAAACCTAAAAATAAAAGTTAAATAGAAATATAAAATGAATTTTAAATGGAATTATACAAGTAATACGTCAAGGCAGTAAATGGCAAAAAAATTTTAAAAATCTAATTCATGGCAGAACCTTCACCAATGCCTCATTGTAATATGAGAATGACCTTCATTCTCAAAATTTATACCAGTGAAGTACAAATCCTAGAAGCACAAATCACAGCCAAGCTAGAGAGGCTTTTTGTGTGTGCAAAGGGATAAATTGTTATAGTTATGGTATAAAAGAGCAGCAGAGTTAAATTTGTAGGCATTCATCATCATGCTGATGATGAGCTTTTTGGGTCAGAGCAATTCTCCAAGACCTTCTACTAAGTTATAGAGGACCTGTGATCTGCATCAGTTCAGAGAGGACCTTTTTGGGGGTAAGGGAGAATATGAGGGGGAAAGTTTCAAATCTATGATTTCTTTCTTCTGGAAAATCATAGTGTGGAAACTCTGTCCAGCAAGTAAGATCGGTAATTCATATGCAATTTTAGAATTGCCTTGAGTACTGAGCAGTGCTTTTAAGAATACAGCTAGTGTGTACAAAAAGCAAGACTTAAACCCAGGTCTTCCTGAATCTAAGGTCTGTTCTCTATCTATTGTTCCTTGCTGCCTTTCAAAGGGAGTGACTGTACAGATGAAATCAAAGATTTTTGAATTTTAAAATTATAGTAAAATAGAAAAGCTCTAGGAGACAGAGAAAAGAAAGATCATTATAAATGTAATATTTGCAAAGTCACGTAAGAGGAGAGACTCTTTAATTAATTCAATAAATAAGCCTTTTAAGATCCTATTATGGGTCATTTATTGTGTTCAACACTGGAAATTCAAAGATAGAAAAAAAAAAGCCAAAAGCCCAACCCCTTATCTTAAGGAGCATACATTCTCCTAGGGAGAATTCAACCTATGTCTTTAATAGTGAATAGGATTTACGTAGAGAGAGAGCAGTGGAAGCAGATTCCAGTCTAGAGAAAAAGTATGAAGAAATCTGCAGATGTAAAAGAAACTACAAGACATGCTCAGGAAACAGTATATTGCAGTTTGACCAGATAAGAGGGTTATAATTCATCATATAATATTTTATCTTCTTAATTAATGTGCCACCACAAATCCCACTCATCCCAACTGATCACTTCATTGAAATATGACTGGATATGGCTAGTTATTATCTCACCATATCTCTATTTCACTGACAGTTACAAGCTGTGCTCTATTTTTACTATTGCCTAAAACTGTTTCACTTGCTTATCACTCTTGGCTTTAACTTGTGAGAATATTCAGGACACAGATAACTCCTGGACAATTCCTCATTGGCATTGTGTGAGACAGAGGCAAAAGCTAGAAGCATTTTTGGCCTTTAATGGCTATGTTAATCCTAATTAAAATTGACAGGGCAATTAGATTAAAAATCACCCTAACAAAGTGGCTTGATCAATTACAATCAGTCTATTAAACTGACATATGACTCATTCAATTTAACTGGAAAAGATTTGCTAAATGATTTCATACAAGTCCTCACAGTTATGATGATATGGTATGATTGAAAGTTATATCAGAAAATGAGCCATTGGGGTTAAAAATTAATGCCATCATCTACCTAATCTTTCTTCTTCAGTGAAGAAACAATGAAGAGGGAGCAGGGTGTGGTTACACTACCACCTCTATTTTCTGTCCATCAATATATAAGCACCATCATCATGTACTGGATGGAGTACAGAGCATGGACCCCAGAAAATCTGTTTTAATATGCCATCTTTGTCATTAACAAGTTGCTTTACCTATCTAGCCTCAGGATTTTTTTTAATGCAACTAATACTACTAAGTTGTTTGACTGTAATTATTAGTACCACTTTTTCTGTGCCCCTCAGTGCCTCACCTTTTCCTACACTATGAAGTAACTGTAGAAAATACCAGAGATCCTTGGCCACAATTGAAAGACACCATTACCCTCAATAGGAACAAATCATAATCTAATTCCTAAAAATACTTATAAGTGTGATTTGTACAGCAGGACATTCAGTGTCTTCTTCTGAGGTGATTTTTTTTTTTTTGCTTTTTGGCAGGGCAATTGGAGTTAAGTGACTTTCCCAAGGTCACACAGCTAGTACGTGTCAAGTGTCTGAGGCTGGATTTGAGCTCAGGTCCTCCTGACTCCAGGGCTGGTGCTCTACTCACTGCATCACCTAGCTGCCCCCTAAGGTGATATTTTTATAAGTTTTTTTTTTCATTCATCACTGTTAGAGCTAAACAAGAGATGCTTGAGTTTCTGAGTTAAGGTAATAAAAGAGACTGTTCTAGTTACAACTCTATAGCTGGTTGATACCTGAGGTTTCTACCGGGTTTTCATAGTTCTGGCTAAGGGGTTTTATAAGTTATACTTTAATCCTGATTAATGATCAGTTCCCTATAGTTATGATCAAAGTTAATGTAACTAATCTTGTTGGCTTCCTTTAAGTATTTTATATTGTCTACAGTTATTTTAAAAGGAATTTCTCTATCTCTTGCTGCTGGACATACACACACACACACACACACACACACACATACTGATGGTTTATGTGAGTTTATTTTGTATCCTGCAACTTCACTAAAGTTATTATTACTGCCGGTTTTTAGTTGATTTTCTAGGATTCTTATCTGCAGAGTGATAGTTTCATTTCATCCTTACTTCTTTTTATTCCTTTATTTTTCCTCTGTTATTTCTATAGCTGTCATTTCCAGTACACTATTGGATAATAGAAATGATAGTGGGCAACTTTGCTTCACCCTGATTGCATTGGGGAGGCTTCTAGCTTCTCGCTGTTACAGATAATACTTGCGGATGGTTGTAGATAGATGTTACTTAACATTTTAGGATAAGCTCCATTTATTCCTATGCTCTCCAGTGTTTTAATAGGAATGTGGTTATATTTTGTCAAAGACTTTTTCTATACCTATTGAGTTTGATTGATTAGCAAGTGTTAATAGATCATCAGATTTCAGAAAGACAAAATGCTCAAAATTTCCATGTGCTGATCAGTTTGGAGGAAGCATAGAAAATATCATTAGTAGTTATTTGCCAAATTTAAGGGACACCCTCGTTGCCCGTTAATTATACCACTGTAATACTTATCTTATGTTAGAAAAACAGCTTATGTATCAATTACATAGTCATAAAATGGAAGCTTAAAACAAAATATAGGTGCTTATCCTAAGTTACCATACTAATTCTTTGTTGTTCATCCTTCGTACTCAAAAAGGACCAACAATGTGTATTCATCTTGATGTGTGTTTAACTGTGGCTGATCAGTCTAATAGGACCTTGGAAGCCTGTATCACAGGTCAAGCACAAATAGTCTGTTTGAACATTTGAGATGGAGATTCTCTAGATTTGCACAAATCATGCTACTTTGTGCTACTGTCATTCTGCTTTGTTCATAGAACACAGAGTCTTCTTTGATGCAGAGGCTCTGAAGAGGTTTGAGGTTGAGAGGTGCTTGACACCCCAAAGTATCAACACACCGGGTCCTGCCAAAAGAATTTTACTCAAGCCTTCTCAGCCAAGGGAAAAGACAAAATTTATTAAGAGTTAGCCAAATAGGCCTGCCCCAAGAGATCCCACCCCTTGTGACGCCTGCAATGAAAGCGGGCCAGATCAATCTGAGCTAGATTGGATCTGAGCACCTTCATGGAGGCAAGATGGAGATTATATACACAATGATTGTGGGTATTCTGGGGTGACCAGAGGAGGGATCTAGGGAGGGAGGAGGAGTCTAAGGAGGAGGTTGAAGGGACTGGGATGAGGTCAGACTCTAGGGTGGAAAATAGCTGAAGGCTACATGACAGGACAATAGAGTGCTAGGGTATAGATATTTTGATCAGGATTGAGGATGGGGAAACAGGGTTAAGGGTGGGAAAGGGCTGGACAATAGAGGGCTGGGCAAGGTAGTCATTTGGGCCTAATGGTTATAGCCTCAGGCCAAGGCCAGATCAAGTGGGAAGATTCAAGGGGAGTTCAAGGGTTCAAGGGGTTCCCAGAGACTGTGCCCTCATCAGCTCCATGATGGGCAAGCATGTACCATGAGATCATGTCTCATGGTCAATAATTAATTTCTTCTACATGGGTTAAAACCCAGGCCACTTAAGTGAATTTTAGTGCTCCAGTGGCAGGTACAGCCACTCATAGAGCTATGAGCAGTAAATTGGTCATCATTACCATTTGCAGATAAATTTGAATACAAAACATGAGCAGGTAGCCAGGTTTACTGACCTGAACCTTTTTTCAGATCTTAAGGTGCTAAGTAATATAATAGTCTTAGACGCTTAAATCTGGAAGTGAACTCAGAAATCACCTAATCCATACTTCTCATTTTATAAAATAGTAGTAGCTAATATTTATAGAGAACTTTAAGGCTCGCGAGGCACTTTGTAAATATTATTTCTTTTTTGTCCTCATAACAACCCTGGAAGGTAGGTGCTATTATTATTTTTATTTTACTTTTGAGGAAACTGAAGTGGCGAGGGATTAAGTGACCAGCCCAGGGTTACAGAGCCAGAAAGTATCTGAGGCCAAATTTGAATGCAGATTTTCTTGACTCCAAGTCCAGCAATCATAGTGCCATATAGCTCCTAATTTTGTCTTACATAGATTTATTTATTTGTCAATAAAGTGCGGCAGACAGAGGTTAAATGACTAGGGAAATGTGGAAGAAGTAGTAAAAGTCAGAGGCAAGATTTAAAGCCTAGGTATGCTGACCCCAGGGCCAGAGTTCTCTTCATTGTACTCTACTGTTTCCCTATACAGTTGTTACTATTGTTATTGAAGTTGTCATTGGTTAATGCCGCTGAGGAACATATTTAAATGCAAATGTTGCCTAATTATAATTTTAGATCCTTGAGGTTCTGACAAAGCTTCATTTCCACCTTTGGCCTTCTAGTTGTACTAAGAGGAAAATTGAAGAGTAATATAGTTTCTGTACTAGTGCAGAAATTTGGAATTGGAAAAGAAAAAATGGCAATAGTTTTATTGGTTTTGTCTCAAGGCTCTGGCCTGTGGTGGTAATCAGTCTGTGAGCATTTATTTTTCTTCATCAAGTCAGATGGGGCTTCAAGGACTGACAGATTCTCTAGCTCAAGAAGCAAATTGGTAGAAACAGCACCAGAGAACAGGCATGAAAGGCAACCTCAGCTTGCTGGTGGGAAAATGAGAACCAAGAGACCCCAAAGAGGAAAAGGAGCAGTCTGGCCTTGAAGCCATTGAATTAATGGGGAATTTGTTCTGTCTTCCTCTCTCTCATCTTGTTGCACAATGGAACTCAAATGTTTATGACTAGATAATAATTCCTATAGTTCTGTGACCCAGACCTTGGATTTGAAAGGTTGAGGAAATAGACCTCACCTCAAAAAGAGAATTTTTTCCTTTGAACAATTTGGACCTGGGATTGAATAGAGCAGGCAGCAACAATTCTTCTGTTTTTGCAATGTTCTTGCTTATCTAATTAAACTGTATTTTAAAATGATGACTTTGGGTAAAAGTGTTAAATGAAGCAAAAGGAAGGGAAGGCAAATAAAGATTTGCAGCAGTAAGTTTGTTAAATAAATTGAATAAATTATATCCTTACATAAGAAGTCACTTAACCTCTACGGATCTTACCCTCCTCATCTATAGAATGAAGAATCAGGCTCGATAATGTCTAAGTGTCCACAAGCTCAAAATCTATATTTCTATGATCAAAAACTAGAGAAGGTTACTTAGCAGTGTGGGTCAGGTTTTGGCTTAATTGACAACTGCCTTATCTGAGGTCTTCGCTGTTCCTAGAAGATGAGATATTACCCTAATTCCATAATATAAAATAGATGTAAATTTTATCTTAGTTGTTCTGCATGTGGACTGTTTAAATGTATAGTATTCCATACAGAATTTTTTTGTGACAAAATCTTATTTACTCTGAGTTTACATCCTATCACTACTTGGGGTATCCATGTGCTGAAACAATGTAGGTTGTCCTTCAAAAAGGCATAGCAGAGAACTCACTCTAAAGAGACATTGTCCAGTAGAATCATTATGATAGATAGTTGTTTACTTTGAGAAGTGGGGAAATTAGGGGAAATTAGTATTACAACTGGCAAATATTTCACTGACTCATCAAATGTCTAAATAGGTCAAGGATATTGCTCCTAATCACTATTTTATATTTTGTCAGCTTCCTTGTTTTTTTTTTTAAAACATCATATTAGATTATCATTGCATGCCACTAGAAACAAACATGAAATTTACATAGTGGGCTCTAGTTGAGTTTTTATTCCTTTTCTGAAAGTTTTTAAGACCTTACTACTCCTAGGTCAAAGTGCCTACAGTGTTCAAACTCTAAGACCTTTACTTAAAAAGGCACAAAAACACCTGAAAGAAAATGTATTTTTTCTAATGTGTGATGGTTAGAATGTAAAAATGATAACCTAGGCAAATTAATTCCAGGTTGAACATTGGAAATATCTAGAATTTTTTCTCTATTTTGACTCTTACCTGCTTAGGTTTCAAGATCATATTTGTGTTACAGAAACAATTTGAAAGAATCCTCTTTTGATTTTGTAAAAAAGTTTGTCTAATATTAGAATTAACAGTTCTTGGAATCTTTGATAGATTTTGTTTGTGAATACATCTGACTCTGGGTTCTCTACTGTCACCAGCATCCTTTTTGAAGTGTATTTATGACTTGTTGTGCCATTCTTCAATTGATGAGCATCCCTTAGATTTCTAAATCTTTGCTGCTATAAATATTTTTGTACAAAAAGTTCCTTTTGAGACTTCTGGGAGCCAAGATGGTGGAGTTAGCAGTAATTTGCTCTCACTCTTCTTTACTGACCTTGAAAAATCCAGAAATTATCACCCCAGGAAAAATCCTGGAACAGTGGAGTCAGCAGAAAGATGGGGTGCAGCAGTTTTTTAGCTTGTGTGGCTGGGGTGATTAACAGGAAAGGTCCCTCTTGCTGTGGCTGAAGGAAACCAGTACAAGATGGGAAGTATCCAGGCAAGTCATCAGCAAGCCCAACCTCAGCAAACCAGCAGGAGATCCTGAGCCCCAGGGTGGTGAAACAGGCAAGCTCCCACACCAGGAGCCTTCTCCTCCCCCACCCCCACACTCTGTTCCTTCTCACAGCCAGAGGAATCAGCAGACACTAGTGCAGAGAGCCACCACTTGTACCACAGATGGGTGTCACTAAGCCTACCTGTACTCACACAGCCCTCCAGGAGGAGGAGACCTCCAGTGTCCAGACCCACCACACCTCATCCCACAAACTTCAGTGTAACCCCAGGGAAACACAAAAAGACCTCAACTGGCCTCAGTACACACCAGGTACCACCAACAGCTCCAGCTCAGGATTTTATAGCTTTCGGCTGCCAGAACCTGAGTCCCCAGCATTCAAAGCCAGTAACCAAGACTCCAGCCCCTAACTGGGCCCCAGCACAAGAAGCATGGGACAGAGCTCCCTGTGCTCCAGAAGCAGAATTCAACTTTAAAAAGTAGGAAAAAGGCAAACACATTGAGCAAAAACAACTTAGAAAAGCAAATACCTTAGATTCTTACTATGGGGACAGGGAAGAACCAAACGTGAATTCAGAAGAGGACAGTATTGTCACAATACCATCTGAAATCTCAAAGGGGAATATGAACTGGTCATAAGCACAAAAAGCCTTCTTGGAAGAACTCAAGAAGGATTTTAAAAGTCAAATTAGAAAGGTAGAAGAAAAATTGAACAATTCCTTTAAAAATACAATTAACAAAATAGAAAAAAAAATCACTGAAAAAAAGTAGTTCCTTTTCATTTTTAGATGTCTTTCAGATATAGATCTGGCAGTCATATTCCCGGATAAAAGAGTATGCCTATTGGGCATAGTTCCAAATTGTTCTCCAGAATTGTTGGATCAGTTCACAACTCCACCAACAGTACATTAGTGTCCCAGTCTTCCCACATCCCCTCCAAACTCCAGCATTTTCCTTTTTTTTTGTCTTATTAGCCAATCTAATAGGTGTGAGGTTGTATCTCAAAGTTATTTTAATTTGAATTTCTCAAATCAGTAGTGATTTGGAACATTTTTCATATGCCTAGAGATAGCTTTGATTTCTTCATCTGAAAACTCTCTGTTCATTTTCTTTGATAATTTATCAATTAGGAAATTACCTATATTTTTATAAAATTGACTTAGTTCTCTATATATTTAAGAAATGAGACCTTAATCAAAGACACCTGCTGTAAAGACAGTTCCCCAGTTTTCTGCTTTCCTTATAATTTTGTTTTCATTGGTTTTTGTGCAAAAACTTTTTTAATTTTTTGAATCAAAATTATAAGCTTTGTATTTGTACTGCACTCTATATCTTCTTTGGTCCTAAATTCTTCCCTTATCCATAAATCTGACAGATAAATTATTCCATTCTCTCCTAATTTGCTTGTGATATCACCTTTAGGTATAAATAATGTACCCACATTGTTTTGATAATTACCACTTTATAATACAGTTTACCCACCCATTAATATTTTGCTTCACTTTTTTGCTAATTGTCATAGTCAGTAAATATTTATTAAATGCCTATATTATGCCAGTCATTTTACTAAGTGCTGGGGATACAAATAAGAAAAAGAAAAACCGTCTCTGTGCTCAAGGATCTTACAATCTTTTTTCAAAAATTAATGAATTTAAAAAATTCAGCATTCATTTTTATGAGATTATTTGTGAAAGAAGAATCAGAACAAAAGGGAAAACCATGAAAAAAACAAAAAGTGAAAATGGCATGCTTTGAGGATCTTACAATCTAATGGAATAAGACAATGCACAAAGGCAGCTGAAAAAGAGAGGGAGGAGTGACAGAGATAAGCAGAGGTTACTCGGTTCAGAAGCATGATGATCATGGAGTTAAGAGCATTAAGAAGAGCAGCTGATGGGAAATGATATAAGCTGAAAAAAAGTTGACCACTTTATAAAGAAACATCTTTGAGAAGAGTTTATGACTTGGCCCTTCAACCCTCTGACCAGAGGGGAGAGGAAACTGAGAATGCTGAGAATCTGTTAAATATCAAAGCTCAATCAACCTCCAAGATGCTGTGATTTAAGGTGATCAGCTTAACCTGGGAGAGGCATGATTTTCACAGAATTAAAATCAATTACAGCAATCAATAGGAAATAAAGTTGATGAAAGTGTTTCGAGACACAATTTTCCTTTAGGATTACTTTGACTAACATTCAAAAAATTGTTTTGTTGTCTCATTGTCAATACTTATAATGAAATAACAATTAGCATTATGATTCATTCTAATATTTGCTTCTTCACCCACTATTCTATAGGATTAAGCTGGCTAATCCCGGATTGATTTTAAAAATTTTCTTCAGTAATGTTTTATTTAATATGTTTATTATTAAGAGCTATATTAAAGTCCACAAACTCCAATCATTTTACTGTCAATTTCTCCTTATAACTCATTTAGCTTTTCCTTTTTAATTATTTAGATGTTATGGTATTAATTGCATATATGCTAAGTATTAAAGTGAATTCCTTATCTTCAATGCTTTTTGGGAAAAAAATATGATGTCCCTATTTACCTCCTTTAATAAGTATAATTCTGTTTCTGCCCTGTTTGAAACCCTGATTGTTACTTCTGCTATCTTGAGTCCATCTAAGGCAGCAGCAGCATCACCATCATCAACATCATCACCATCATCATTTCCTCCAGCTCTTTATTTTAACTCTATGTGTGTCTCTATGGTTCAAATATGTACCTTGTAGATTATGTCTTGTTTGATTCTGCTTTCTAATTCATTCTTCTTCTTCCAATGTATGAATGAAACATATTTATAGTTATTGTTATAATTATGATTTTCCTTCCATCGTATTTTCTTAGGTTTCCCTCTCATTGTACCCTCCTTACTCATCACTGACAGGTTTCACTGTTTTTTCCCCTTTCACTTAACCCCTACTTTATGACTGCCTCCCAACCTTAAGGTTTGCTTTGTATATGATTAATCTCTCAATAAATCTCTCCCCTTCCTGTTCTCTTCTATTTTCTTATAGTTTTTAATGTATTCTAATACCAAACTCTGTGTATATGTTGGGGGAGAGGGGTCTGCACCTTCCATTGACCAGTTCAGATGAAAGTGAGCTTCAAGTAACACTCCCCCCAACTTTTCAATGTTTGTTTAAATTCTACTTGCACATCTTGTTTGTGTGACATAAATTCCCATACCATTATTCTCCATTTTTATTGAAGCATATCCTTTCTACCTCTCTTTTCTTCTTTCAATATCTTTGTAAACGTAACCAGATCAATACCAGGCCATCTATCTCATTCTTAGTCCATCTAAGACCTCTTATGAACTTAAGGTTCTGAAAAAATCATGCATATCATCTCTCTGTGCCCCTGTCATTACAATATAATTATTCATTTTTATAAGTCTCTTAAATATTTTCTTGGGGGCAGAGCCAAGATGGTGGCTGGAAAGCAGGGACTTGCCTAAAGCTCTCCCCCAGGACCCTCCAAACATCTATAAAAAATGACTCTGAACAAATTCTACAACTGCAGAACCCACGAAATAGCGGAGAGAAGCAGAGCACCAGTGCAGGACAGCCCTGATAGTCACTGCATAATGTCTATCACACTGTGTTGGGAGAGGAGCAGAGCACAGCCCAGCATGGACCACACCGTGGACTAGCCAGACTCGGGAGCTAGGCAGAACAGGCCCTAGCACCCTGAATCATTGACCCACAAACACCAAAGACAACAGTGAAGGTTAGTGGGAAAAACTGCGGAGACAGAGTGAAAGGAGTTCACGGTAGGCCACCGCCCTGGGGGCGGCGGAGGTACTGTGGCTCTGAGGCTACTTACAGAGCTACAACTGCAGTTGCTTCCAGCCCCAAGCCCACCTGGTGGGAGGAAGTAAGTGGCAGATCAGAGCGGGAGTGCAGAGCCTGCTTAGATCTGAATTGCGGTCTGGGTTGGCATTTCTTTGGGGAGGAGAAGCACTGGTGGGGCAGAGCTTGCTGTGTAGAAATAGCTCTGAAAACAACAGCACAGCCCCTCAAGCTTGGGACAAAGTACTCTCTACTTGACAAACAGTCATACCCCAGAGGAAAAGTTCAAGGGTCAAGTAGTTGCTGGGAACATGAACAGGCAGTGAAAATAGACTCAGATTCAGACTCAGACTTGGGAATCTTTCTTTGGTGACAAAGAAAACCAAAGCATACAGTGAGAAGAAGACAACAAAGTCAAAGAGCCTATATCAAAAGCCTCCAAGAAAAGCATGAACTGGTCTCAGGCTATGGAAGAGTTCAAAAAAGATTTGAAAAAGCAAGTTAGAGAAGTAGAAGAAAAATTGGGATGACAAGTGAGAGTGATGCAAGTAAATCATGCAAAACAAGTCAATGACTTGCTAAAGGAGACCCAAAAAATACTGAAGAAAATAACACCTCACAAAATAGACTAACTCAAATGGCAAAAGAGCTCCAAAAAGCCAATGAGGGAGCCTTGAAAGGCAGAATTAGTCAAATGGAAAAGGAGGTCCAAAAAACCACTGAAGAAAATGCTACCTTCAAAATTAGATAGGAGCAAGTGGAAGCTAGTGACTTTATGAGAAATCAAGATATTATAAAACAGAACCAAAGGAATGAAAAAAATGGACGACAATGTGACCTATCTCACTCGAAAAACCACTGACCTGGAGAATAGATCTAGGAGAGATAATTTAAAAAATATTGGACTACCTGAAAGCCATGATCAAAAAAAGAGCCTAGATATCTTTCAAGAAATTATCATGGAGAGCAGCTCTGATATTCTGGAACCAGAGGGTAAAATAGAAATTGAAAGAATCCACCAATCACCGCCTGAAAAAGATCCCAAAAAGAAAACTCTTAGGAATATTGTCACCAAATTCCAGAGTTTCTAGGTCAAGGAGAAAATACTGCAAGCAGCCAGAAAGAAACAGCTTGAGTATTGTGGAAACACAATCAGAATAACACAAGGTCTAGTAGCTTCTACGTTAAGGGATCGAAGGACTTGGGATACAATATTCCAGAGGTCAATGGAGCTAGGATTGAAACCAAGAATCACCTACCCAACAAAACTGAGTATAATTCTCTGAGGCAAAATATGGATTTTCAATGAAATAGAGGACTTTCAAGCTTTCTCAGTGAAAAAACCGGAGCTGAATAGAAAATTTGACTTTCAAACACAAGAATCAAGAGAAGCATGAAAAGATAAACAAGAAAGAGAAATCATAAGGGACTTACTAAAGTTGAACTGCTTTGTTTACATTCCCACATGGAAAGATGATGTGTATAATTCATGAGACCTCAGTATTAGGGTAGCTGAAGGGAATATACATATACACACATATATATACATATATATGTATATATATATATACACACACACACACACACACACATATATATATATATATAAGTGTGTGTGTGTGTGTGTGTGTATGTGTGTGTGTGTGTACACACAGAGGGCACAGGGTGAGTTGAATATGAAGGGATGGTACCTAAAAAAATTAAATTAAATTAAGGGATGAGAGAGGAGTATATTGAGAGAGGGAGAAAGGGAGAGATCAAATGGGGTAAATTATCTTACATAAAAGTGGCAAGAAAAATCAGTTCTGTTGGAAGGGAAGAGGGGGCAGGTGAAGGGGAATGAGTGAATCTTGCTCTCATCAGATTTGACCTGAGGAGGGAATAACATACACACTCAATGGATATCTTACCCCACAGGAAAGAAGGAGAAAAGAGATAAAAAAAGGGGAGGGTGATGGAAGGGAAGGCAGATGGGGGAGGAGGTAATCAAAAGCAAAAACTTTCAAAAAGGGACAGGGTGAAGGGAGAAAACTGAATAAAGGGTGATAATATAGGGAGGAGGAAAATATAGTTAGTCTTTCACTGCATGAGTCATGTGGAAGGGTTTTGCATAATGATACATATGTGGCCTATGTTGAATTGCTTGCCTTCTTAGGGAGGGGGGTGGGGAGGGAAGAGGGGAGAGAATTTGTAACTCAAAGTTTTAAAAGCAGATGGTCAAATAAAGAGTTTTTGCATGCAACTAGGAAATAAGATATACAGGCAATGGGGCATAGACATCTATCTTGCCCCACAAGAAAGTAAGGTAAAAGGGGGTGGGGGGGAGTGGGGTGACAGAAGGGAAGGCTGACTGGGGAAAGAGGCAATCAGAGTACATGCCATCTTGGAGTGGGGGGAGGAGTGGGGAGAAAATTTGTAATTCAAAATCTTGTGGAAATCAATGCTGAAAACTAAAAATAGTAAATAAATAATTAAAAAACAAAAAATAAATCTTTTCGTGGACTTCTTTGATATCCTAATAGGTCTTTTTGTTGGCTTTATAATCATTTTTGGCACTCATGCCTTATTGTTTCCAAGATGCCCTACATTCTAGGAATGAGACCTGTATATAGTCTTTCTTTTAACTAAGGGAGCCATTCCTTTTCCCTGAAGCTGAATCTCTGCATTGGTAATTAAGGTGGGGATTTCTTACAATTTTAGAACGATAAATTGATTAAGTCCCTTTGATTGAGTCTTACTAGGTGCTAAACCCCCTCCACCCCCACCTTTTTACTACTAGGTACAAAGCCCCATGCTGGTTAGCAAACTAGTTTGCTAGTTTGAGAGAGGTTGGAAGCCCCCAGGGCCCTAAGGGGAGTTGCTAAGACCAGAGCCAATAGTAGTGGCCTAAGTTCTGGTCACTCAGATGGCATTTGATGACAGCCAAAGACTGTATAAAAAGAGAAAACAGAGCTGTTTGCTTGGGGCTCTCACTCTTGGAGGAGTGTCGATGTGGAGACTCTGGGCAGCTGTAGTTAAGAGCCCTCCAATTTGTGAACCCAGATGTTGATGCCTTCTTGGTCGCTATGAATTTTTTTTTTAGTCTGTTTATAACGTATCTTTGTAATTTGTTTGTATTTGCTTTGAAGGTCAGGGTGCTGGCTTTTTCCCCTGAACTAAGTGAATGATATATGTATATACTGGATTAAAGTAAGATTGATAACCCCTTAATGTTACTTTCCTTAGTAAAGCAGATCAAAAGAATCTGTGCTGGCAGTGCTGGGTTTGTGTTGGTCTTTCACCCCCACAGCAGCTGCTAGCCAAATTGGTGTAACAATCTTATATCCCTTTTTTTTTCTGAGTATCTAAATCAGAGTGATTAGAATGAGTTGTGTGGTTGGAGGGTTGATTAGAGCTGTTGTGGTGGGAGAAAAGAGAGAAGTGAACTGCATTACTTCCTTCTAATCCATAATTTGCATTGATGCACAAAATTTATTTATTTTTAATTTAAAAGGTGGTTTCATACTTCTATGTCTTATTTACTTACATTGTAGAAGTTGTCCTGGGTTTTAAAGGGTATATCAGCTCCAGAAGGTCTTACCAAATTAGAAAGGCTTCAGTTTTAGTACCACTCATAGAAAACACATTTGTCCTCTGAGGATCAGCTAAATAAGTTAGTAAATGCTAATTATCAAAAGAGTGGTCACCAAGGGTTGGACACTTTCAACCACAGCAATGTCCAAACAAATCTAATGGGGTATGGAAGGTTTTGGATCTGCTACGGTGGTGGAAGTACTCATAAACCAAGTAAAGTTAAGTCAAAAAGCATTTATAAAACCCCTACTGTACGCCAGGCAATGTGATAGGTTCTACTTATAAAATCATAGGTTATTTGAAGTATTTAAATTATTAGTTTTAGTAAGAATGATAATTATATTAGTGGAGTTGCAAACTGATCCAACCATTCTGGAGAGCAATTTGGAACTGTGCCCAAAGGGCTATAAAAATGTGCATAACTTTTGACCAAGCAATACCACTTCTAGGGCTAAATCCCAAAGATATCATAAAAAGGAGGAAAGGATCTATATGTGCAAAAATATTTATAGCAGTTCTTTTTGTGGTAGCAAAGAATTGGAAATTAAGGGGATGCCTATCAATTGGGGAATGGCTAAAAAAAATAGTGGTATATGAATATAATGGAATACTATTGTTCTTTAAGAAATGAGGAGCAGATGGACTTCAGAAGAACCTGGAGAGCCTTATATGATCTGATGATGAGTGAAGGGATCAGGACCAGGAGAATGTTGTACACAACCACAGACACTTTGCTTCTGTGATGACTAACTTTGATAGACTTGGCTCCTCTCAACAATGCAAGGTTCTAAGAAAGCTCCAAAAGTCTCATGATGGAAAAAGCTATCCACATCCAGAGAAAGAATTATGGAATCTGAATGCAGATTGAAGCCTTTTTGCTCTGTTTTTTTCTTTGTTATTTTATTTTATTTTTAGTTTTTTTCATCATTCTTGTGGTTCATTTCATTGGTTATAATTCTTCTTTACAACTTGATTATTTGGAAAATAAGTTTAATTTGAAGGTATATGTAGAATCTATATCAGATTACATGCCATCTTGTGGGGGAAGGAGAG
The DNA here is from genome assembly GCF_011100635.1 of Trichosurus vulpecula. Classification (NCBI taxonomy): domain Eukaryota; kingdom Metazoa; phylum Chordata; class Mammalia; order Diprotodontia; family Phalangeridae; genus Trichosurus; species Trichosurus vulpecula. The sequence continues at coordinate 94,453,397 of NC_050578.1, read as the reverse complement.
AGGAGAGGGAGGGGAGAAAGTTTGGAACTCAAAAACTTGTGGAACTGAGTGTTGTAAATGTAAAAAAATAATTAATTTTTTAAAAAGAATGATAATTATAGATAACATATTTTACATTCTAATGAGACTACTCTGTGCTGCACTTGATTTAGGTTCAATATAGAAACAAAATGAAAAATTCAATAGTAAACAAAAAGAGACATACTTAACCATAGCACAAAGATATTTGACAAGGATAGGTACTAAAGAAACCAAGCTGATTCAGCTGAGTGAAGTTTCCTTGTCAGAGTTGCCCATTCTATTCTAGCTGTCTAGCAGCCAAGTATCAGGGAGCTCCTAGAGCACCTTATGGGTCCAGGCAACAGGGAATTGAAGTCAACAACCTAAATCTTTGGTGTAGTGAGCCGAACAAGACTTGAGGATGGACTCAATATATTTGTAAGGGAAATTAATCAAACTTACATCGGGGAAGGATGGGAGTTAGGATATTCATCCTAACACAGAAGCTGTGTCCCATCATACTCTGCCCTAATCATACCATATATAAAATATTGTACATTGTTCTGTAAATTGCATTTTATAAGTGATATCACCAAAGTAAAAGACATCCCAGAGGACTGAGCAGAACTATAAGGACATTCAAAATATTGCCATACAAGTATTGTTTGAATGAATTTTGAATGCTTATTTTGGAGAAGGGCAGTGAAGTGACATAGCGGACAGAGCAGGAAGACTCTTATTCCTGAGTTCAAATTCAATATGAGGCACTTATTAGCTGTATGACCCTGGACAAATCACTTAACCCTGTCTGCCTCAGTTTGCTCACCTGTAAAATGAGCCAGAGAATGAAATGGCAAACCACCACAGTATCTTTGCCAAGAAAACCCCAAATGAGGAGACACAGAGTTGAACAGGACTGAAAACCGACTGAAGGATAATTTTGGAAAAGAAAAGTTCTAGGGCATAAGTTCCTTGAGGAAGGGGCTATTTCATTTTTTTGTTTACTCTGTACCTGGTACATAGTAGGTGTTTAACAAATACTTGTTGAGTGATTGGTATAGGGTTGTAGATTTCAAGTATCTCAACAGTTGCTATATAGAATAAAGTTTATTCTTCTTGAGGATTTCATGAGTTAATGCATGTAAAGCACTTTGCAAACCTTAGAGTACTACGTAAATGGTAGCTATTATTCCTGGCCCCAGAAAGCAAAAGAAGGACCAATGAGAGAAAGTTACAATGAAGTGGATTTCAGCTCAACATAATGAAAAAAACTCATAATTATTAATGTTGACCAAAAATAGAATGGCTGTCTCATGAGCATTAAGTTGTATATCAGTCATGAGAGGTCTTTGAGTATAAGCTGGGAGACTACTTGGAAAATATTCTAGATAGCTGGTATGATTTTCATGAGGATTGAATTAGAAGGCCTTTGTGCTTCTTCTGATTTTGCAAATATCATGAATTTGTTTCTATTTCAACATAACAAAATATTCAGTACTGTTTATTTTATTAAAATTCACAATAACCAATTTGTTTCAAGGAACATATTACAAAATTACTACCTTTCCCTGCTTTTTTGAGGGAAAAATATCTAGAATGCCATCCTCAGTGGTTTTCTTTTTAAACTGAATTTTCTTGCCCTCCAATACTCTCTCTAGACTTCCATAACTCTGTGATCCTTTGACTTTTTTTTTAACAAAATCACATAGGGAGGAAAGTAGAATTGGAGAGATGAAAGGGTGGCTGCCTTTCATGAGCACACATGGTGTTCTGTCATAACAAATTACTCTCAGATACTCATGATTAACTGTTCTGCTGGTTGAATTTTGAGAGTCCAAAATGTAAACCAAGCAACCACAACAGAAAGACTGTCTATCAAAATTAGTAAGCTGTTTTAATTTCATATTTATCTTTTCTTGTCAATTGTAATTTTATATCATCACATGTGCTTTCTTGCTTGTCGTGAACTGAATTAAGGGTTCTTGCTAAAGAGTTTCCACTCCAGAAAGCAACAATGGCATTCAAAGTGCCAAAAATAAGGTGGTACACATTAGAATTAACTTACTCCAGTTTTACCCTGTCAATGTTGCAACTGAAGTCGTTTCTAAGAATAGAAGATCTGGTACATCAAAGTGATTTGAGGTTAGCCTAAAAATTGCAATCATTGTGGCACATGGCATTTTTGTTTTGAGATTCCTTCCCACTCTGAGATATTCAGAGACTGCAAGCAAACATACTGATGATAAACTAGAATGAGAGTAAAATGTCCTTTTAAAAATTTTTCAATTGATGTAGGAAATCCCAGAAACAGTATTAGTGTAGATTGCAACCTATCCACATCTTCTCATCCAGTGTGAGTAGTGTTTATGGCCCCCCATGATGAAGAGATTTCTCTGGGATTTGTAATCCTGTAAGTGCCAGTTCCACATTGAACTATCCATCTGCTAGTCTTTGCTCTCTCTAAATAATCAGCCCAACTCTTTTTCCAATCATACATTTTAGGATGATGTATTTTAGGCCTCTTTGTATGGTCACAAATAATCATTAATATAGGACATAAATGTGTTAAAGTAATTTCTCATTAAGAATCTGTCTAAATAGATTTCAGTGCTGTATTCAAACTCATAATGAGGGAGAAATGATAAAGTAAAATAGATTTTAACTTTTTGTTTCTCATACTCATCCTTAATTTTCTTCTTTCCCATTTTTGTTAACTACTTTTGACAATAGAATTATAGCTTTTATGCTTATTGACAATAACACAGGATTTATTTTTATTGAATTATTCTCAATTCAAACATCTCTCACTACTTCCCAACACATTCTAAGTTAGGATGTTTCCTAACTGTCCTCAGAATTCATCATACTCTTTCTGATTCTCTATATTGTTGTACTGTTTTCCCAGCTTTGTCCTTTCCATCTGTGGAAACTCAGCCCATCATTCAAAGGTAAATTCTTTCTCAATGCCTTCACAATGTTTTCCTCTCACAACTCAATCCATGCTGTTTTTCCCCACCTCTAAATTGTTATTTTACCTATAATTCTTAGTACAGACTTTATCCTTTAGTAATTTTCTAATTGTTTCATTCTTGTTAGTTTTCTCTTACCAATTAGATTTTAAACTTCTTCATGTAAAAGACTTTATCTTATATCTCTCTTTATCTTAACCAATCAGTCAGCAAGCATATGTTAAGTGCCTACTTTGTACCAAGCACTGTGCTTGGCACCAAAGACACAATGTCTGAATTAATATAATCAATGCTGTCTTACGCTAATCCCAATACCTTCAATGTTTCTAAGCTTCTCTGTCCCACCATTTTTAAATATAATCTTTTTCTCTCTGATTCTGTTATATAGAACACCATAGCTTAAATGAACAAAATTACATGGAAGATATTGCAAAATTTACCCAATATGCTTTTTCCCCAACTTGCTTTTCTTCTTCTATTAAACCCTGGACCAAATTTATTTTCTACCTTTAGCAGTTGTTCCAGATATATGTACTGACAGATAAAATTAACAGACTGTCCACTCATTGGTAAGGAATTTCTTCCCATTTTATGTATCTCTTCATGGTGATATTCAACTGATGACTGAATAAAATTGTCTGTGTAATTATATCAGGCATGGAATATATATCAATCTATAATATCCATAGGAGACATTTTGTTTTAGGAGATAGCTGTGTTTTCCTAGACTGAAACAATTTTTAAAATTCAACAAATTATAGAGTGATATCATATAATCTATATCTTTCAGCCAATAGTAAGACAATGCATATGTGTTCTACTATAGAAAATTGTCTCTAAGAGCCTGATCTCTTCTCATATGTAATTTTTCAAACAGTGTATCAACATATTTTATTATTATTCAACAGGTACTTCCCAACCCTTCCCAAAATTCTCCCTAAAATGCATTTTAATAAATGTCTTCTACTCTTTTAATGTGTCAGTTATCAACAGAAAGGAATAATGGGTTTCTCAACTTGGTTTAACCTTTGAAACTGACCAGTTTCCCAGTGCTGTGTCTACATGGCTACAGTCATTGTGTATATTGTTCTCTTACCTCTGCATTCTTAAATCTTTATCACTAGTTGGTTTTTGTCTTTGGACCTTTAGTTTGTTCAGTCTTCCTGTACTTGTGAAGTATATATTTAATTTAAACCTTTTTTTATGATAAATAATGTTGCTATTTACATTTTATAGATTTCAGCCATTTCTTGTTTTGTGAAACATAAATCACTATGTATATATTAAGCTGCTATTAGTACTACATATATTTATATATATATATGTATATATGTATATACATATATGTATACATGTATATATATGTATATTCATATACATGTATATATTTTGCCAATAAAATATAACTAGGTATAATCCAGTAGGAGAATCTTACTTTTGCTTAAAGAAGTAAAAAATTCAAATTTTCATTATAAATTCAAAATCCTATATCAAAACAACTGAATAAATTCATAGCTCCATTAGCAGTACATTGATGTTCCTGCCTTTCCTCAACTTCTCCAAAAATGAGTTAACAAATAATTAACATCTTTACTAACTTGATTATATTAGAAAATTTCCAAATATATTTAAGCAAAGGTTTATTTCCTATTATTAGTGAATTCTGATCAAATTAATTTTTAAAATATAGCCACATTCTGTTTTCTAAAATCATATGTAACGTGTTAGCAATAATATTCATTGTTGATAATGGTCTACAGCTTTATTTATTTATTTAATCTCTCTGATTTGGGAATCAGGGCCATATTTCTGTCTTAGAAGGTTAGCACTCTAGTTAGTAATATATTTTAATAGCTGATGAATTAACCTGTAAATGCAGAAAATCTAGGACTTTATATCTTTGGAAGTGCATTAATGACTTCGATTCTTTTCTGAGTTTGGGTTTTGTAGGTATACTATTTTCTCTTTTTTTGAGAATTTAGTTATTTTATAAATATGTCAATTTTATTTAAGTTTTGTTAGCAGGGGCATATATAATTTACTGTAGTAGCTATTGGGAATTTTCTTCTTTCTCTTTCCTCATTAACTGAGAATTTCTGTGTTCCACTTTCAATCATATAATTTAGTTTTCTCTTGTCTTGAAAACTCTTTTCAAGAAATATTGTTTTGTTCAAGATTTAATTTTTGTGCTAATTTTCCTTTAATTTTTAACAATTTTAGCATTTGTGTTTCTTTTGTCCTAAATTTGCTGATATCTCACAGTTTTGATTTAAATATAAAACTTCTAAAAATTAGTTTTATCTTTCTCTCTTTTGTTAATATAACCTCTTAGAAATATGCATTTTCCTCAAAGTTCTGTTTTAGGGAACTTCCAAAAATATTTGTATGTTTATTCATTATTAGCATTTTCTTTAATACTATGATTTATCAGAGCTACAACTTTCCATGAGTCATTCATGCTTTAGAATAATATTATATGATCTCTATTTCTCTGGTTTTATTCATGTTTTACTACTCACTAACAATTTTAATGCAGCCCATTCTATAAAACATGTGTTTAGTATTTTAGCTTTCCTGCAATTATTTATGAATTTTGTGTCTATATAATTTTAAACTCCCATGTCATGCAATAAAGGGATACTTCTACTGATTCTTGTTTAATCATCATAATGAGCTATTACACCTGACTTTTCTCAGAGTGTTTATATACATTATTCTTCATTCTTTTTTTTAAGATTTATCTGATTGAAAGTTGCACATGCAAGAAGCCTAAAATTGTCTTACTATCTACATCATTTTGCAATTGTTAGGTTACTTTTTCCCCACTAAGAATCCTGATGCCCTGACATTTAGTGTGTACTTATTTAAAACTTATATCGTTTCATTATCTGCAAAGCCTACCAAAATAGTGAAGCTTCCTTGGTTATTCTTTCTGATGGTATTTATTTTTGTAGTTTTCTAAAATCATGTTTGTTGCTCCTGTTTTTATCCAACTGAAGCAGAATATTTCAACTCCAACCTCTCATTTTAACTTTATATGAACTTTTAAATTCAAAGTTTTTTTTTCTTGTGTGAAGAAAAATCATGGGTTTTATTTTCTAATTCATTCTGCAAGCATCTTCTATGTTAGAGATGAATATATGCCTTTATTTTTTTATATTTATGATTATTTTTCTCTCCATAAATTTTTATTATTTTTTTTAAAAGAGTGAAATTAAGAGAGGGTGAAGAGGAGGGAAGAAGGAAAGGAGGAAGGTATAAATGAAGGAAAGGAAGAAGGAAGGAACTCTAGGTATCTGACGCTGGTTAGGCCTGGAATTATCTAATTTATTCTCCTATTTTCTCTTTTCCCATTCGTATTTTTTCCCCTGACTTGCTTATGGTTTTTAATAGCCCCTATATAATTACAGGATCTTTGCAAGAAGGAATTGTCTTCCTTACTTTATCCTCAGATTTGTATGTTTCTCCCAGTTGCCAGGCAACTTTAGTCTACGTTCTCAATATAATCTTGTCATGATTTAAATTCAGTACAGGTACACTGAGGTACCTTCTCTCCCAGCAAGATAACAGTTTAATATTAACAAATGGGTCAATGACTTGCTCAAATTATGTCAGAGACCCCAAGATGGAGAAAACCATTTTTATAAGGTTAAAACCATAGAACAGAACAGGGTAGGTAACATTATGCTGTTGAAGACAACATGATTGGTTACATAGCTGAGGTGAAGGGAACGATATGGTCAGTTTCAAGTTAGAAGTTGAGGGGCTTAAACAACTCCCTCTTTCTCTCCTGTGACTAAGAATTGCTCATTATTCGAGTCCACCTGCAAGGTTAAAAAATAGTGGGCAAGATTTCTTTGGATAGAAGACTAGACCTCATTCTCTGATGTCCGTATCCCACAAGTAGAGCAGAATTCCTTGAAGCAGGAACAGAACAGAGCTGGATTTCTGAATTTAACTCATTATATACCAGTTGAATTTCTGCACTGAATTCAGAGACAAAGAACAATGACTTAAGGACAAAATGATTAATTGTAAATAGGATCAATTAAAAAATGATACAGAATCAATTTAACCTTCTCAACCAAAAAATGCTTCCTTTTACAACTCCAGACCTCTTAAAAGTAGTATGATTTATGCCAATTTGACAGAGAAGTATTTCATTTTAATGACTATTCCATTACAGAGGGATTGGGCAGGAGATCTATTTAATGCCCTCTTTCTGTAATAAAAGATAACTAGATATTATATAATTCATTAAGGCTTAGAAAACTCTTTACAAACATCATCTGATCTTCGCAATAATCTTGAGAAGTAGGTGCAATTAATATTCTCTTTTTACAAAAATGGAAACTAAGAACAGCTGAGCTGGAGTGACTTGCCCAGTCATACAGCTAGAAAGTTTCTTAAGCAAGAGGAGCTTAGATCTTCTTGATTTTAGGTCCAATGTTCTACACATTGTGTCACCTCACTTCCTGCTACCTAGGTGTCAATCAGAAATATGACTTTTTACAATATAGAGAATTGTGAAGTGGCCTAAACATAAATCTCCTCAATCAATTTAAGAGACAGGAAGAGATTAGTTCTTCTACACTCCATACCTGAGGCTGTATGTGAAAGGAAATAATGAAGGTCATTCTTTAAGTTGATAAATGTCAAGAGCAATTTTCTTCAGAGTTAACTGCGGAACATTTTTTTTTCTCTTTTTCTTTATCTCACACTTCTTATGGAGGTCCTATGCAAATGTGTATTCTTGGATTTTCCCTATCCAGAATGGGAATTCAATGGGCATGGCTAATCAAACATTTGGCTTTGGGGGTTGAAGATACATGAGGGAGTGATGATAGTGAGATCTGCTTTGTTTTCTTTTTCTCACCATGCAAAGGTGCAAACATGAGGCAAGTTTAAGCATAATTAAGCCCTAGTTTTGATTTCCTATCTTGAAAGACAAACCTGTTGATTAACTCTTTTGATATCCATTTAAATAGTGTTATTATTTAAAGTAATCTAATAATGAGATAGTACATTCAAAACTGAAAATTATAGAGAAAAATCTTTCTGACAAGCAGAGCTAGGAAGGGATAGAGATTTGCCAAAGTTATAATTATGACCAGATCAGAATTAGGCCCTATAGAATAGGGGCTAAATTGAGATATGCATATATGTGTAGAGACAACCATGCATTTGAAAATTTGGGCTTCAAGTCATTTTAATAAATCTTCAGAATGAGAATGCCTTTGATTTCCATCAATTTCCACAAAGTAAAAGGGTGAAACTATTATATGAATGTCAGTCAGCTGGCAAATATTTATTAAGTGCCTGTTATGTTCCAGGAACTGTTCTAAGAGCTGGGGATACAAAAAGAAGAAAAACAAAACAAAACAAAATAGTCCCTGGTCTCAAGGAGCTCTCAATATAATGTGTAGACAACAGGCAAACACATACAAACAAACAAGCGATTTACAGGATAAATTGAAATTAATTAACAGAGGAAAGACAATAGAATTAAAGTGAATTAGGAAAGGCTTCCCACAGAAGATAGTAACTTATTTGAGACTTGAAGGAAGCCAGAGAAGCTCAGAGGCAAGATGAGAAGAGAGAGTATTCTGGATATGGGGGATAGCCAGAAAAAATGTCCAGAACCAAAAGCAGAAGCTTCTCTGATTTTGGCTATGTCTCTGTTAACCATGACAAATCTAATTCTAATGTGGTGTATTTAATTCAACAATCTTTTTTGTGTGTGCTCAAAGTAAGAAAAAGTGTTGTATTGTGGATGGAGACCTGGTCTTGGCATCTGACAACCAGGCTTCAAATGCAGCTTCTGATGGACGTTGACTGTGAGATATCCAGTAAGTCATTGAACCTGCAGTCACTGAACCCTCAAGTGCCCCATTTTCTAATATGGTAAATTGTAGAGAAAATGCTATTCTTTTTGGGTAGAAAAGTTCCTCTCCTGAACCTTCTTACACCAAAGAAGTTACAGGTCTTCTCAAAATAAAAAGACAAGGACAAAAAAGTTAGCTTAGTGGAAAGAGGACTAATGTTGTAGTCAGGAAGAACTGGATATGAGTACTGTCTTTGATGTCTACTATCTAATTGACCATAATAAAATAACTTCATTTGATGTTCTGGGAAACTCTTTCGAACTGTAAGTTCTAGAAGGTTTTCCAGTGTTGCATCAGTTGGGCTGTTTCCCCAGCTACCCCAGGATGGATCTCACTCCCTTTCCCACACTCATGAAATCACAGGACTTTCAATAGGAGTGTAAGGAAGTAAGAATTTTAAAAAAGGATTGGTAACGCATTGAATACCAATTGTAAACTTTATTTTGTTTTCTATATCTCACAAGTTCTGAGAATGAAAATCCAAAGCTATACATCTTGAAAATGAGACCATTAACACAGATATCCAAAGAGACAAAATAGATTTCATAGCTTTCTTTTTTGCAATGAATTTTCTTTATACTTAGCCCACAGGTGCCGGTCCTTCCAATCTGACCTTCTCTGGAATGAATGGTATTTGATCAAATATTTAAGAGAAATATAAATAAATAGGAAATCTCACATTTGAATCTAAGAACAAAAAGGTAGGATAAAGCATATTTTAAACTGTCCTGAAAGTTGAGATCACCATTGTCAAGATAATAAACAGAATATATTTGGCAATTATCCTTCAAATAAAAAATAATCTTTACAGACTCAATTTTACTAACTTTAATGTAGCTTATAACCAAAGTTTCCCAACTTAATTTATGGCCCCATTACATGAGGAAGTTTTGTGTTTGTTTGTTTCATTTTGTTTTGTTTTGTTCTTCCAGAAAGCTTCCACCTGGCAAAAAATGAGTGACCTGAACTCTCAGGAATACCTCTCAAATAACTTTTTAAAAATTATATTAGCAGGTAATCAAAAGTCTGAGAGATAAAGCACTAATACAGTAGCTCTGTTTTTTTTTTTCTCAATGAGACTTTGAGAAACAATTGGGGACTCTGTTTAAGTTTTTATATGATTTTTTTTCTTAATGCACAAAAATGCAGTGCAGGCTGAAACAGAAAGAGCCCTAGGAAGTAAGTCACAATACTTACTAACTTGGCGACCTGGTAAAAAGGCATATGATGATGATGAAGAAGAAAATGATCATAATTATGATAACATTCAAATAACAATAATATTCAAGTAAATATAAGATGTCTCAAAGGTCTTTAATTTAGGATTTGCTGTCCTTAGTACTTTTAAAGCTTACAATGTACTTTACCTAGATGATCTCATTTGATTCTCACAATGACCTGTTTGGCAGGCACTACTATCATCCTCATTTTATAGTGAGGGATCTTTGACTGGGTTAGGGAAAGTGACTTGCTGATAATTTATACAATTAGTAAATATCTCAGGAAGTATTCCAACTTGGGCCTTCCTAAATTGGTCATTTTATCCATTATGCTACAAGCTGCTTCTTACTTTGTGAGTTTCATCATGTATAAACTATGATTAAAAATATTTACATGCTTCATGGGGCTGTTTTTCAAGGATCAAATTAAATACCCTGTTGCTAGTGTTTTGTTAGGAGAAAATGCTAGAAACATTAACAACATAGAAAGATTCTATTCAATTGAACACACACTTGATAAGAATCTGCTATTTGTCCTACTTTCCAGTAACAAAGAGAGAACCTAGCCTGCCAACTGTAGGCCAGTAAGTTTGACTTTGATTCCCGGAAAAATTTTATAATGACTTTAAAGAGATGATTGGTAAACATCAAAAATGGGGAGGCAGTAATTACAATGAGCAGCTAGGCGGCACAGTGGATGGAGTGCTTGAGATGAAAACAGGAAGATTCATCTACATGAGTTCAAATCTGGCCTTAGATGCTAGCTATGTGACCCCGGGTAAGTCGCATAACCCTGTTTGCCTCACTTTCCTCATCTGCAAAATGAGCTGGAGAAGGAAATGGAAAACCATTCCACTATCTTTGCCAAGAAAACCTTAAATGGGGTCACAAAATGTTGGAGATGACTAAACAGTAATAATTACAATGAATCAGTATGACTGCATTAAAACCAGGTTATATCAGACTCACCTGATTTCCTTTTTATTTTTTGGAAGGATTACTAAACTGCAGATGAGGAATGCATTAAATATAGTTTATTTAGATTTTAACAAAGCTCTCTTTATTTTCACTTTTCTTGCATTCTGTGTTATATACGATCATACTGTTTTCATGAAGTAGATGGAAAAGTAAGGATTAGACAATAATACAATCAGAAACATTCAGAACTGGCTTGATTGCCAAACTCCAAGTGCAGTTTTTAATGGTTCAATGTTAACATGGCAGGACGTATCCTGTGGCCCACCTTAGATCTATTGTTGGCTCTGTGTTATTTAATATTTTTACCAGTGATTCAGATATAGACGTAGATGGTTTGATAATCAGATTTGTAGATGACACAAACCTTAGAGGAAAGCACACTGCACGACATGAAGGCTAGAGCATTGGGCTAAATCTATTAAGACAAAGTTCATTTGGGACGGACACAAATGTACAAGGATGATGAAAGGCCTTGATTTCCTGTCATATGAGGGTTCGTTGAAGGACTTTGGCATGTTTAGCCTATAAGAAGAAGTATCCGGGAAGAAGAATCAAAAAATCAATCATCATCACCATCATCATCAAATGTCTTTCAGAAGGTAACACAGCTAGTATGATAGCTATCTTCAAATATTTGAAGAATTTTTATGTGAGAGAATACATGTGGAGGAGGGATTAGCATGTTCTATTTTTACCCAGAAGGTAGAATCAAGAGTAATGGGAAGAAGTTACAAAAAAAAAAAAATACAAGCTTGACATCAATGCAAACTCCTAGTAATTGGCATTGTCCAAGTGGGATGGGAGTAGCTAGATGGTGCAGTGGATAGAGTGCCAGGCCTGGAGTCAAGAGGACTTTTCTTCCTGAGTTCAAATGTGGCCTCAAACGCTTGCTAGTTGTGTGACCCTGGGCAAGTAACATAACCCTTTTTGCATTAGTTTCATCATCTTTAAAAAGAGCTGGAGAAGGAAATGACAGACCGCCCTGATATGTATGTATGTATATGTATATGTATATGAAGTTCGGTTTCCACACAGTTGGAGCCATAGGGCCCCAACCTTGTGATAACACAAAAGTTGCGGAGATAAGATAAAAAGCTTGATCTGTCAGCAATGTATGGAAGGGGCTCAGAAACCACAAACTTAGGGGCCCCAGGCAAACTGGCTCAAACTGGTTAAAATTAATTCCTGGTCAGCAACAGTGTAGCAACTGCTTGGTAACTAAAATGGGTGTATAGAGAAGGATCAGGACCAATCCTGATCCAGAAAGGGGAGGGGGGGAAGTTTGCAGTTACTAATCCTATAAAGTTACTCTCTCTTCTGTACCTAGTGCACTCTTCCTTTCTGAGTAGTTGTGCCCCCTTCTTGAGAATCGAAAGGGGAAATCCTTCAGCCTGTTCAATAAAATGCTTGAGACACCAGCTTCAGAATAGAGTCTGGGGTCTTCTTTACAACATTACTTAAACATTCCTTGATTCTATCTGTATGAGTGTAGGGCAACACCACCTGCAATAAATACATAAACTTCTTATAATTCTCACAAGCTAGTGTTTTGCTGATACTAATGTAGTAGTGTTGAGATTTAGGGGTGCTGGAACCCTGAAATAGCGACATGTGGGTTCTGCCCAATGAATTTGACCCAAGCCTTCTTTCAACCAAAGAAAAACAAAGTTTATTCAAAATCCACCATATTGGGCAGACTTTTAAGGAATCTCAGCATTTTGTGATGCTTATATTGACAAGCACAGCAGATTGAATCTGAGCACCTTCATGGAGGCAAGACAGATCTTATATACATAGAGACTATGGGAGGGATCTAGGAGTAGTCATACAGTAGTCTGGGGTGAGGGGAGGCGAAGTTGAGGGAGTATGTTGAGGGGATCTTGATGGGAGTGGGGTGACTAGAGGTCAGACTCCAGGAACCAAGAGAATGGGATTAAGAGTGGGAAATAGCTGAAGGCTACCTGAAGATAACAGACAATGGAGGGCTAGGCTAGTTTAAGAGTAACAGAGATTGGGGCATAGCAGGTGAACCCCAGATCAAGTAGGAAGATTCAAGGAGAGTTCAAGGAGGTTCCCAGAGCCTATACCCTATCAGTAGCTCTGATTCCCAATGGCTAATGTCTTTTTGGATGATTGTCTGAACTTGTCCTTAATTTTAGACTATATATGAGTAGAAAGACTAAGTTGGAAGCAGAGACACTAAACTATGACAACTGTCAAAGTCCTAAGTCATTTAAGTTATATTTCTAATCACATTGTGGTTTCAATATTGTATTAGGCCACCCAACCTTTGCCTAACAATATGCTTCTGCCTAGGCTCTGTCTCTATTGTATTGTTGTGTGTTTGTCCTTTGTCTTAGAAGAGGACCAGGACCATGACAGGGAAATGATGACATTGAATTTGATTTGAATGGATGCAATGGTCAAATATTCATCAGGACTACTAGAGATGGCCCAGGATGCAATGGGAGACCCTGGTCCTTTTAAGCTAAGGCCTTTTCAGGTTCTCCCTTTGAGGGAAGTAATACCCATTCAGTGAATAGGCCTCTTTAAGAATTGAGTCAAGGTGATGAGGTCAGGGAACCATATCTTTTTAGGGGTTCTCAAGACCCCAAAATACAAACATGCTAGGTCCTGCTCATATGATTTCAACTCACACCTTCTCACAGCTAAACAAAGACAGTTTATTACAGATTCACCTTATTGGGTTGTCTTAAGAAATCTCACCATTTGTGATGCTTGTTTTCACATGTGGGCCAGATTCAATCTGAGATAGATTGAATCTGAGATAGATTGAATCTGAGCATTTTCATGGAGGCAAGATGAAACATATACGGAATGATTGTGAGAGGGATCTAGGGTGGTCCTGGGGTGATAGGAGGAGGGGTTTAGGGAGGGTCTTGAGGAGGAGTCTAAAGAGGAGCTTGATGGGACTGGAGTGAGTTCATACTCCAGGAACCAATAGAATGGGATTAAGAGTGGGAAGTAGCTGAAGGCTACCTGGAGATAACAGGGCTAGGCTAGTTTAAGGGTAACAGATTTGGGCATAGTTACTTTGATAGGATCAAGGGTGGAAACTAGCCAGACAACGGAGGAGGGCTAGGCCAGGTTAAGAGTAATAGAAATTTGGGCATAGTGATAATGAAAGGCTTATGGCCTCAGGCAAAAGCCACATCAAGTGGGAAGATTCAAGGAGAATTCAAGGGGGTCCCAGATCCTGTACTCCATCAAAAGGATGGCTGTTCAATTAAAAAAAAAGCTGGAAGAGGAAGACCCTCAGAATTGCTGGTTGAAAAGAGAAAAAGTTCACTGTTGACATTCACTCTGAGCCAGGAGTGCCCAAAATATAGCCATTAAGTGGTGCTTGGGCAGGGACTTATTTTGGTCCAATCTATGATCCCCAGGAAGGAAGGAAGGAAGGGAGAAAGGAAGGAAGGAAGGAAGGAAGGAAGGAAGGAAGGAAGGAAGGAAGGAAGGAAGGAAGGGAGAAAGGAAGGAAGGAAGGAAGGAAGGAAGGAAGGAAGGAAGGAAGGAAGGAAGGAAGGAAGGAAGGAATCTAGGCAGTAAGCCCTAAGTTAACTGGACAGCTTCTGGCCATCAAAATTTACCTTCCTTTGCAGAGGAGAGGGAGAGGGAGAGGAAGAGGGAGAGGCAGAGGACAAGCTGCTCAGACTACTCACAGGTTGCGTTTATGCTTCGTTTTTGAAGAAGAGCACTCTGTTCCTAGATATGTCAGGTCCACCACATTCAATTATAATCTGAGACCCAATTCTAACAGTAGTTGTTTTCCTTTCTGTGAAGTACTTAAGTGTGTTGTGATTGGGATGCTAACTGCATATGCAAATCACAGAGCACAACACTGAATATGGTAAATATAAAAACAAAAAATCTTCAGAATGGCACATTGCCATCCAAGCAGCAAAAATTGTGGACTATGTTTGCTCATTCCAAACACTTCATTTTTCACTTAAAAGTGAAGAAGTTCACACCAGTGGATTGATGTACAAAGTTGATTTCCCTTGGGTTCTGAACTGATTTATTCTTATAGGCTTTACTCCAAAAAGTAGATGATGTGTAAGAAACCAATTAAAAGGCAATTCTAGTTATTTTTCCCCTTAAAATTGTTGGGTAAAATAAATTCAAAATGGTTTGGTATCTTTAAAGAGGAAAAAAAAAGTCAGAGAAAGATCATTGCAGTAGGTTATGTCAATTTATTTATTGATTAATTGATTTATTGGTTCATTTGTTTGTTTATTAAAGACTGGGTCCTCCCATCTCACCCAAGTTGGAAGTGCAGAAGCTATTCACAGTATCTCAACCATGATTTGCTCTAAAGGTCTAACCTGCTGTTTCTGACTTGAGTAAGTTCGTTCCCCACTACCGTTAAATACCAAAAAAAATGAAATACCAGAACATTAATTCAATGATTTCCTATGAGGAAAATCCTTTGAGAACCTTGAAGGATAATATTATTAAGTTATTAATTATTTTATTTTAAATGTTATATATTTATTATATAGTGAATTAATATCATTACCTGCAAGTAGACAAAGATACTCTCCATGCCTTTCCCCCATGAATTTAATAATTATCACCATAAGTTTTGTTAGCATTTGTTTAATTTAAACATTTTCATAGTATTGAGATATGAGAAAGTACTATGGGAAGGCAATATATCACAGTGCTTAGAATGCTGGGCTTAGAATCAGGAAGAGATGGATTCAAATGTGCCTTTTGCAATAACTATGTAACCCTGGGTAAGATACTTGACTATTCTTTTCTCTAGGCAACTTTCGAGTACTTCAAATATTCACTATCATAGACAGATCTATATTGATAATATGGGGTTCATAGGATCATAGCCTCGTAGATCTATCCCAATGCCCTCACTTTAAAGATGAGGAGATTAAGGATTAAGGACATTAAATGAGACAATTAAATGGTGCAGAAATATGGCCGGGCTTGGAGTCAAGAGGCCCTGATTTTAGCTCCTTCTTCAAATACTTCCTTTGCTGTGTGATCCTAGGCAGGTCACTTTTTCAGCCTCAGTTTCTTCATACATAAAAAGGATATAATAATATCAGATGCCTTACAAGGTTGTTGTGAGGATATGATAAGATCGAATCAAAGGATATAATGTATACAATGTTTTGGAAATCTTAACATGCCACATAAATGGTGTTGTTATGGTCATCATCATTTTCTAAGATCACTGAGTCAATAGTAGGATTTGAATCTAGGACCTTTCATTCCAGAGGCTACCCAAGTCAACACATTGAGAGTTCTTTAAGGAGATGAAATCATAAATCATTGGAGTACCGTCAGGCAGTCAACAAACATGTTAAACAACCTGTGGTAGGCACTGTGCTAAGTGCTGGGATACAAAGAAAGACAAAAAGGTTTTGTTTGTTTTGTTTTGTTTTGTTTTTTTGTTTTTGTTTTAAAGGCACTGGTGCCTGATCTCAAGGAGCTCATATTCTAATGGGGGAGACAACATGCTATCAACTAAGATAATAAGAACTATTCAGTGTATGTGGGAGGTAATCTCAGAGGAATGGCAGTAGCACTATTTGTATTGTGACAAGGGATGGACAGAGAAAAGGATTTTTTGAGAAGGTAGGATTTGAGCTGACTCTTGAAAGAAGCCAGGGAATCCAGAAAATGGAGGGAAAAGAGAGCATTATAGGCATGAAGGAGAACCAGAGAAAAGGGACAAAGTAAGGAGACAGTGTTGTGTTCAAGGAACAATGACTCCGCCAATGTCCCTGAATCATAGAGTATATAAGGAGTAGTAAAGAATGAGAAAACTAGAGAGGTGGGAATAGGATAGATTGTAAGATCTTTAGGAAAGGGCCAGATTATAAGGGATACAAAAGCCAAACTGACATTTTTATATTTTATTTTATATTTTATATTTATTATATATTTTATATTTATATAGGAAGCTATTGACGTGGTTACACTTATGACTTAGAAAGATCACTTCGACAGCTGAATATGGAATGGATTGTTGTAGAGAGACAAATGAGGCAAAGGGATCAATCAGAAGGCTATTTCCCTAGGCCAGGCCTGAGGTGATGGGAGCCTGTGACAGTATGTGGGATGTATGAGTGGAAAGAAGAGAACATATGTGAGTGATATTTTGAAGGTAGTAACAAGAATATTTGGCAACAGGGCAGCTAGGTGGCACAGTGAGTAGAGCACCGGCCCTGGAGTCAGGAGGACCTGAGTTCAAATTTGAACTCAGACACTTGACACACTTACTAGCTGTGTGACCTTGGGCAAGTCACTTAATCCCAATTGCTCTGCCTCCTTCCCTGCAAAAAAAAGAAGAATATTTGGCAACAAATTGGATGTGTGATGAATTTAAGTAAGGAGTACTAATTGTGAGTCTGAGTTACTGGGAGTGTGTTGGCATCCTCAATAATAATGGGGAAGCTAGGAAGAGAGGATTGATTTTAGACAGTACTGTCAGAAATGACCAAGAAATCCTTGTGAAACATTGATTACCCTGGTCCTTGCTGTCTCAGTGGCCAGGTATACTATATTTCATGCCATCCCCAGGGTCCTCTGTTACCCTTGGGGATTTGGAGGGTCTAGGCTTTCTGAAACTGTATCTCATCCCCAATAGTGGTGCTCTCCCAGCTATAGGGATCGTTCACTGCACCCTAGTTTGATTTAGATACGTCCTTCTAGCTATTCATAGAAATATTTACTTCAGAAAATGTAATCACAAACATACAAATTTACTTCCTCAACATATGAGAAGCATAATCTCCTTCCTCCGCCACAACACCCCCTCAGTCTCTAGGGATGGAGGAGAGATTATTTAGTTCCTATCTTAGTTGTTCCAAATCCCAAATCCCATTCTAGATCCAGTCCCTGTCTTCTCAGGGCAGGGATGCCCTGCCATGCTGACTAGATGCACTATCCCATCTGCAATCTTAGTTCTGAGGTGACCATGGCTAAAATCCCCAGGCTCAGGGATATCGCCCCAGCACCTAGAAACTGAGGACAGGCAGCACAGAACAGAGACCCCAGACCCATATCTTGGAGCAAAGGTAAAAGTGAGAATAAGTCCTGGTTCGGTTGATGATGCCTACATTGTGGTTGAAATGGGATCTTCATATTCTGGGTACAGGAAGAAGAACATAGGAAAGAGTGGGAGCCAGAAAGAGCAGCAGAAAGTCTTTCAAGTTCAGTTACTCAACCAGTCAAAGGAGGGCACACTCACCCACGTGATGGAGGATCACAGTAGCTTCTATGCTGGGCAACCTGGACATGGTCCAAATGGACCTGAGGACATTCCTACCTTAGGTGTTCTGGGCATGCCCAGAAAAAACCCAGGTTACCCTTGGAAAAATGAAAAATTTCACATAAGCACTTCTGAATAACTGAGTAAAAGTAAGTGCAGTAAGTCCTCAATATTTGTGCATTTGGTATTTGTGTAATTCTATTAGTCACCTCATTTTTGCTTTCATATTGTCAATTTCACACATTGGAAACTGCACAGTAGAGAAAAAAATGAGAGGCATGATAGACGCAAGTTTATAGAGTGGCTGGTATCCTATGAGTGTGTATTATTTCTAGCTAGTGTATTCTTCTTGATCTCTAACACTACCCACCAGCTCTCCACATCTTCTATCATCAGCAACTAGTCCCAACAACCTCCCCCTTGGTTTTCAGAGAACAGCCAAGGTAGAGAGGTTTATAGCAGTATACCCTCACATCAATTTCTGACACAGTGGAAAGTAAGTTTCTGGTAAAAACATGTTTCAGTTTTAAGAATTTTATTTGCTAATGGCTAATTTTGATTATGTTAAATTTAAATATTTTTGTATAAAAAAGCCCAATGCAGCAAAGATTAGGAGGGAAGCCGAAAATTGGGAGAAAATCTTTACAACCAGTGTCTCTGATAAAGGATTCATTTCTAAAATATACAGGGAACTGAGCCAAATATATAGGAATACAAGTAATTCTCCAATTGAGAAATGGTCAAAGCATTTGAACAGGCAGTTTTCAAAGGAAGAAATTAAAGATACCTATAGGCATATGGAAAAATGCTCAAAATCACTACTGATTAGAGAAATGCAAATCAAAACAACTCTTAGGTACCACGTCTCTTCTGTCAAATTGGCTAAAATGAAAAAAACAGGAAAATGATAAGTGCTGAAGAGGATGTGGGAAAATTGGAACATTGTTACATTGCTGGTGGAGTTGTGAACTGATCCAGCCATTCTGGAGAGCAATTTGGAACTATGCCCAAAGGGATATAAAAATGTTCATACCCCTTGACCCAGAAATACCACTTCTAGGATTGTATCCCAAAGAGATCACACAAGTGGGAAAAGGACCCATATGTACAAAAATATTTATAGTGGCTCTTTTTGTAGTAGCTAAGAATTGGAAATCAAGGGGATGCCCATCAATTGGGGAATCGCTGAACAAGCTGTGGTATATGAAATGAGGATGCTACAGACTTCACAACAACCTGGAAAAACCTATATGATACAATGCTGAGTGAACAGAGCAGAGCCAGGAGAACATCATACACAACCACAGATATATGGATTCTGTGAGGACTAACCCTGATAGACTTTGCTCTTCTCAGCAACACAAGGTGCAAAGACATCTTCAAAGGAGGCACGATGGAGAATACTATCTACATCTAGAGAAAGAACTATGAAGTATGAAGGCAGATTGAGGGACACTTTATGCTTGCCTTTTTCCCCCATTTTTTTCTCTCTTTTGTTTTTCTTTTTGGGTTTTTTTTTGGTTCTGTTTCTTCTTTCTCATGATTCATTCCATTGGTCATAATTCTTCTCCACAACTTGACTAGTGTGTAAATTAGTTCAATGAGAACTTATACATAGAAGATATATCAGATTCCATGCCATCTTGGGGAGGCAGGGGAGGAGGGAGAGAACAAAATCTGGAACTCAAAATCATGTAGAACCGAGTGTTGTAAACTAAAAATAAAAAATAAAATAAAGAATTTTATTTGCTGTACAATATTTATTGTACTCTAGATTTTGTGGATTATGAAAAAAATCAATATTATCTGAAATGAATAGTTGTTTAACAGAAAAGATAACAGAATTCTAGGGAAATACTACCCAAAAAATGTTTTGTATGTCACCAGTTTTATTTTGTGTACTGCATTTTATGGTTATTTCATGATTACTGTTTTAGGAAAAGTGCACATTATCAGAATTAATATTTTGTTATAAAGAATTTTATGCAGAAAATGCATTTTCATCAATATCCCACAAAAGATTACAGCTTTTGGTAGTCACAGGAACCCAGCTCCCCATTTCTTATAGGTTCAATGTATCAACATTAGTATTTTTTTTTGCTTTTATGACAATTTCTAGCAATATAACCCCTACAAAAGTTGAGGATTTATTGTATTATAGCTTCATAAAAGTTATCATAAATTTTCCTACTTACTGTCAAACTCCCTACATGAAAATCTAAATTTTGATATTCACTACAATCTCTAAGACAAAGAAACAGAGACAGAGAGAAAGAGAGACAAAGAAAGATACACACACAGAAAGAGAGAGAGAGAGAGAGAGAGAGAGAGAGAGAGAGAGAGAGAGAGAGAGAGAGAGTTATTGTGGATTGTGGGCCGGGAAGAAAAGAAAGAAACAAAAAGAAAATTGTATCAAAGAAAGGAAAAGCTATTTTTTCTCTTTGAAAGCAAAAAGAAGACAAGTTCTGAAATCATCGCAACTCTAGCATTAGTGGTAGAAGTGGTAAAACATTATATATTCTTCCCACCTGGAGATCTTTCTTGTCATTTATTTATTTCACTTGCCTAGGTGCCTCTGTTTTCTCTGAACACAGGCAATGTCAGAAATGAATTGTACCATAATCACTGAAAGATTACAGAAGCCAATTTGCTCCCCTCAAATGATAAACTGAAGCCTGGTTTTCTGAGCACAATGACAGCTGATTGAATAGTAGTAGAAGGACTTGGGACTTAAAAGGTGAAAAGAAAAGACATGCTGTTCTGATCAATTGTCTTGGGCAAAAATATCATGACTTTGAGCTACAGTGGCAGGGACTGAAGACAGATTAAGTGTAACAGGTTTCTTTTTTATACTTTTATTGTATTTTATAGGTACTTTGCTCCAGTGATATTTTTTTCTCCCATTTTAAGCCTATATCTACATGAGATAGGTTAAATTGCCCTAGACCAAGCATTCAGACCAGTCTAATTTAGCAAAGCTCATCTAAATGGCCAGGCAGAAAAGTACTAGTCCTGCTGTCCTTCAGCATGAAGCAGAGCTATACTTAGCATGGAGATGAAGGGAAATTGAGCCAAGGCACTGACCTGGGAGGGACCCACTTTCTCTGGAACAAGGGTTCTTAACTTATAGTCCATGAATTCATGCATATTCATACACATACCAACATACACACAAACACAAACATGTGTGTATGTAGATAAATAGATTCAGATGTCTATGTATCTATATGCACTTACTTATGTATATATACATATATATTTGTATACATACACACACACATATATATATATATTTAATTTATATTTTCATGTGTTTTATCTTATGCATCCAAAAATAGTCTGAGAGGGGTTCTGCAAGAATCACCAGACAGTCAAACTATTCATGACACAGAAACAGTTATAAAATGCCTCCTTAAGGTTGAGAGAAGTCTCCCCCCTCCTTGAGCAACAACTATCACCATACTTCATGATTTTCTGGACATGGTGCAGTTACTCCAGGCTGTAATCACAGGATCTTGTTACTATCCTGCATATCTTTTGGGATACATAGCCAGGATAGTTTTTCCCTCTCATCCCCCAAGGTGGGTGAGGGATAGAACTCTCTCAGGGAGTAAGAGACTAGCTGTTCTCTTCTGGCCTAACTGCTGACTTAATGGGGCTATCATCTGAGCTCCTACATGCTACCTCGTTTTTACCCAACTCTACCTGTATTCAACTAGGCCTCTGGGGTATTATTTTATCCACCCTACTGAAAATGTGGCTAAACTGCTCTCTGGACAAAATTCATAACACTCTTTCTTCTCAACTTGATTTGTCACACACAGCTATGGTCTCCACTAGTTATGGCTTTGATATAACATGTCCACATAGATTGCTGATCACATTTTTTCAGACCTTATTTGGATTCACCCCAGCAAGGGCATATAGAATTAAATTGCTGAATTATATGAATATGTTTCTTCTAAGGTAGCCTGGGTTGTGCTCTGAGTAAATATAAATTATTATGGATGAGAATAAAATTGAAAATTCCCATTATTAAGGCCAGGAGGCCTTACTTTAATACATGGAGGAAACGTGGATTTTTTCATTTTAAATTTAATAATTCCACCTTTCTCCTACTTCTCTACCACTATAGCAGTTTTTTCAAGTAAGGTCTTGAAAAATGGACTACAGAGGTCCCAGGTCAAGAAGAAATTATTGCAGGCAATCAGAAAGATTCCATTCAAATAACATGAAATCACAGTCAGGATCATGCAAGATTTACCAGCTCTCACCTAAAAAGTGTGGAGTGCTTGGGGTATGATATTCTGGAAGGGAAAAGAGCTAGTGTTAAAACCTAGAATAGCCTACCCCAAAAAATTGAGCATAATCCTTTAGGAGAAAAAAATGGATATTTGATGAGATAAACTTTCAAACATTCCTGATGAAAAGACCAGAGCTTAATAGAAATTTTAACATTCAAATACAAGACTCAAGGGAAGCATCAAAAGGCAAAAATGGAAGAATAAGCATAAGAAACTCAATAAAGTTAAACCATTTACATTCCTATATGGAAAGATGATACAGATGACTCCTAAGAGCTTTATCATTATTAGGGCAGTTAAAAAGAGTCTACATAGACAAAGGACAAAGGACATGTGTGTCCTTTGAAAAAATGAAGGGGTGAAAACATAGGGATGAACTGAGAGAAGGGGGAAGGGAGAGGTAGAATGTGGGAAATTTTCTCCCATAAAAGAGGATTGCAAGAAAGAGCATTTATAATAAAGGGGGAAATTAGGGGACAAGGGGTTGATAATGCTTCAACCCCACTCTCAATTGATTCAAGGAAGGAAGAATACACACACACACACACACACATACACACACACACTCAGTAGCTCATAGGAATATATCTTACCCAATGAGTAAATAAGATGGAAAGCAAATAAAATATATAAAGTGGATGGCAAAATGGAGGGCAGATTAAAAAAGACAGTGATCAAAAGCAAAAGAGACTGTTGAGGAGGACAGGATAAAAAGAGAGAGAAGGATAAGCAGAAGAAAATAGGATGGAAGGAAATACACAGTTGGTGATCATAATTGTGAATATGAATGAGATGAGCTCACCTATAAAATGGAAGTCAATAGTAGAACATATTAGAAACAAGAATCCAACAATATGTTGTTTAAAAGAGATACACTTGAAAGAGAAAGATATACACACGAAGTTAAAATAAAGGGTTGGAGCAGATTTTATTGGGCTTTGGCTGAAGTTAAAAATGCAGGGTTAGCAATCATTATCTCAGACAAAGCAAAAATAAAAATAGAACTAATTAAAAAAGATATTCAGAGAAACTAGTTTTTGCTTGAAAGAACAATAGACAATGAAGTAATATCAAAAATGTTTACATCAAGTTTCTCTGATAAAGACCTCACTTATCAAATCTATAGAAAATTGACTCAAATTTATAAAAATAAGATCCAGTCACCAATTGATAAATGGTCAAAGCATATGCATAGGTGGTTTTCAGAAGAAGAAATCAAAATTAACTATACTTATCTGAAAAAAATGCTCTAAATAATTATTGATTAAAGAAATACAAATTAAAATAAATCTCAGGTACCATCTTATACCTAACATAAATGAAAAATGATGGAGGGCATGAGGAAAAACAGGTATGCTAATAAACAGTTAGTGGAATTGTGGTTTTCAGAAGAAGAAATCAAAATTAACTATACTTATCTGAAAAAAATGCTCTAAATAATTATTGATTAAAGAAATACAAATTAAAATAAATCTCAGGTACCATCTTATACCTAACATAAATGAAAAATGATGGAGGGCATGAGGAAAAACAGGTATGCTAATAAACAGTTAGTGGAATTGTGAACTGTGAATTGTGAATGGTCCAACCATTCTGGAGACCAATTTGGAGCTATGCCCAAAGGATTATAAAACTATCCATACCCTTTAATGCTGTAATACCACTACTAGGTCTTTAATACAAAGAGATAAAAAAGGAAAAGGACGTATACGTACAAAATATTTATAGCTCCCTGGGGAACCATTGTTCACAGTAACAACCATGTTGTAATAATGATCAACTGTGAAAGACTTGACTGCTCAATCCTTATATTGATATGATTCAGTTACAAATGACTCATAACGAAAAAAAATGCTACCCACCTGCAAAGAGAGAACCAATGAACTCTGGGTGCAAACGAAAGTGTAATTTTCTCAATTCCTTTTTTTCACTTTTTTATAATATGTCTACTATGGAAATATTTTGCACCAATTTACATATATGATTAATTGATATCATTTTTCTTGCCTTCTCAGTGAGTGCAGGAAGGGAGCAGAATGCAATTTAAGAGGAAAAGAATGTTAAAATAAGTAATAAATATAAAACAGATTACTTGAATTGTCCTTCTTAGCTAACTCCCCATCTGTAATTTTTTGACATCACTGATCTTTTGACAGTAAAATCTTTACTTGTGTTCTTTATTCAAATAGAATGTGAGATGCCCTGGATAGGTAGGTATCCTGGATACATACCCTGTCCATATACTCTGAATATGACTAAGAGAACACTACTCTACATTTCTTTGGTTATTGCTGTTCTCAGGTTGACTATTCTGATCATACTTTGTATTTACTCTATTTTCAATGTTCCGTGTTCATCCTGAACTACGGCACTGTGATTGAGCTAACCTAAACTTTTCTCCTACATTATGCTGAAAAAACCTATCCCTAATATTATTAACATCTTTATCCTTCCCTCCTTTCATCCAAGGAAATATGACATGTCTTGGTGATTTATTATTGACATCCTATATTGACCATGGAAATACTAGATAACCAATGATAACAAACACACAATGATAAATAGAATAGTGTGCAGAATACATTCTGGTCTTAAGGTCAAACTAATATTTGACATAGTTAAAGAAAATCAGCATATGTAGAGTAGTCTAAAAAGCAAATGTCTTTTTTCCTATTGAAGGGAAAACCTCTAGTATTTTATTTTACTTTGGAAAGGGTATTATGATTTTTTTTAATGTTGCATATTTCACATTTCACAGTAAGGGTAATGACAGCAGCAGTTTATCATTTCCACAGGTACAAATACCAAATGTTATGTTTGAAAATGGAATTGGTATAAACCAGACTCAAGATTACTTTGGCAACTTGTACATTTCCTCAATATTCCTAGAAAAAGGATCAATATTTTTCCGTAAGTTATTTCATTTTTCTTTAATACCTTAGCAAAGTAGTGACCATCTTCATATTTTGGCTGATAATTGCATCAAAATTGAAGTGACAGAAATTTCCAAACACAGGGATGATATTAAAGATGACATTCAAGATGAATGGTTTAACTGCATAGCTAGATAGCATGGGTGAGTGAGTCAACACTTTATTAAGTTCTTATTATGATCCAGGAACTGTGTTAAACAGTATGGATAAAAATATAAGAAAATAAGAAAGACTTTACTCTGAAAGAGCTTTTCTAATTCTGGTAGAGAAAGGACAAAAACATAAAGGGGAGCTGGAAAAGGAGGAAAACTGTGCAGTGGAGGTAGGTTTAGTAGAGCAATCTGGAGACAGACTTGAATTGGATGGGAGTGAAATGAGAAGTCACACTGGGGCCCATCAATAAATAGTGATCCCAGGGAAGAGCTCAACACCAAGTGAGAAGGTTGCAAGGTCTTGAGGAAGTTCATCCCAGGATAGAGCAGTTGGTAAATTGATTTGGTAGTGATCTAAGTACGAGGTTCAGCACTTATCCCCCCCTTTAGTTTTGGTAGATATACCATGTTCCTTCAACACCAAATCTACATAATGTATTTACAGAATGAGAAATTGCTACTTGTTTAAACATTTTGTTCCCAAATAACAAAAAAAATGTAAGAAATAGAATATTTCTAGTGCAGTGGAGCAGGCAAACACCAGCATCAGGACCCCCCATGTGCCTTAGAAGAGCTAGGGGAACCAGCAGACACCAGACCCAAGAACCACCACATGCTTCACCATAGCCCCAGGTAAACAGGCATCCTCCAGCCACCAGATCTCCACAGGCCTCAGCATAGTGCAGGGCAAATAGGCAGTTATTATAATGTTAAGGAAGACCAAGACACAAACTCAGAAGAGGATAAAAGTGTCAAAAAAAAAACCTATGGGCACAGCCCCAAAGAAAAAAGGGAAGTGGTCTTAAGCTCAGAAAAACTCAGGGAAGCTCTCAAAAAGGAGCTTAAAATCATATAAATGAGTTAGTAGGAAAAAAAGGAAAGAAGTGAGAGTGATGCAAGAGAATTATGAAAAAAGAGTGAACAGCTTGAAAAACTACTTAAAAAGTAGAATTGGCCAAATGGAAAAGGAGACACAAAGATTCAACACAGAAAGCAACTCCTTAAAGAGTACAATTGGCCAAATAAAGAAAACACAATAGCTAACTGAGGAAAACAATGCCTTAAACATTAGTATTGGCAACTAGAAGCTCTATGAGACATCTAGAATCAATGAAACAAATTCAGACAAAGTAAAAGTAAAAACAGACCTAACTAAAAGAGACAAGGAAGAAAACTACATCTTGCTCAAAGGTACCATAGATAACGAAATGATATTAATGCTAAACATACATGCACCAAGTGGCATAGCACCCAAATTCTTAAAGAAGTTAAGGGAGTGACAGGAAGAAATAGAAAACAAAACTATACTAGTGCAAGACCTCAACTGTGCCCTCTCAGAACTCAATAAATCCAACCAAAAAATAAACAAGAAAGAAACTAAGGAGGAAAGTAGAATATTGGAAAAGTTAGATATGACAGACCTTTGGCATGATTTAGACATAAAGGTTGACACCAAAAGCAAAGCAGAATAGGAAGGAATAGTTTACCTGTCAGACCTATGTGGAGGGGAAGAATTCATGAATAAACAAGAGATAGAAAACATTACAAAATGTAAAATAGATGATTTTGGTCATATTAAATTAAAAAAGCTTTTGTACAAACAAGTTTGTTTATTTGTACCAACAAAATTTCTGCAACCAATATTAAAAAGCAAGCAGAAGACTGAGAAATAATCTTTTGTGTTTTTTTTAATTTATTGCTTTCTTTAAAAATAGAATTTACATATTTATCTCTGCCCTCACTTCCCTTTGTAATAAAAACAGTTAAGTGAAACAGACACGATGTTGCCACACTATTTCACACCCAAAAAACCCCATCAACCTCCCTAGGAAAAAAAAAAAAACATGTCTCATCAGATTGATATTAGTTATTTAACTTAGCCTGAATTTTTTTTTAGTATTTATCTTTCTATGAAATATGTCTCTTGATTGTGCTTTCTTCACTCTACATAAGTTCATACAAATCTCCCCTAGTTTCTCTAAGTAATTCAAATTTCTGATTTATTCTACAAAAAAGTGCCATTAGTAATAATGGAGCTCTCCCTCACCTCAATCCATCTTTCACCTCATTTTGTTACATGCCTTGTAGTAGACCAGGGCTGTCCAACCTTAGGTTTTTATTGAAACAATAGACAATATATTTTGATTTGCCATTTTAGCAAGAGCTCAGCAATAGCTTGACTTTGTTTACTAAGGCATTTATGTAAATGTCTACACTTGTAAAAATAAATCACACTGAGGGCCTCATTTTGGACAGCCCTGTAGTAGACAGATAGCTGGGTCAAAGGGTTCAAATAGTTTAGGGATTTTTCTTGAAAAGTTCCAAACTGTTGTAGTGATTGGACCAGTGCAAAGCTCTAGCACCAGTATGCATTAAGAGCTCCTGTCTTAAAAGCGCATTGCTGGATTTTTTTTCTATGTTTGCCAATTTAGTGTGAGGTGAGACCTGTATTGTTAAATGTTCATTTCTCTTGGTGATTTCCTGTAATATTTTGTTTGTTAATTGCATTTCTTAATTCTGAAGGTCATTAATTCTGAGGCTCGTATCTTTTGAACATTTAGCTAGGCATTCTTAGCCTCATATTTTTGTATGAGTTTCCTATAGCAGATTTAATTCTGTTGTTTGATTAAACTATTTTTCCCAATCTAGTTTCTTTTGGTTCTGTTTGTACACATAGATTTTAATTTTGTACCTCTATCCTTTGGTTTAGAATTCTCATACTTATAATTGTGAAAGGCACCTCCTTTCATTCTCCTGATCTCACCCCATTGTGTGGATGTTTTTTTTTGTTTTTGTTTTTTTTATCCGTAGGCTGAGAATCCATTTGGTACTTATTGTGGAAATAAATGCTGACCTAAATATTATCTGCCAAACATGATCAGTTTTCCTAGTGATTTCTGTCAAATAAGGAGGGTCATGGTTTTACAGTAGGTACTGAATGGATGACTAGCATCAACTTTGAAAGTTAATACCAGAGTGGGATTAAGAGATACATAAGGTAGAATCTAAGCAACCCATCATGCAAGCGAGAAAAGAAGTAGAACTGTGACCCTGGAAGGAAACGTATGAGGAAACAATGGTTCTATATCATAAGAAATGTTCATTCTAGTTTGGGAGTTCAGACTTAAAAATAAAATGGTTTTGGGAAAATTACCCTGCTTGGCATCCAGTTTCAAGTAGCATATTTTCCACATCAAACCTGCTGTTCTCCATATAGGGCTGATACAACCAAATAGATAAGTAGTTTAAAATGAGAACCTGGTTCATAGCATGGGCAAGCTCTTCAAAAATGATGTATTCAAGGAGTATTTCCTTATTGTACATTTCTGAAAGCTTATGGGAAACTTCATAGAAGTAGGTAGTGGGCCATGTATGGAAAAAGGGTGTTTGATAATTTCCATTTCCAGAATGGTAATTTTCTAGTTTACAAATTCCTTTAGTGGTTGATGTAAAATTTTCTATTTTTACCTGTACCTTAGCCAAGTTTTCCAAAGTGTCATGAAGTTCTTTGCACAACATCTCAAGTTTCTCATTATATTTTAGATGTATCTTTTAAGAATGAAAGCCAGAAGCAATGCTTTTGCATTCTAGTTCTATCTTGTCTTCAATAAGGGCACTGATTTTGATGTTGCCTATTTTGTTTGCAACAGAAAACCCCATATCATTGAGAGTCTCCCATTTCAACAACAAATTGTGCCAATCTGCAGCATTGTTCTTAATTTTTCTTGTGCTGACAGATAAGACATTTCTTTTGGGAGTAACCAGGCCAGAGTTCTTCATGTCCATGATTTTAAAGCCCAGTGCAAGCCGGAGTGGGAAACAATCTTTAAAGCCAGTTTCTCTGATGAAGACATCATTTCTTAAGTGTATAGAGAACTGAGTCAAATTTACAAGAATACAAACCATTCTCCAATAGATTAATGGTCAAAAGATATAAACACGCAGTATTCAATTGAAGAAATCAAAGCTATCTATAGGCATATGGAGAATTTCTCTAAAGGATTCTGATGAGAGAAATTCAAATTAAAACTCTGAAACTACCTCACAGCAATCAGAGTGGCTAATATGACAACAAAGAAGATGGATAAATGTTGGAGAGGATGTGGGAAAGTTGGGATGCTAATGCATTATTAGTGGACTTATGAATTGATCCAACCACTCTGAAGAGCAATTTAGAACTGTGCCCAAAAGGCACCCAAACTGGGCATACCCTGTGGTCCAGAAATACCACTATTATTTCTCAATCCCAAAGAGATTATAGAAAGGGTAAAGAGATCTACATGTGCAAAAATATTTATAGCAACCCTTATTATGGTGGCATCATCATTATGGTGCTCATCAATTGGGGAATGGCTGCACAACATGTGGTACATGAATTTAATCGAATAGTATTGTGCAATGAGAAATAATTAACAGGAAGATTTCAGAAAAAAAAACCTGAAAAGACTTTCAAGAACTGATGCAAATGAAGTGAACAGGACCAGGAAAACACTGTACACAGCATCAGCAATATCTTGTGATGATCAACTATGAATGACTAGCTCTTCTCAGCAAGTACAAAGACAAGTACAAAGATCCAAGACAAGTACAGAGGATTCATGAAAGAAAATGCTATGCATATCCAGATAAAGAACAAATGGACCCTAGATGCAGATTGAAGCAATTTTTTTCACCTACTTTATCCTTTCTCTTGTTTTTTTTTCTTTTGATCTGTTTCTTTTTTGGGCAACTGTGACTAATATGGAAATATTTTTTACACGATAGCCCACATATAAACTATATCAAAACTATATCAAACAGAAGAGGGGAGGGAGGGAGGAAGAAAAAATTGAAATTCAAATCTTGTAAAAATTAATGCTAAAAATTTTCTTGACATGCAACTTGGAAAAAATAAAATACTATTTTAAAATTTTCAAAAATAAAAAAATCTAAGAGCATGTTTAGTTTTGCTATAAATAGTACTTAAGTTTCATTTTGGCATTTGGCACTGCCATAGATGGCAATCAGGTAAGACCTCAATGTTTACCCTGAGATAGAAACATGGAAACGAAGTGGTCAGCAGCTAGATGGCTGAATGCCTATCTACCCATTTCTGCTGTAAACATTTGCAAACAATTACCAATTGTTAGTGTTGAAGAAAACCAAATTAAATGGATATGTTCTCTGGACACTCCATCTGGCTTCTTATGTCAAACATAATCCTTCTTCCGTATGTCATATACCAAAGGATAGGAAACTGGGTCTCTATTCTCCTCACCTTGAATTACAATTGTCAGAAGCCTGAGTTGTCTGCTAATCCAACCAGAAGCATTGCTGAAAATTAATTGGCCCAATCCATAAGACAGACAGACTTCACAGAGGTATGCTGACCCTCATAAACACCTCGTGTAAGCTAATAAGAATAAGGGAATATTTCCAAAATGACTCATTGAAATCTGTTTCATGTTACTCAGTGCAATCATGGTGGTAGCAGTAATAATACAATATAACAAAAAATTAAAAATAAATTAAGCAGGTCAGTGTTCTCAGATCATCATTACCAAAAAATATTTAATCTCAAAATATGCATACATGTGATTACACTTTTTTAATGTATATGTGCTTGTGTGTAAGCACACATTTAAACCTCACTTTCTAGCATTCATGCTGATTTATAATCTGTTCCTCTTTTGTATATGTATCCAAAGTAATCTCTCACTCCTTCCAACATGGAACCCCAACAAGGGTTCATCTTACTGTTCCTGACAAATAGCATGGCAACTCCCGATTCCACCCTTTGCTGATGATGTTTCTCCCACCAGTACTATAGTTTCCTCCTCTGTTATTTTCTACTTCTTAGCTATTCTTTAATGCTTCATTCAGATTTATCTATTTAATACTTCTTTCTCCATCCCGATGAGTTTTCTTTTCTATTAATTCTCATAGAACTTATTTATGGCCCCAAACATTTTAATAGATATGGATATATGGAGATATAGGAATAGGTATAGATACCAGAATGGGTATAAATGATACAGAAATAGATACAGGCATAGGCGTAGATCCTTCTTGTGTCCTTGACTACAAATATAGATCCTTTCATCAAGGATAAATCTACATCTATATCATCTATATTTACATATACCTATATCTATATTTATATTGATTCTAAAATGTTTAGAACCATTTACAAGTGCTGTGAGAATTCAGATAATAGAGATATTATTGGTATAAGGAAAGCATTATTGTGTAGAGTTTGAATCAGACCTTTAGGGAGACGAAGATTTCGAAGGGGGGAAAGGAGGAAAATAATATTCTTGGTAAGAGAAACATCAGTAATGGGATGGCACTGAGAAATTCCACACTATTTAGTAGGAAGACTAACAGAGACTTCTTTGACTAGAATAAAGAATTCATGTTGGGAAAAATGTGAAATATACTTGGATACATACATAAGCTAGGATCAGATTGGGGAACACTATGGATACCAGAAAGAGAAGTTTAAATATTGTGACATGCAGTAAGAAATACCTGTCTTTGTGCAATGTAAGCCAAATTATGCAGGTGGTTTGGGATAGAGTAACATTGCCTAAATGTAGAAAATTTGAGCTAGAAGTCTATGAGGCCATTTTTAAATTATAATTGTTATGACAAAAGTACCTCACCAAGAAGAGTCTAAGCAGATAGATAGACAGATGGATGGATGAATTGATGGATAGATAGATGAAAAATACATTTATTAAGTCCTATGTGTCAATTGGTGTGCTAAGAATTGAAAAATAACAGAGAGAAAATGAAAGCAAGACAGTTTTCTTTTACGTTTTTTCCCCTTAGGGAGCTTATATTCTAATTGGGAAATCCTGGACAGTATGGAGTGTCTTGTTTTGGGAAGTCATAGTGATTGTGAGTGATTCCAAAGGAGAATTGACTGACATGTTCTCTTGCCATTTCTAGTAGTAATAGCAGCATAGATTGATTATTGTTCTAAAATTTGAAAGTTGAAAATAGGGGAGGAGATAGAAGTATACCTATGGTGACAGGGCCAACGGCAAGAAAATTATTAGAGTGGAATATGAAGCATTGCTGAGGCCAGCTAGATTCAGTGGACTATGTGATATATTCATCAATCAGGACCGTATGTACTCTGAGGGAGAAGGGCCAGACCTGTCATTTACCGCATTGTCTTTGGTCCAGTGAGTATACAAGAGGATGAACGGCAAAGTCCAGTGGTCTGGAGATTGCATAAGTACAGAGGACAAGAAGGAGACTGCCAGGGCAGAATGGGTTGAGTGTGATGATACTGAATGTGATGATATTGAAATAAGGAAGTGATAGGTTTCTCAGTAGAGGACAAGGAATGAAGGAGGTCCTGCCTAGAATGTCATTATTGAGACCATATTGAAGGTTGAGGAAACCAATTTCCAAAGGCTGTGGAAGAAACATCTAAAAATTAGTTTTTATAAAGGGTCAGGAACTTCTTTTACTCCCCCCCAAAAAATGTGGTACAAGGAAGGAGCTGAGGAGAACGACAACTTTAATATGGCTAGCTGTTTATTTAAACCATAATGATTTTTTAAAACTGTGGTTTGTTACTTTTTTATCCCCTAATAAACAATATGCCAATCAAATTGGATAAGCAGCACATGTTGCCAAACAATTATCAAGTGCTCCTCATACACATAGCACTTATCTAGATATTGGTTTATTGCTTTGCCTTCTGCCTTGTCTGCATTGTGTGAATGTTCACAGGGTTTAAATGAGATGGAAGTCAACAGCTCTCTTCCTTCTGATGCCCTGACATTGCTATCTAAATTCCTCAGTACCTTGCTATCCACTTTGCCTTTATCCCCTACAATGGAAACCCCTGACATTGGCATCTTTCCTTACCACTGTACTCTTAGGACTTCTGGGCCTTTCAGTTGGCCCTGTAGCTAACATTCTTGTACTGTTATCTCCACCAATGAGAGTGTGATCTCTTGAGAGCAAGGACTAGATTTTTATATTTTATCTTCAATGTTTAGTATGCCAAAAGGGTCCAATATTTTTTTATTCATTTTTGTTCATTTACCATTCATATATTCATTCAGTCTGAGTTTGCAGGAGAGAAAAGCCCCAAATTTCCATCTCTCAAGGAGGTCCAAATGGAATACAATCAACTCCAGGGTTTCTGCATAATCCTAAAAGATAGGAACATGCCTAGAGACTGGGAAATGTTCTTTCAAGAATCTATGCCACTTTCCATGAAATGTTTTGGTGCTTGGAGTGAGAATCTAGGCTGGGATAGATAGGCAAACAGTAGAGCCACAGAATCACTTTCAGAGATGTGCATGCATTGCTCCATTAAACAGTTCTACAGAGTCTGGGATGTATACAAAGGGCATGTAGTGTGGTGTAATAAAAAGGGATATGGCTTCCACTGGATGTAAATTCCCTGGCTTCATTCAAGCTTTAGCCAAAATCCCATGTTCTGCCAGACACCTTTACCAGTCCTCTTTAAATTTAATGCCTTCTCTCTGAAATTAGATCCAATTTACTCAGTATAAATATTATTTATACATAGTTGTTTGCATGGTGTCTCTCCCATTATCTAGCCTGTGAACTCTTTCAGAGCAGGGATTTTTGTTTGTTTTTAAATAAACTTTCTTTCTATCCCCAGCACTTAGCATAGTGTCTAGTACAGAGTAAGTGCTTAATAAATTCTGGGTGATTCACTGACCGATGTAACTTCAGACACTGACTTACCACCTCTATCACCTTGGGAAAATCACTTAACATCTCTGTGCCTCAGTTTTCTGATATCTAAAATTGGGGAGTTGGGCTTTGTTCAGTCGTTTTCAATCATGTCCAACTGTTCATGTGTGTGTGTTCATGTCTGTGCTTCCTTGACAATAATTTTCCATTGCCTTTTCCAGCTCCTTTTACAGATGAGAAAACTGAGGTAAACAGGGTTAAGTGACTTGCCCAAGGTCACACAGCTAGTAAGTGTCTGAGGCCAGATTTGAACTCAGGAAGAAGAGTCTTCCTACTGTTCCATCTAGCTGCCCCTGTTCTCTTAGAAGCTGAAAAAATAGAGATTTGAGAATTCTCACAGTAATGATATCAAGTTAGCAACCTAATTTAAAACTGTCTTGACCCACTGTTAGTTGACTAGAAGAGTTCCATGAGCAAATTAATTTTAATTTAACACCATTTATTTGGATACCTTAAGACCACTAAGGTGGTTTGATGAGTTTCCTTTTGACTGGCTATAGTGCTGTAGTTTCAGTTGATTGGCTCAAGAAATCCAAGATAATAGGTTATCTTTGCTGAAGCTTCCTTATCTCTTCTTCCCCAGTTTTTTTTTTTTTTTTTTAGATTTTGTTTTGGGAACACCCAACAGAGTTCTTGATTGATATCTTACTTCATTCCAGCCTTTGAAGGTCAGAGGAAAAAAGAAAAGGACACAGAAAGTCTCTTATTTGATTATAAAAGCTGAGCGATAATTCATATCTTTCACTGCTTTGGAAAGCTGTGTCCAATTTCTTTTGCCTAGGGAAGTCTCAGGCAACCATTTATTTTCTCGCTACTCAAAAAAGAAATACAAAAGCCTATAATAATGCTAAATTAAGCAGGTAGATTAAAAATGTTCCAGTCCAATACATTTATTTTGCAGGAAAAAAGAAAGAGGTAATGACTTGCCCAAGGTCACAAAGTGAATTAATGGTTTATCCAGGTTTAGACCACAATATCCAATTTCAGTACTCCATCAAATTCAACATTCTCAATTTTTTTGGCATTTATATTTTCATGAATTGCCAAGAAAAATTCTAAATATAAATTCCACACCAAAACTATAGACATCATATACAAACATAAGACACCATCTGGAGCTTTTTGCTCAGTCTTGGGTTTCACATTTTAGGAAGGCTAAAGATTGATAAGCTATAAAGTATTAAGAGGAAGGCAAGGAGGAAAATGAAAATTTTCAAGATTATGCCCTATAAGCACCATTTGAAGGAACTGAGGATGCTTAAGACTCTAGGGCACAGCATGCTAGTTGTTTTCAAATATTTGGAAAGATGTCAGGTGGAAGAGAGACTATTTTTGCTTGATTTGCCCAGAAGGGGTAGAATTATGAGCAATGGTCAGAAGTTAGAAAAAAAAAGCAAATTTAGCCTGTCATGGTGGAAAAAAAAAACAAGCAAAACAAAACCTTTCTAATCATTAAAACTGTCTAAAAGAGGATTGGGTTACCTTGGGAGTGAGTTCCCCTTACTGCAGATCTTGTAGCAAAGACAAGATAATCATTTGTCAGATATACTGTACAGGGGAATCTTTCTCAGATACAGTTAGTTAGACTAGATTGCCACTGAAGTTTATTTTATTTCTGAAATTCTGTGATTCTATGACTATATCAAGAGCTCTTCAGAATCACAAGTGGTACAGAGATCACTTTAAAGAACCACTTTCAGGGAGTAGAAATCTATTATCCCCTTTGATGCTACCAGATAAGTGCAAGAATAATCTCACAAAAAAAAATAACGCCTCCCAGGAATCATCTAAGTCTTAGGCCATGTGGTTGCAGCTTTCCAAACTGAATAAACATAATTTGGAGGCATGGATTTCCTGGGATAGTCACATTAGGGCTTAACCTTAGTATTCATGGCTGACCTACAGAATTTCTAAAGTGATCCATGCCATGATGTGGACCATCTCTGACTCACCCTTTGTTTCACAAGCCAACCGTCAGGTATCTACAAAACATCCCAAAATCTATAATGAGGAAACAAAGTCACTGAAATAATAAAGTAATAGAGATAAATGTCTTCAGCTTATGAGGGGAAAAAAGACCTCAGAAAAGGCTAGACAAAGACCCTGAACATTCTTTCATATTTAAGAAATTAGATAAGCAGCAAAGTTAATGGACAGGATAATATCAATCAGTAAGGTGGACTCCTTTATTCCAAAATGAAACTATCAGAGTGGGTTGAAATACAGTACCCATGATACCCTTAATATGTTCTAGCCAAGCTTATTATGTTTCTAGCACATTAAAAAAAACAACTTGGATTGGAACAAGCAATTGTCTTCTACTTGGTGAGTTTCTTCAGATGGCACTCTGCATTTGGCTAGGTGACTCAATTCAATATTTCAAAGGTTTCATTATTTATGCATTCCCTGCCCTGATGCAAATTACAATAGCACCTCAACCTGAAAATGGGTCTTTGTGAGTTGCTCTGACTGAAAACTTCATCACCTACTACTTCTCAGTCTTCTAGTGATGGGTCTAGATGACAGAAACAGAATTTCTCTCCTGGCATAGGTGAAATTTTCACCTGCTTTGTTGGACATGCCAAAATTTGATCTTTAATGGCATGAACACGGAGTCACCTCCTTGACACAAAAACATCATAGAGTTAGACTTTATTGGAGGGGAATGATAAATAGTTTTAACCAAGGAAAGACTTAGAAGGATGGTACATTTTTAGTCAGGAAAATTGCTTGATGGAAATAGTAGCTAGAAATTAATAATTATATTGCTGATAATAGATAATGACAAGAATAACTTGAAAGGAAGCATGGTAAAGGAGATATAAGGACAATTTTGTAGGCAAAAGACCTAGATTCATTCCCTGCCCCACATATTGGGGCAACCACTTAATGTTTCAGCATCACCAGACAGTTGCAGATATGTTGCTAATGTGCTTTGGCAGAAGGATTTTCCATTCGGGGACATCACATTGATAAAATCAATAGTTCTGTTAAAAAAAATGAACAAGCAAATAACGGTTCGAACTTCTTCATCAGTTTAATTATAAGAAAACGCTTTCTTCATACCAGTCCTGAGTGATTGGTCATGCAAGCATTATTGTTCTGATTTCACAGTTGAAGGAACTAAAGCTCCTGAAGTTCATGGGATTTGTTCAATTTTAGATCCAATTTGAGGCCAAAGGCATGATTCTTACCTATACTTCCTGACTCTAAGCACAGAATTAGACCAGGTGGCTTTTTTAAAAAAAAAACTTGCTCAGAGAAACTAAATTATAGGGTAGTTGAAAATCTGGTCTTAAAAATTTGCTGCCTCACTTAACAACAGGAACATTCATATTGGACATTAAAATAAAAAAATAAATCAACCTGAATTTTTTACTGAATCTCTAAAATTCAGAGAAAGTATTACATTCTCAACAAATGTGTGTATTTTCTTAAAGAAAGAGATTATTTTAGTTTTTAAGGCATAGTCCATTAAGGTCATAAACATATTTAGAGCAAGCTAATCTACTGAAGGGCAAAATAAAGAATAAAATTAAGCCAGGGCAGACTAAATTCTTTATAGAAGTCCTTGACCAGGGAACCAGGGCATCATTTGGGAGTACTAAACAACAGAAGCGTGATTAATACAAAACCTTCAGCCAAAGGAACTGTGAATCTTTGATAGTATTATTTCTTTTTAAATACATTTCTAAGAGGGATCCCTTGATTTATCATATGGAATTTTACCTTATTATGAAGAAAATGTTTTATTTAAAGGAGTTTCTTTCTAGCAGGTTAAAACATCATTTTCATTCCAGTCCATAGCAGGAATATTAAGCAATAATTAAATACTGAATGTTCATATGGCTCTGGGATTGTCTGTGCTTTCTTTACAATAACTTCAACTACAGTACATCTGACATTTTTTTAACTTGAGGCCTATAAACTGAAAGGAGATAGATACCACTCACTTAAGTATCCACATTTCCTGGAAAAAAAAAGATTCCATATCTAATCGCAAGACATTTTAATTAACCATCTGAGGATGAAAGTATGTGCAATGGAAAAAGTTAGGTTTTAGGTCTAGACACCAAAGCCTGTCAAAGCTCATACAATAATTGTCTATGGCATTGTGTGAGTTACTTTATCTTTCTGGGTTTCCATAATAAATGACACAGTTAGGCAGCTAAGTTTCCACATAGTTCTAAATTCTTATGATTCTTTGAGACCCATATCATGGATGGTAAAATTTACTAAAGAAATAGTACATAATGAATTGAAGACAAGATACCATCTCCTGCCATTGCACTGGATGTCCCTCCCTGACTAGAATGCATTCCCTCCTCAACCCAAATCTCCCAGAATCCTTGGTTTTCTTTAGGAGTCAGCTTAAATATCTTTTCCATGAAGGTAATATTCCTTTACTTGTTCTTCCTTTATTGGTCTCCCAGCTGCTAATGTTTTACTTTTAAAATTACCTTCCATCTGGTCCATATGTGTTTTGTACATATCTAAACATTCTGTCTCCCTTAGAAGAATGTAATCTCCTATTTCTGGATGTGGCCAATGTGGGAATTTATTAAGTTTGACTATTCAAATTTGTTTCAATGATTTTACTTATTTTTTGAAAGTATAGCTGTTAATGGAGTGAGGATAGGAGAGAGAAAATAAATATTTGTTCATTAAACAAAGTAAATAAAACAAAAGTTACATTAAAATGACACATTTTATATAAAAGAGAATGGAAGTTCCTTGCGGGTTGGGGTCATTTCACTTTTGTATTTGTAACTAGTGACTAGATCATAAGAGGCATTTAATAAATGCTTATTGACAGATTTTATTGAAACTCAGGTTGGTTTCCTTTTACTCCAATGCTTTCTATTGACAATCCTTCTGCTGAGGAAGTCAGTGAATTTTCAAAAGATTTTCAACTCCCCCATAATTCAGTTTCTCTGAGAGAATTTTGGAACAAGAACAAAAAGTCTTCGTGTGCCTTTGTTGGCAAGCATGAGATTTGGGTAACATATGTTTTCTTCTTTTCCATTCACTGAAATCTGTTTGCCAGTTTAATTAATGTGATCTACTCATTTTGATTGGTTACTTTGATTCCAGCAATAACGCCAGGGTTCCGGTGCTGCCAATTATTTTGTTCTTACACGAAAAATAAAAATTGCAATTGAGATTAGACTCTGAAAGCATCAAAAAGTAGCTAGAAACTCATCTTCTCAGTTTGTGACTCTCTAATAGACAGCCTCTTAGGACATATGTGACTGTATTTGGATTTGCTGTGACGACCTCCTAGTTTTTTCTGGAAATTTACAGAAGTATTCCTAAACAGAAATACTATATTTTGACAGGCTAGTAATAGTTGATAGAGAAGACTTCAGGCACTCTGTTATGAGTAAACCACAACTTCTCAGAGTTTCAGAGCCTTCCTCTACAAAGTTGAGATAATGATAATGATAACTGTGAATCTCACAAGGTTATTGAACACAGAACCCTTGGCAAACTTCAAGGTGCTAAGGAGGAGTGGGTAATATTTATTGTTGATGATAATGCTCTGGGTACATGATTTATTCCATCTTTCATTATGGATATTCTCACTCTAATTCCCCAGACTTTCATTTTAGCCATCATTCTTTCATTTACAAGTTTGGTAACTCTTAAGATTTCATTTATCCCTGAAATTCTTCAATTAAGGTAAATAAAAGCTACTCTTGGTTGTCTTTAAATTTTAATCCTCAGCAACTATGGGGATACTAGTTTCATTAGATGGCTTTCATTTTTGGAATGTATCCAATCTAATCCTTACGCCAATAAGATTCTATTTGGTTGTCTTGCCAGAGTCCCTTCTATAGTTTGAACTAACTTGATATTCCTATTTTCTTTTTCAGCTCTTTCCCTACTATTTCTAAACCAGGCTACTCAAGTAATTTTATTTTGGAAAGTTGGTGCTACCTGCCTTGAAACTCTGAAGGACACTGAGAACAAATCTCAAAAGTAAATTTTTTTTCTTTAAAAAGTGAGACTGAATGAGGAATTAAAAGTAAACTATTTTTAAATGCTGTGTAAATTGGCTCAGCAAATATTTACAAACCATCTACTATATGCAAGGCATGGAGCTGGGCACAAGGAATGAAAAGAAAAAATGAAACGGTCTCTACCCTCAAGGAGCCTCCTTTTTTTGGAGCTTACATAGCAGCAGCACAATATTATCTAACTTAGACAATAAGCTCCTGGCCTCCATCTTAGTTTTTCTATTTCCCAATTGTGTCTACTGTAAATCCCTGTGCACAGCTAGCAGGGTAGGTATGGGGACCACATGGAATAACCTATGTAAATTAATCTTCAAACTTTAAAGTGCTGTATAAATGCTCATTGTTGCTGTCACCCTTGTTGTTGTTGACAATTCAGAATGATTCAGGACTTTTAATTCCTGTCCAATAGGGATTGATTGAAAGAAATTGGGCTATTTTACCAGAAGAAGAGTTAGGAGAGGCATGATATCTGTCTTCAGGAAAATTTCAGGAAGTTTTGGGAAGTTGTAAAGAGGTCAATGAAGGCTTAATGCCAGGGAAAGAAAAAAAAATGGCAACACTTAGTTCTATCTGGAAGTTTAATGGGTTGCTTTAAGAGGCATTTAAGAGGATTTTCCCTCCTTTGAGGTCCTTAAAGAGAGGCCCAATGACCACTTGTTTAGTATATTATAGTGGAGATTCCCTTGCACTAGATAGTTGCTAGATAGTTGCTGAAGTCCCTTCTTCGTCTCAAGTTCTGTAATTATACAAATACATTTGAAGGTATGAAAGGACTGGGGATTGTTCTTTGTTGTGTTCTTTGCTGGAAGCATGCAATTATTGACGCAGATTTGCCATGTAGAAATTTTGAGCTCCTTCCTCCTAAATGAGGGCAAAACAAAAGACTATTAGAAACTTTAGAAAGCTTTCTGTGTGATGATTTTCTGCAAGGGTACAGCAGGTCATTGTTCATCCTCCCTCCATGCAGTGGTACAGTGTCTTCATGTTCAACCACTCTATCCATGTATTACCTGGCATATACAGTCAAAGTAAAGAAAGGAATTGAATTGAAGTGATTCCATGTAACACTCCCCCTTTCCATATGTCTTTTCCATAACCAGAATTTCTTCCTGCTGATTTTTCAGGTTAATCATTATGTTGCTGTGGCTGTTTTTCTCTTGGCCACTGTGTAGCTAGAATTAGGACTCCTAGAAGCAATGATGTCATCTTGGTCACTTCAGAGAATCTGATAATTTTCTTAAAAGACTCATCTTCCAATCCACTCTTAGGCAAGAACAAACATTCTGACCCTAAAGAAGAAAATGGAGTTGATGTAATAGAAGTATCTTTTTTAGAAAAAAACCAAATAGGTAGCAATTTACACATTAGTGATTCTTTTCTCCAACTAAGCATAGTCAAGACTGGCTAATTTAAAATGGTAGGAGGAGGTGGCATGAATCCTCAGTGGGACATACTCTACTGCTATTACCTGTACAAAGAAGAACAGCTATTCATAATAAGTTTTACAAAGGAAACACTTTCCAAACCTCCAACTCCACATGAATACATCAACAAGAACCACCTATAGAACATATTAAATTCCCCTTTGTCTGGTCTTGCATTTGTTAATTATTTTTCTCTCTTGGTTCAGCATAAAATGCTGATGAGACCATGTTCAATGCAGCCCCAGGGATTTCATTTCATCTAACAAATAGGTATCCTGAACCTCAGTGAACACCTAATAAGATGAGTTACCCAATTACCACAAGATACTGCTAGCATCTGGACATATTCATTGCTGGTCAGATATTCATTATCGGTCAGATACTTCCTACATAATACCAATTACAACTTAATGAAAAATGAATATAAACGCAGAACCTGCTTCACTGGTTCTCAGAATATGATTTGTTGCACAATTACTGCTTGAGGGCATTTTGCTCTTGATTTCCAGAAATCCCATTGCAGGATTTCATTCTTATTGTTTTTAAATCATCCCATAAACTGTGAGCATCAGATTAGAGAGAAAAAAATAGCTTTTCTAATTTGGTAATTTTCTGTAGCACCGAGATACATACAAGTCTCCCCACTTCATGTTAATTTTCAAAGGAGAACTGTAATGATAAATCCTAATTATGAAATAAAACCAGGTAGTTTTAGGTGCTCCAATGAAACTGAAGCAAACCAAGGTTAACAAAAATGGCTATTTCTTGGTTTTCTTTGAATCAGCTCAGTAGACTAAGGATGAGAAGTTGAACTATTATAGCCCTTGATATACTCAGAGAACCTCCTTCTTCTGTGGGGTTAGTTAGTCATTTCATACATGTATGACTTTATCTAGATGAGAAAATGTTATATGCTTCTAGGATGTTGGGAGTATGGATTGAGGAATTCTAATATCATTTTGCTACTCCCATCTCAGCTATGAACTAATAATGGACATATTATTATGGGGTGCCTAAAAGTTCATAGTTTTAAAGATGAATCATTTAGAAACATTATAGAACAATGATGGAAACACAAATTTTTAACTTAAAGTCATCTATTTCAAGCCGCTTATTTCACAGATGGCAACACTGAATATCAAAATCAAAAATGTTTGTTTAATATAAGATTTTGAGTTTACAAAATATGAAAGTAGGTTTAAGCAGTAAAGACTGTGACTATCATGAGTTTAGCA
Source organism: Trichosurus vulpecula (assembly GCF_011100635.1). NCBI lineage: Eukaryota > Metazoa > Chordata > Mammalia > Diprotodontia > Phalangeridae > Trichosurus > Trichosurus vulpecula. The sequence goes on along the minus strand of NC_050578.1, from coordinate 94,410,292 downwards.
AAGTTCTAAAGGGATTTTAAATAAAAAAATTATTGTTTTAATAATCATAATCCATCCTTTTCAGCCAACAGAGAAAGCTCCTGTTACAAAGATATATAGTCAAGCAAAGCAAATTTCCACATTGGCAATTGATGTGAAAATTTGTTTTGCTCTTAACTATACTGTTTGTAACAGGAGTATCCACACACATATTCATATCTATGTGTGCATAGATAGAGAGAAACACACACATGCACATGCACATACATACACTCATATACATTTATTTTTTCAATATTGAATTCTTCACCACTCAGGGGATAGAAAATATGCTCAATTTGTAGTCCTCTGAAATCATGATCAATCACTATGCTGATCAGACTTCCTGAGTCTTTAAAACCTGTTCATCCTTATAGCACTGTTGTAATTATATAATAGTTTCCTAGTTTTATTCTCCTCACTCTGCACCAGTTCATACAAACCTTCCTAGGTTGTTCTGAAACCATCTCCTTCATCGTTATCTCACAACACGATGATGTTTCATTACATGTATATGCCATAACTAGTTCAGCCATTTCTCAATCGATGAGCACCCCTTTAGTTCCCTTACCATCACAAGAACTTTAAATATTTTTTATATATCCTTAAATTTTCTTACACTTAGGACTAATTCTTCCCTTAACTTACTCCCCTTCATATACTTCCTTCTCTCTTCTTCCCTTTCCCTCATGCTTCCCTTTTGACTGTAACATATTTCTGTTCCCGCATGTGTCTGTATGTGCCTGTTCTTCCTTCCTTTTATTAGTTCACAAGAAAGGTTCAATTGTCAGTTGTATCCACCTCCTCCATCCTTCTTCATATGGTTTCCAACTTGTGAACCCTGAATATGAGAAATAATTTCCCTTTACTTTCATCTTCCTTCCTCCAACCCCTAGTGTATTCTTCTTCCCCTCCCTCTCTATTCTTCTTTCAAGATTATCAAGACATAAAAGAACCACTCCCAGGCCTTCTGGCTAATTGTAATTCCTTTAATATCCCTGAGGATAATAAGTTTCAGGGGGGTGAATTTATCATATCTCCATATTAAAATGGAGAAATTTATCCATCTGGTGCATTGTAATTTTCAGGAAGTTATTTGGAGAAGATATGGGTCTTATTCCAGGCTGTTGATTTCCTTTCCAATTTTTTCTTCCATAACTCTCACTTCTTTTGCAACTATTTCTCTATTATACACACACACACACATGCATACACATACATACATACATACCTACACACACATATATATCTATACATACACACACATGTATATATACTAAACCCTTAATAAAGTCAAAGAACAAACAAAAACTCTCTTGCTTCATCACTTCCAGGAATTCTAGCTGAATATATGCCCAAAGTGTGTTTTTCTTTGAGGCTTCTCTTGAAGATGTTTTGGAGTCATTTTCTTCTGTTGGATTTCTGTCTTACATATCCCTGCTATGATAGTAGCTTTTAATGGTGGGTTTCTCCCTTTCTTCACATTCTTTCAAACTACTTTCTTATGTTAGAGTAGGTGTTGTGCCTATACACTTCTGGAAGGAAAGTCTGAGTTGGTCCTGTTGCTTTCCTGGAGAATTGAGTGTTGTGTTGTTCTAGGATCAGAATAACAGCTCAGACTGGAGACCTATAAGTCTTCAGTATGCCTATAGTATTCTGCCCCAGGGAAAAATTTAATTGCTACCCTCCTCATCTGAGTTCTACATTGTTTTGTGTCTAAGTGACAGATCTCTCAGTTTTCTCCATTTAGAGCTTCAGTACATTGCTGCTGGATTTAGTCACTATCTGCTAGGTGGAAAACTATGTTTATTCCGAGTGACAGATCTGTAGGCTTTCTTTTGGTCTGAGATTCATAATCTGGTTGTTTGTCTGCAGCTTTCATACTAAGCTAAAAGCTGGAAGTGAGAATCCACTCAGTTCCTAGGGTTTGAGTCACATATCTACTGCTTGCTTCTGAGCTTGATTGTTGCTATGAATACATTCTAGGGCCAGTGATTATTCCACATCTTGGTAGGCTATCCTTAACTACAAGTTTCCTCCTAAAACTACTATAAGATCTATGCCCCAGAACAGGATATCAAATGATAGAGCTGCCAATAGGCGTGTGTTTCTTTACCCTATATAAATTTAGGTCTTACTGTACTAAATCTGGGACCTCTTTCTGGTCCTAGTGCACATTTGGGGGACTGGTGGTGAGCTTGTTGTACTTCTTTTTGATATTCTGCCATCTTGACTCCACATATAGTCATGTTAATGCATAAAAAAGTTAAGAATTGATAAGAAACAAGCTTTTATGAGCTTTATTAATTATTCAACACAACAATCTAAAGATTGTTCAATGGCCAATCCATTTTCAAATGTACCAGTTTCTGCATATTGGTCATAGTGAGTGTGAAAATTTAATTATACTCATAAAAACCTTTTTGATTGAACAAAAAGTTCAACTAGTAAACACACATGCAATGGATGTGGTTTATTCTTCTGATTAAAAAAAAATAACAGAATAAGGGGCAGCTAGGTGGTGCAGTGAGTAGAGTACCAGCCCTGGAGTCAGGAGGACCTGAATTCAAATCCAACCTCAGACACTTGACACAATTACTAGCTGTGTGACCTTGGGCAATTCACTTAACTCCAATTGCCCTGCCTTCCCCCCTCCAAAAAAAACACAATAAAATTATGTGTACTCTTCCTTTTTGTTTTTATTCTTAAGCCCATATTAAGGGAAGGGATGAGTTTTTTGTTTTTGTATACTTAGTTCTTATCCACTAATTTTCTGTTAAGAAAGTTTTACAAGATTCTAAAGAGAGCACTATGAGCAAACCACAGGTATAGTCCTAATTATGGCAATGATCATAACCTTAGGCTAAAAGATGATTCTTCCCAGATAAGATTGGCATTAGTTAACACAAATGTTCAACTAAGAATTCTGAATTTATATTCATGTATATAATCACAAGGATTTAGATTGGAGAGGAGATAGATGTTAGCATGAACGCATGGCCTACTACCCAAATGAAGCCCACATATATGGTTAGCTTAAGGTAGCCAGAGGAAGTATTAGGTGAGAACATTTTTAATATGTTTTTAAAGTCTTGGGTTCTAAATTTCATCTCTAAACAAGTTTGATCTTTGAATTAAGAAAATATACCTCCCCTTTCTTTGCAGAGGTAGGGCAGTGTGCATGTGGAATATTGTCCATACTGTAATTCATAACTATTGTGTTTCTTGGATTTGCTGATTATTTTTAATCTTTGATATAAGGAATGTCTCAATGATTAGGGAAAGAGAAAAGTTACAAATCTTCAAAGGAATACAATGTAAAAATATAAGATGAACAAGATAAACATAAAGATATTAATAAGTCTGTGAGTCTATGATCATGGGGATGTGGAAGCACTTGGTCTATAGCAAGAATAGTGCCATATACAGACTTTCCTCTTGAGTTCTTTTTAAGGTAGTCAGATGAAATTTAACAATGAAATTGTGAGCATGAATTGACTTACAATTCCCAAGTGCTAACACTAACTCAAAATACTTGTATTTCTATTTTCAGGAATATGAGTTAGGATAATTGAAATTTTGTTAATATTTGCACTATGCATTTGGAATTCTCTGACCATTGGCTTTAACACTACCTCTGCCGTTCTCACGTGTACCTATTTTCACAAAATGAGAGAACGCATTTCTAACTGGGTACTCTTCATTAAAATTGATCATAACTAACTCGTGTCTTATTAAAATTCAGTATTTTGGTATATTTCATGACCAACTGTGACTGACAAATGCTATAGCTTGATGACCAACTTTCTGCATATTAGCCTCTCCATCCAATGCCTGTACAACTTGGTAGGATATGCCCAAGCCAAGGTCTCTTCCATGCTACTTTGAGGCAGTAAGGCAGGATTTTAGTCGGGTGACAGAGAGTAACAATAAAAACAATAACAAAAGCGTACTTATCAAAATCTCAAACCTACTTGAGGTTGTGCAAATACCTTTACATGAATATGTTAAAAATACAGTTTAACATTTAGTCCATGGAAAATTAATGGTAAATACCCTGTAGCAAAAATATGTGCAATGTCAATGTTGAATTATAACTTCATATGCCAGGGTAAAGCAATTTAGCATAGATGTTCTCATTTAAAGGAGTGAGAAATAACCTAAGCTCAGAAAACAAGCTGGATTGAGGAACGAACTGCTAATAGTTGAGGTGAAACCCAAAGAACTAACAGAATCAATTCTGCCTTTCACTTAATAGGAACAAGTTCAGGTAATTTTAGCCAACTCCAAGGTTTATTCTTGGTAATTACTTCAATGATAAATCATCATCGTATCACCTTCATAATTGTCTTCACTCATGATTATATATTATATATTACACATGTATATGTACCTATACTACAGCATAATGTGATATATTGCTAATTGTTTAATTACCAGCTCTCTGAAAGTGCATAACACCCTTTTCAATTTAATCCACATTAACATTTTTTTTTTGCTGTCACATTCTTCAGTCTAGAAATCAACAAAATGAGAAACTAAGACCTAATTTGCAGAATTTGTGGATCTCTAAGGTATGCATGTTCACGCTGAAAATTAAATAATTGATTCTTCAAAAGCAATCTGGCTCTAATGCATACATATTCAAATTTACAAAATATCTTCCTCCCAACAAGATAGGAAAAGGCAGGTGCAAACAAAATTCTTCCCACTTCTTTCAGATTATGAAATAGTCTCTGAAAGGTCACATGACTTCTCGAGAATCAAACAGTAGCTTTGTAAGTAGAAATCAGAATCAGGCTATTATAGGATGATAGATTTAAAGTTACAAGGGACCTTAGAGATCCCTTAGGCCAATTATTTTATTTTGAAAATGAGGAAACTGAAACCTATGGATGAAAACTGATTTGTCTGGGGTAGCAAGTCTAGAATTTGAGACTTGGTCTTCTCATTCTAAAACTAGTGTTCTTACTCCTCCAAATCTTCGAAAATATAGGGAAAATTAAAGTCATGAACTTATTTTGGTGCTTATCTTGGCATATATTGTAAGACGTTGTTCTAAACCAAGTTTCTGTTAGATTGCTTTCCAGTTTGCCAACAATTTCTCTCTAATATTGAGTGCTTGCCCAGATAGTTGACATCTTTTTTTCATGTGCCTAATCTGTTCTAGTGATCAAGTTCTTGATTTATTAATGAGTACTAAAATATTGCAATTATTTTTGCTTTGTTTTATAATTTCAGATCTTTTATTACTATGTACTGGTACTTCTAACACTTTTTTTCATGAAGTGCATTAATTTTTTGGACCTTTTAATACTTGACACATTTTTTTTAATTATTATTAGTTTTGTTTTGTGAAGCAGTCCATTGGTACTTTGAGTCATATGGCACTAAGGAAGTAAATTAATTAAATTAAGTAAAGTAGTAGGGAGTAAATTAAGTAAATTAAAATGGCACTAAGGAAGTAAATTAATTAAGATAACATTGTCATTTTTATTATATTCTCCCAGCTTACCCATGAGAAATTAATATTTCTCCAATTTGTTTTCATCCATATTAACTTATATAAAGAGTGTTTTGGATCTGTGTCCACATAGTTCCTTTGTAGCTCTTGGCAGGTGTACTCCTAAATATATTATTTTTATGGATTTATTTTAAATACATTTTTACTTTCTATATATTCCTGCTGAATTTTGTTGGTAATGCACAAAATTGTTGATTATGTATGTTTTTATTTTATATCCTTCAACTTGCTGAAGCTGTTTCAATTAGTTATTTGTTTGTTTTAGATGATTTTCTAGGGTGCTCTAGGTAAACCATCCAATTACCTATTAAAAGTATCTTGGCCTCTGCTTATTTCCTCAGTTTCTTTTTCTTGTCTTTTTGGTCTAGCTAACATTTCTAGCATTGTATTGAATTACAATAGTGATAATGAACATCACTGCTATACTCCAATCTTATTTAAAAAGCTATTACTTTGACCTCATTTTGTAGAATAGTGGCTCTTGGTGTTAGATCAATATCATACAAAAGAAAGCTCCCTTTATTCCTATTGTTTCTAGTGTTTTAATAGGAATGAGTGTTATATCTTGTCAAAAGCTTTTTCTGCATCTATTGATATTATCATATGATTTTTGAAAATTCTTGTTATAAATATGGACAATTATGCTTATAATTTTCTGAAGATTGAACCAACTTTGTATTCCTGGCATAAGTGCAACCTAGTTATAGGGTATCATCTCTATGACATACATATATTGCTGTAGTCTCCTTGATAACATTTATTTAAAATTTTAGTACTCATATTCTTTAGGAATAATGGTCTAGTATAGTTTGATTTCTCTTCAGTCTCAACCTTCTTTGGTTTAGGAAATAAGGCCATATTTGGATCATAAAAGGAATTGGTAGGATCCTTACTTTTCCTATTATTTTCAAGCATATTTCATAATATTAGAATTGTTTTTTCTTCAAAGATTTGATAGACTTTTTTAAATTTATCTAGTTCTACATTTTTTTCCTTTGAGAGCTCATTTTTGGCTTATTACATTTATTTTCCTGAAATTGGGTTAAGTCCTATATTTCTGGTTCTGATTACCTGGAATTTTATCCTATTAAAATAATCATTTCATTAAGATTTTCAATTTTATTGGCTTATAGTTGTTTCAATTAGTTGCTAACTTTTTGTATTTATTCTTTATTGATTTTGAATTCACTTTTTTCATTTTTGATAGTAGCAATTTGGTCTCCTCCTATCCTTTCTTTCTTTCTTTCTTTCTTTCCTTCCTTCCTTACTTCCTCCCTCCCTTCCTTCTTCTTCTTCTTCTTCTTCTTCTTCTTCTTCTTCTTCTTCTTCTTCTTCTTCTTCTTCTTCTTCTTCTCCTCCTCCTCCTCCTCCTCCTGCTCCTCCTCCTCCTTCTTCCTTCTCTCACAGTTTGTCTATTTTGTTATTTTAATAGATCTCAATATTTCTCAATTCAATGGGGCTTTATGCACTTTCATTTTTCTAGTCTTTGATTTTCAGAACTTTTATCTTGAAGTTCAATGTAGGGTTCAAAACTTGTTGCTTTTCCAGTCATTTTTAGTTTTATGCCCAATTCATTTATCTGCTCTTTCTTTTACTGATAAATGTGTTTGGATATGAAAATTTTCATTTTGGCTCATCTCCAAATTTTTAATATGTTGTCTCATTGTTGTCATTATATTTAATGGAAATAGTTATTATTTTCATAATTTGTTCTATGATTGACACATTCTTTAGGATTAAGTAATTTAGGCACCAAATAATTTTAATCATTTCTTCAGTCCCTCTTTAATTATAATATTTTTATTGCACTGTGGTCCATAAGAGCCACTTTTCTTTCCTTTTCTGCATTTTTGAGATTTTTATGCTCTAATACACAATTGATTTTTGGGAAGCAGTTTTTAGAGAGGGAAAAAAAGCTAAGCTACAAATAGGTATTTGAACATATGCTCTAATAAGTAGTAATAATTAGAGAAATTCAAGTTAAAGTAAATCTGAGTTTCCTCCTCAGACACCCTCAGACTGTATAGCTGACAAAAAAGAGAAATTAGAAAATGTTCAAGGATCTTCAGGTAAGCAGGGAAATTTATACTTTATTAGTAGACTTGTGAAATGATTCAGCCATTCTGGAAAGAGAATTGGAACTATGCCTAAAAAGTTACTAAACTGTGTGTTTCCTCTTAGACAATGCTACCACTAGACCTATACCATAAAGCAATCTAAGAAAGAAGCAAAGAATACATGCACATACATGTGTGTGTGTGTGTGCAGACCTATATGTATGTATGTACACATATATATGTGCATATATTCATAACAGCTCTTTATTTTAGTGGCAAATAACTGGAAATTATGTGGCAACTCATCAGTTGGAGTATTGATGAATAGATTGTGTGAATGGAATAGAAATTCAGCATAAGAAATTGTAAAAGAGATAGTTTCAGAAAAAATTGGGGAGACTTCTTAATAAATTGATGCAGAGTGAAGTGAAGAGATCCAAGAAAACAATTTATATAATAAAAACATTGAAAAAATGAATAATTTTGAAAGATATAAGAACACGGATCAATTCAATAACCAACCATAATTACAGAAAACCAAAGATGAAGAATACTACCCTGTTTTAAAAAGTAAGTTGATGGACTCAACAAGCACAATGAGACATATGTTTTTACATGATTGGTGGAGAAATGTGTTTTGCTTGACAGGAATATTATTACAAGAATTTATTTTTCTTTTTTAAATGAGGGGCAGCAGGAGAGAAAATAAATTATGAATTGAAAATAAAATAAATAATAAAAAATAGAACCCCAAAACATTCCCAATGAACTTTATTTCTTGTGTCCCCATTGAACATAATTTTAAATTTCCTGACTATAGGGACTATTTTGTTTTTATCTTTGTATTTACAAAGCTCAATACATTGCCTAGCACATAGTAGGCACTTAAGAAATAAATAAGAAATGATTGTTAATTTATTTGGACATAAAGAAGCCAAAGAAAACAAAACCCAAGATAAGAACATCATTAGAGAAATCCTGTTACCTCAATCACACCAGCAGTTTTAACATGCAGTTACTGCTTTCTCACTAATAATTACTCTTTCCCTTTGGATGAACCACAGTAAAATGGAAGAAATAGGAAAGATACTCTTTGTCAGGAATCCTTCATATCTGCCTTAAATATTTTAATAAAGTATTACTGTCCCCTGGATATAGGGAAGAACTAAGAGAAGAATGTAAGCTTCTTGACAGGAACTATTTTGTTTTTGTCTGTAATACAGTACAAGGTACATGGGAAATTTTAATAAACATTGATTTAAATCATATTAAACACTGCTTGGTCTTTTTCTTCAACCCTTCAAGGACTATTTATTCCTAGAAGAGGCTATGCTAATACCCAGGCCTTTAAAGTAGTATGTTGTTGCTTCACAAATATCACTTGTCCCAAGAAATTGAATCCTCCTTTCTTAATTAAATTTTCTCCAACATTTCCCCAGATCAGCCTGCACTCATACCCAAGGCCTTTTTTTGCTGAATGTTTCTTTAGTAAAATAATCCAACAAAATAGATGGCTGTTTTTGAATGTTTTGTAATACCTTTGGCAATTAAATTATACAAATGTGCATCTTATATTTTCTCTTTGTTTTCAAAGAAATAGCAGGGATCTTTACTTTGAAAAGCAATTCCGTATTTTGCATTTGTATGTATGATACAGAGTAACAAATGAAAACATCTCAATATTTCAACAAAAAGAAATATCTTCAAAAAGATTTCTGATTCCATTATCTGGATAGTTTATATAAAAGAACCAGGATTTATCCAAATATCCACTTCATGTATCATCTCAAGCATAGATAAATTTAATGTGCCATGTTAACACAGCCTCAGTATCACATTTTTGTTGCCATCATGATAAAAGCAAATTCACTCTTGGTGTATGAATGTGAGTATGAGAATGAAAATCTGTAGTCAAGTATTCCAAACAATGAAAGTAATTTTATAAGGAATTTAATCAAGAAATAAACTATGTAAGAGGTTCCACAGGAGTCATTCAAGTTGAAAGAAATCACCAGAGATTCAGTTTTTCCATTTAATTACCCAGCAGGTAAAATACTGCCCCTTCACCAATCATGTTTTCTGAGAGTGAAGTATCAATCCTAAGTACATAGGCATTCTTTTGAGAACAATGTTCAGGACATCTGCTTTCATTCCATTATTCACTTCTCTACTTCGATCACATGAATCTTTTTACATGCAGAGAAAGAGAGACAAAATGTATTATATATGAGAAGTATTTTATGACTTGGAAACAACTGTCACCCTGACATGATTCCTGAAAGGACGTCTGCATCAGACTTTGTTTTGAAGAAAAGACATGATGCCCTTACGGAATCTACATTTCTGAGTAAATCAAAAGAGCACATGGATTAAAAAAAAAAGCACAATGAAGAATCCAATTTCTCCGTGAATGTAAATCTAATATTAGAGCTAGAAATCATCTCTTGTTTGAGCACTGACAATTTTCTATTACAGTTAATTGGAACAGAATGAAAGAATAAGTTTACTGGATAGTTGAGCTTGGGTGACCGCAAAATTGATGTAGACTTTGGTCGCAGGCAGTGGGTTATTCTTTTTAACTTTTATATGGGTTTACACTTAGATTATCTTTTACTTTTCTTAGTCAAGACATTATTTAAAGGAATAAAATTCCTGAACCACATATGAGTACTATATTGTAGCATTTTTTCCTGTTTTGGGTCATTAATATATTATATTTGAATTTCCCTTTCGGTCTTAAGACTTTAGGAATTCCTCCTCTGCAGTTGAAAATAGTCTCTTTCCTCTATCCAGGCTAATATTTGCAAACAACAGAATTTTCCCAAAGCAGACATCCCATACAACCAGCATATTATGGCTCTGTAAACTTCTAGTACATGAAGGCATGTTTTCTTGAAGACATGACATATTTACTATATCCAATTACAGGAGAGAGGATCAGTGAAGGTGGAGTAAGAAAGCACAATGTACTGTTACTATGGCATGCATTTTGTTTTGTTTTGTTTTTAATTTGTGAGAAGGTTAAAAGTGCTTTGCAGGAGAAATAGTGCTGAATTTGGAACCATTATCTTATTTCACTATTTACTACCTGCCATTTTGTGCCCACTATTTAACCTCTCTTTAATATATTTTTCCCCATATATAAAATGAAAGAATTGAATTTTATAAGCTCTAAGCCCCCTTCAAGACCTAACTCTAGAACCCTCTGAGACAATACTAGTCATTTTCTTCAGATTGCATGTCCTTTCCCTGCCCACTCTCTTTGCAAGTGAGAAATGATGATGTAGCCATACAGGGGGTGCTAGCTATACTATGAGACTGTGAAATTGTAGGATCTGTCCTGTTGGAATGACCTTATACATGGAACAGTGATTCATCACCTTGAGTTAGGGAATTCCTTAGAAAGGCAGTAGTTGAGAACAAGTAAGTGGAGTCACTCACTATAGGGTATGTATCTCTACTCATCTTGGCTGATCTTGGCAGCATGGACTGGGGGTATAAAATTGGCCTGGAAACAAGGAGGGGATAGATTCACATCTTTCTTCTGACACATACTGCCTGCATTGCACTTGGCAAATATCTTACCCTCTTAGTATTTTGGACTGCTTTCTAAGCCTGGGATGCTATCTAAGACTGTATATAAGTTTCAGAGAAGGTGCTGACCTCCATTGGTAAAGAGAGGAGCTTTCACCTGAAAGTCCCCTATACTAATAAAACCACTGCTTGTTTCTTCTTCTTTTCTTCTTTTTCTAATTCCTCCTCCTCCTCCTCTTCTTCTCCTTCTTCTTTTTGTTCTTCTTCTTCTGCTGCTGCTTCTGCTTCTCTTCTTCTTCTGCTGCTGCTGCTTCTCTTCTTCTTTCCTTTTTCTTCTTCTCATCATCATCATTACCAAGTTTTGAAAAGCACTTTATAGTCTTCATCACATTTGCTGTTGAAATTATCTTGTGAACTAGGTATTACAATTCTCCCCACTTTAAAGATAAGGAAACTGAGGCTGAAAAAAGTCAAAAGGTGAAATGACTTTCTTAAGGTCACCTAGGTTAAAAAAACCAAGCTTTGCTGACTCCAGGTCTGACACTTTCTTCATTACATGATGCAACTACATGCTTTTGGGGTTCCTACTTCTGTCCCATAGAAATAAGTAAGCAAACATAAACTGGGACCCTGCTTATACACACCATGGATGACTGTTGTATGCAAGCTCTATACTTTATGTGTCCTTGGATTGCCTTGATGTCAGTGTATCTCAAAGGGAAGAATATTATGGATAAAGAAACAGAAATGATACAAGCTTTTGCACAATCATCCTTTCATTTTAGGTATTTGAAGCATCCATAATGAATCCTGTAAAACATCCAGTGATTCTGAAGCATCACATTTCAGTGAAACATAGTCTCAAAAGAGGACTTCAAAATAACTCAAATTGTATGAAATGCAGCCTTGGGTTCCTATAGGGACCAATTACAAATAAACAACCTCATTAGAGCTGTAAATGCTTATTAAGGACATCAGATTAGGAACTATCCAACAGGAAAGCACAGGTGTACACAGTTGGTACTGACATTTAGTAGCATTTAAATTTGGCATACTATTTGAAGCATTTTATAGGAAGATGTATCCAATGTGTGAGCCTCATGACCCAATAATAAGAAGAGAAGTGGGAATGTGTTGAAATTTCTCCTTACCTGCATGTTACATTCTATTTTCCTTCTCTGAATCTCCTTCCATCCCCTCCTTTCCTTCTTTGCACACTTTCCTCCCGCCTTCTACTTTCCCATCTCCATTTAGAAACTCATCTATTGCTCTCTCAAATTCATTGATGTGACTGCATTGCTCCAGTGGTTCTTCTATAATTTATTCTATATCTGCTCTCAAATTTTCCTGTTAGAGTGGATGAGGTTTATTTCCTTCTCTTTCATTTTCCCCTGCCTTTGGTCTTTAAAACTAGATTTCAGTAACAAGGGCAAGGGGATACAAACCTGAGACAATTGCCAATAAATTTCAAAGTCCAGTTGACATTAATGACATGGCTTCAGTAGAAATCAAAATAAACAAAACAATCTATATGTGAGTAATGGACCAGAAAAGAAGAAAATAACCACAAAGAAATGCTCTATCTACAATTTAAATTATACTCCTACCCTTGAAGAGTCAATTCCCCTCAGCTGGATAAGGATGTTGAATCATTCTTCATCAATCTTCATCACCGATATTATAAAATGAGTTTCCTAATTTTGACTCAATACATTTATATTGGTCCTACAAACACAAGTGCCTAGTAGCGATTGTTGGCATACCATAATGTCAAAGTCAATAAGAACACTACATACAGATGAGCTCTAAACTGAAATGCTCAAATGACTCTTACTGACGCACATATCCCCACCTATGATTCTAATCTCATTCATCCCATGAGATTCTTTTCCATTTCTTCCTATAATACTGATGCAGACATGGGGACATCCATTCTGTTAGAGGTTTTTCTTGATTTCTCTTGATACTATGAGATGTAGAGCTGGAGAACTGGCCTAAAAGCTAAAAAAGAAAAGCAAAATCTGTAGTCAAAATTGGCCCCCCTGAGACAAAGCATATAATTTTTGTGTGACCTTAGGTATGACAGTCCTCCAGGCCAGTGGTTGTAGCAACAATTCGTGTAACAGCAGCTGTTGAGGTATAAGAACCAATAACACCAGCAACAAGAGCTGCCAGCACAGGTTCTTTTGATCTGCTTTACTAAGTAAAGTAACTTTGAGGGGTTAACAATCACACTTTAATTCAACATACAAATATCATTCACTTAGTTCAGGAGGAAAAGCCAGGACCCTGAACTTCAGAGCAAATACAAATAAATTACAAACAGAGACAATATAAACAGACCAAATCACAATTCATAGTTATGAAAGAACCAATGGGTCTGGGTTAGCAAAGCTGGGGGACAGTTACAACGGCTTGCCCAGGGTCACATTCCACTCCTCCAGTGAGTGAGAGCCCCAAAGGAAAAAAGCCAACCCCTGAGTTTATGTGCTCTGTTCAGGGTCAAAGGGTATCACAACATGCGACTCAAACCTATGTAAACTAGGCTTTTCCTTGAGGCAAGGAGGTCATCAAAGACTCCTGATTTAATCAAAGAAACAAAGGCCAGACTTATCAAGGGCACTCAAAGCTCCAAAAGAGAAAACAGTAGAAAAGTCCCACCTTAATTACTATAACAGTGGTGTCAGACTCACATTGAAATAGGGGCCACTAAACCATACAAAAGAATTCTTGAGTACTGCATGTTGACTTAGAAAACCACATATTATCATCAACCATGTTTTCATTGCATTTTTTATTTATTTTGTTGACTATAACTACATGTTAATCTGGATTGGTTGCATCTTGTGGGCTGAATGTAGACCTTGAGCCATGTGTATGACACCTCTGCTCTAGGCAACTTTCTAAAACTCTAAGATAAGGTGTGAACCTACATCGGCAAAGGGGTGGGCTGATAAATATTCTAACTAGGAGTTTCCAAGACCAAAGACATTCCAGTCTACTATTGTGAGAATACCAGTGGAGCACCCAAGTTATATATCAGCTCTCCACTGTTCTTGCCATTTGTTCACTCTGTCACCTTAGCTTAGTTCTCTCTTGGATGGCATTCTCTTCTGTTTTCATACTTCTCTGTATATCTTGTATTGCCTATTCACACGTGCACACACACACACACACACACACACACACACGTACACCATAACTATGGGGAATAGTATTAAAATATTGCCAATAAGAACATATTTTGATTTTGATCTTCTTAATTCCATTGAGGGAGGAGGGAGGATTTTGGATTCTTAGTTTAAACAGAAAAGAAATATCCTGTGTGGAAAGGACAATGCTCACAGCCAATGTGAGCTCATCATGTCCTCAACAACCACTTGAAAATAAGGTCACCTACCTACCTATCTTAACCCATGCTGGCAGCTTTGTTTTTTCTTCATCACCATAACAATAATATCATTAAATTATTCCCTTTTCATGGAATTTCATTTTACCTGTTTGGAAATAATCCAAGAAGGAAAGCTGTCAACTGGTTTCCAATAGAGAAAAGAAAAAAATATTTATGGACTGTAGCCAGCCAACATATTCCCAATTTCAGACTTGAAGCTGTCTGTACTACTTCTCCTTCAAATTCTTGTTACCGCCCACCTTCTCCCAGTTTCACTACTGCCACCTCATTTCTACAGAAAGGGCAGGAAATGAAATAAGACTCATATTCATCATCTCGGTTACCTATTCTCAAACAATGGGTAAAGTCACAGTTCTATTAGGTGATATGACCTCCATCTCCCTCATTTTTCTCATGTATAAAAAGAAGAGACTAGACTAAGTTATTTCTAAAGTTAATTACTTTCAGGTGAGATAGTCTCTATTTCTATTCACTTCAATAAATGTTTTGATAACTTGTTTTTTTTCTATTTGGACCATACCTGTGATTTCACTTGTTTCCATAGTTCTCAGAAGTGATGAAAGTCCCTCTTCCAATATAAATCAATACCCAGTCTACAATTTACTATCTTAGCAAGTCTTCTAGGTCACTAAAATTAAATGACTTGTATAGGGTGAAACAGTGTGTGCCAGAACCAAGACTTGAATTCACATCTTTCTGATTCTAAGTTTTGATTCTAAACCTTACTGTGATATTGTCTCTTTTTGTAGGATAAAATCAGCATTTAGAATTAAGGCAATGAATTATTAACATGATATTTGACATTATTATGCTATCCATTACTCCATTAATCCAGGAGGTAAGTAAGGAAGAGCTGACTTTTTCACAAAGAGGAGTTTTTTAGAATGGCTGTGGTACAATTATGGCAGCATTATAGCATTAGGGATGCTGGGAAGCAGACATTCTTATGATACAGGTGTGTCATCAGTAAGGGGATTCCATTTAAAGCTACACTGCATTCATTGGGAGCTACTTTTAAGGGCCAGTCTCTAGGAAGCAATATTGTTGCCATGGAAACTAACTAAATCATTTTAATTTTCCTCTATTCTCTTAAATACCACATTCACAGAACCAGCTCTATTTGTAGTCTATGAAGTAGCACATAAGATTATCATAGAAGCCTGAGATTTAAAATGTTTATTTTTTAATTAACTCTATTAAAGAAAGAAAAATAACATCTGTTTTGTTCTGATGAGGTCACCAGTTAAATCTGAGGAAATGGATTACAACTTGATACAGCAATTCCAGCCAGTTCATATTTAATACCACTAAAAGCATGGGAATATTTAGCTTGAATGTTTCTCCCTCCCCCTCTGACACACACACACACACACACACACACACACACACACACACACGGGTCATAGAGACATCAGACTAACAATCCCCTGGGTTTAAGTCCTATTTCTGATACACAAGTCTATGTGACCCAGGACAAGTCACTTAATCTCCCACCAAACTCTCTGAAGCAATAAGTTGCAGAATATACACTAATCAGAATTGGTAGATGAAGTTTCCAAAGGTAGGAGCTTCCTACTGTGGTGCAAATTGCAAGCAAAGAGAAAGAGAAACAGACAGAGACACAGAGAAAGAGACACGGAGACAGAGAGAGACAGAGATAAAGAGATAATACTACAAATGATCATATTTCATCAGTGTATGGATTTTTCCAGTGTTCTGGATGTATACATTGGTGCATATTGAAACTCTTTCATGCCCTAGTAGATGATATTCATGCATTGATGAGGCCTTAAATATGCATCACATGGTATCCAATATTCTAGTGATAAATGACTCTTAAATTAGGTAAGTTAGTCCTTTGAGAACATTCACAGAATCTTTAAAAAAAAGCCATCATTATAACCCACCACATTCTAAAACTATAATACTATCATATTTTCTCCTTCCTTTCTAAGCCAAATTTCTTGAAGATACTCTCTATATTCATCAACCCCCACTTCTTCACCTCCCATGAACTTTACACTTGGTGATCTTGTTAGCTGCCACAGGTTTAATTATCATCTCTAAGCAGGTGACACCTAAGCCTATTAACCTGTCCCTCTGGATTCTCTTGTCTTATATCCTTATTTCAAACTTTATGCTTCAAAACAGAACTCATTTATCTATCTCTACCATCCTACCCCTCTTTAGAATTTTCCTTTTCTGTCAAGTGCATCATCATCATCCTAATAGCCATCCATGATGTTATTCTCAATCCTGACTCTCCTTTGCCCTACATAGTCAATCATGATCCAAATCTTGTCATCTACACCGCCTATTTCTGTTCTTTTCCCTCCATGCATGAAGCCAGCACTTGAGTTCAACTCCTCATTGCCTCTCACGTGTATTATCTGAATAGTCTTCTAAATGCACTGCTGCCTTTCCTTGTCCCAAGATAATTCTCCCTCCACATCACATCCAAAGTGATTTACAAAAGTGCACAACTGACTATATCACTCATCTACTCAAGTTACTTCAGTTGCTCCCTATTCCCTTTAAGAACAGATATAAATGTCTGTTTTTGGTAACTTTGGTCCTTCACAAGCTAACCTTAACCTGTCTTTCTAAACTTATTACATATCACTCCCCTTCACCAACTTTTTTTTCTGTTTGTCATTTATATTAGAGGCACTCTCTCCTCTTCTCTCTTTTTTTCCTGAGAATCCTTAAGTTCCTTTAACACTCACCTGAAATGCAGACTATATGAAGCCTTTCTTACCCTCCCCAGCTGCTAAATGCCTTCTCACTAAAAATAATCACTTTGTATCTTATAGATAGATAGATAAATAGAGGCAAATACTTTCAGACATATACATATTAATGGATGTATGTAGGTATGTGTATATGTATGTGTATGTATATTTATGTAGATATAAATATGTGCATACACATTAAAATATAAATACATATACGTATGTGTGCATGTATACATATGTGTGTATGTATGTACACACATACACACATACATACACTATACACATTTTCTCCGCTAACAAAGCATAAGCTCCTTGAGGGAAGGGACTTTCTTACTTTTATCTTAGTATCATCTGTGCCTGACACATAGTATAGACCTTAAAAATTTTTATTAATTGATTGATTAATATTCTTAAAATCCAGTGGAGAGATTGTCACTTCTGTGAGCCAGGATGGCAGAGTAAAAAGTAAACTGTCATAACTCCCATATTCACCTCCAAACAACCATAAAATATTGCCCCCAAACAAATGCTGAAACAGCAGAACCAGCAAAAAGTTGGGGTGAAACAATCTTGGAGCCCAAAAAACTTGAAAGATTGGCAAGAAAGGTCTGTCTCACTCAGGTAAAAGGAAAGAGCAGTCCAGGACAGGAATCATCCCAGCAAGCACCTCTTCAGCAAATCAGCAGTAGATTATGTGTCCCGATAGGGTGGAAAAGGCAAACACCAACAACAGGTCCTGCCATGTGTTTCAGCATAGCCAGGGGAAACAGCAGACCGCAGTTCTGAGAACTACCACATGCTGCAGTATAGCCTGGGAAAACAGGTAAACTCCTGCAGGAGCCTAAGCAAAGAGGCAGGGACCAGACCCTCACCATGTTCAACATCATAATCCTGGGCAAACAGGCAGCTGCCAACAACCAGACATCTTCATGCTTCAGTGTAGCCCCAGAGAAACACAGTAACATCCCATAGCCACAGCACATGCCAGAAACCACTGATATGACATCAGTTCAGCACCAGGTAAGCTGCCAGGCCCCTACCATCTCCAGCAGCACCAGTCATGCCCCCACCACTCCCTCAGTGCAGGAAAGGACATGGGGATTCTGCGTGGTCTTCAGGGAAATATCAGTGCAACACAAGGTAAAGAACCTGATGCAATTAGCCAGAGACAGTGCTTAGTCTTCCATCTAAGGAACAGAGCTCAAATTTAAAAGAAAGGAGAAAGGGCAAAAATTTAAAAAAATATGAGCAAAAAACAACTAAAAATAATCTGACCATAGAAAGTTATTATGGTGACCGGAAAGATCAAGACACAAAGTCAGAAGGGGACAATGGTATCAAAACACCTATGGACAAAATCCTAAAGAAAAATGGAAAGTAGTCTCAAGGCCAGAAAGAATTCGTAGAAGAGCTCAAAAAGAAAGTTGGAAATCATTTAAGAAAGTTAATAAAAAATAATGGGGAAAAGGATTCTGGAAAGAAGGATGAGGTCAGAAAATTCCAAGCTCTCAAGATTTCTCCCCACAAAAGAAATAAAATAGTGCCTCAGGGCAAACATACAGCAGTAAAACTAAATAAGAATAGAGACAAAACAAGGCTCCTGCTGGGACAATCTGAGAAGCTCTGAAGAAAAATTCCAGGATGATGTTTAGTCCCAGTAAAAAGTAAACACTTTCAGTCTAGGTCCCCTTAAACAACAAATAGCAAGCCCTGGGGATAGCTGGTTTGGGAGGCTGCCTTAGCCCCAGCCACAGGATCTTTTACCCCCAGGACAGTGAGGGGAGTAGGGTGTCTAGACCAGGGAATATCAAGGGAACCTTTGCTGACAAGGAATGCCAGGCCCAGCTGTGCTTCAGAGAAATGGTGGGGAGCAAGAAGAAACCACTGCACACTGGTTGAGTGCAGTGTTCTTTTCCCCCTTCTTCTCCCCACCCCCTGGAAGGCTACAATTAAGTACAGACATACTTATATATAGCTATAAATATGTATATACACTAATACATATATGCTTATAGATGCATACATATTTAAACATATACTTTTCCTAATAAATTCTACTCCTGATCTTTGTTTTTATGTTTGTGTGTACCTCTTATTTCCTTTCCCTCCTGACCTCCTCTACATCTACCTGCTATTCTGCCTTCCAATTACTTAACCTCCCACCTCCCCCAAGGATCCCTCCCTTCTACTCTCATTTCTACAAATCTAAATCCCCTTCTATGACCTCCTTTGATCTATTCCATTACACTCCCCTCTAAAGATCCCTCCTGTATCCTGCTGAGGATCTCTCCATTATCCTTCCATTCCCCTTAATCTAAACACCTTTCTATACTCCCTTTAACCTATTCCCTGACCCTCCTCTCTAGAGATCTCTCCCGCATTCTCTGCTCCTTCCTAACCCCTTTTCATTTTTTTTTCTGAATTTAGAAGACCTTTATACTCTTTTAGATGTTTTTAGATGTTCCCTCTTCATCTCATTCCCAACGAAAGTAGGTTTGCAGAACTAACAGCCCTACTCCCCCACCTAATTCCTCTGTTTTGGTTCTTTCTCTTGCACTTCATTTTATAAGATAATTACTCTTTTTAGCTTTCTCTAAGGGGTTTGACTTTTTAAAGGCATATCATATTCCAGTCTACCCAAATCTTTCTTATGAACTGCCAAATTGCTCATCACAATCTTAGACATACATTTTACATAAGTAAAAGGTAAACAGTCTGTCCTTATTTAGTTGCTTGTAATTAGTTTTGGTGTGTTCCTTATATTTCTCTTGGCATTTTATGTGAAATTGTCTAATAAGTTCATGTTTCTTTTTGTTTTTCACACATTCCTGAAAATCTGACAGCTCATTAAATGTCAATTTTTTTTAATCCAGGATTATGCTTAGCTTTGCTTGGTATGACATGTTTGGCCAGAACCACAGTTCTTTTTCTCTTCAATATATAGTGTTCTGAGACCTGCAGTCTTTTAGTATTGCCAATGCTATGTCTTGTGTAATTCTAATGGTGGCACCTCCATATTTAATCTTTTTTTTTCCTTATTGCTCATAATATTTTATCCTTGAGCTGGGTGTTTTAGAATTTGATAATAATATTCCTGTGAGTTTTCCTCATAGGATCTCTTTCAGGTAGTGATCAGGTGGATTTTTTTCTATTCTCCTTTCTCCTCTTGTTCAAATGCTTCAGCACAATTTTCTTTAATTATTTCTAGTATTGCTGTATCAAGATTCTTTTTTTGATAACAGCTTTTGGGTTGTCTGATTATTCTTATGTTTTCTCCTCTTGATCTCTTCTCTAGATTGATTCTTATGAGATGGTACAATTCTCTTCTTTATATTTTGTTTCATTATTTCTTGATTTCTTATAATTTTGCTTACCCAATTCTGATTTTTGAGGAGTCATTTTCTTCAGTAATTTTCTTGATCTCCTTTTTCTAATTGGTTGACTTTCTTGTCATAATCTTCTTGCTTTTCTTGGATTGAGGTTTTTTTTTTAGTTTTTCTTCAATCTCTTCCATTTGATTTTTAGTCTTTGTTAAGATTTTCAATGAATTCTTTTTGGGAAGGGGACCATTTGATATCACTCTTTGAGGTAGAAGAGGATTTCTTTCCTTCAGTATCCTCCTAGGAAGATGAAAACTGGTCTTCTCTATTCTCATAGTATTTTCTTCTGTGGTCTTTTGGACCTCCTTTTCCATTTGGCTAATTCTGCCTTTCAAGGTATTCTTCTCCTCATTGGCTTTTTGGAGCTCTTTTGCCATTTGAGTTGGTCTATTTTTTGAGGTGTTATTTTTTCAGTATTTTTTGGGTCTCCTTTAGCAAGTCATTGATTTGTTTTTCATGATTTTCTTGCATCACTCTCATTTCTCTTCCCAATTTTTTCTCTACTTCCCTAACTTGCATTTCCAAATCCTTTTTGAGTTCTTACATGGCCTGAGACCAATTCATGTTTTTTCTTGGAGGCTTTTGATGTAGGCTCTTTGGCTTTGTTGATTTCTTCTGGCTATGTGTTTTGATCTTCTTTGTAACCAAAGAAAAATTCTAAAGTCTGGGTCTGAATCTGAGTCCGTTTTCACTGCCTGTTCATGTTCCTAGCAAACTTCTTGACTCTTGAGCTTTTCGTCAGTGTACTACTGCTTGTATAGTACAGAGTACTTTGTTCCAAGCTTTAGGGGCTGTGCTGCTGTTTTGAGAGCTACTTCTACACAGCAAACTCTGCCACACCAGTGCTCTTCCTCCCCCAAGAACCACCAACCTGGACTGTGACCTGGATCCAAGCAGGCTCTGCACTCCTGCTCTGATCCACCACTTAATTCCTCTCACAGGGTGTGCCTGGGGCCAGAAGCAACTGCAGCTGGGGCTCTGGAGACAGCCCTAGAGCTGCACCACTTTCATGCCCCCAGGGATAGGGCCAACAGCTCACTCCTTTCACTCTAGTAGTTTTTCCCTAACCTTCTCTGTTGTCTTTGGTGTTGGTGGGTTGCGAAGTCCCATAACTGCCACAGCTCAATTGGGCCCTACCACCTGTTCTGCCTGGCTCCTGGTCTGGTTGGGCCTGGCATGGCCCATGCTGGGCTGTGTTCAGTTCTGATCCCAGCTCCATGTGATAGACCCTTCCCAGCGACCATCCAGGCTTTCCTGGGCTGAAGCCCTGCTTCCATCTGCTATTTTGTGGGTCCTGCAGCTCTAGAATTTGTTCAGAGCCATTTTTTACAGGTGTTTGGTGGGACCTGGGGGAGAGCTTAAGCAAGTCCCTGCTCTCCAGCCACCACCTTGGCTCTACCCCCAAGGGACTCATTTCTAAAATATATAGAAAACCGAGTCAAATTGATAAGGATGCAAGTCATTCCCCAATTGATAAATTGTCAAATGATATGAACAGGAAGTTTTCAGATGAAGAAATTTAAGGTATCTATAGTCATAAGAAAAAAAAATTCCCTAAATCACTATTGATTAAAGAAATGGAAAGCAAAACAACTCTGAGGTACCACATCACACCTATCAGATTGGCTAACATGACAAAACAGGAAAATGATAAATGCTGGAGGAGATGTGGGAAAATTGGACCACTATGCGTTGTTGGTGGAGTTATGAACTGATCCAATCATTCTGGAGAGAAATTTGGAATTATGCCCAAAAGGCTATAAAAATGTGCATACCCTTTGACCCAGTGATACCACTTCTTGGTCTGTATCTCAAGGAGATAACAAAAATGGGGAAAGGATCCACATGTATAAAAATATTTATAGTAGTTCTTTCTGCAGTAGAAATAGAGGGGATGTCCATCAACTGAGAAACATCTGAACCAGTTGTGGTATGGAATGTAATGGAATACTACTGTATTATAAGAAATGATGAACTGACTGACATTAGAAAAACCTGGAAAGACTTATATGAACTAATGCTGATTGAAATGAGCAGAACCAGGAGAACATCATAGACAGTAACAACCATATGGTGCAATAACTTTCCTTGATAGACTTAGATCTTCTCAGCAATGCAAGGATTTAAGACAACTCCAAAAGACTCATGATGAGAAATCCTGTCCACATCCAGAGAAAGAACTTTGGAGTCTGAATGCATATGGAAGCATACTATCTGCTCTCCTTTTGCTGTTTTGTTTTGTTTCTTCTTTCTCGTGGTTCCTCCCATAAATTCTAATTCTTCTTCAGATCATGACTAATATGAAAACATGTTTACTATGAATGAATAAATGGAGTCTACATCAGATTGCATGTTGTCTTGGGGAGGGAGAAAATTTGACACTCAAAATCTTAATGGAAGTGAATGTTGAAAACTAAAAATAAATAACTACTTTTTCAAAAAAGAAAATTATAAACCAATTTCCCTAATGTTTATCAATGCAAAAAATTTGAACCAAATATAAACAATTTGCTTACAACAATATATCACAAGGATCATACACTATAATCAAGTGGAATTCATACCAGGAATGTAGGGTTTATTCAATATTAGGAAATATATCAACATAATTTACCATATCAATAACAAAACAACAAAATCATCTGATTCTCTCAATAGATGCTGAAAAGTATTTTGACAAAATATAGCATCCATTCCTATTAAAGACAATAGAAGACATAGGAGCAAATGGAGTATTTCTAAAATGATAAGAGCATTCCCTAAAATGCTATCTCTCTAACACGATCAGCCGGCATTACCTGTAGTGAGGATAAGCAAGAAGCCTCCTCAATAGGACCAGAGGTGAAGCCAGGATGCCCATTATCACCATTATTTTTCAATACAGTACTAGACATATTAGCTCTGGCAAAAAGAGAAGAAAAATAAGTCAAAGTAATTAGAACAGGCGATGAGGAAACAAAATGATAGCTCTGCAGATGATATGATGGTATCCTTAGAGAACCCTAGAGGATCAACTACAAAATTACTTGAAATAATTAATAACATTAGTGAACTTGTAGGATATAAGATAAAAGCACATAAATCATAAGCATTTCTTTATATGACCAACAAAGCCCAGCAGCAAGAAATAGAAAGAGAAATTCTTTTTACAATAATTGTAAACAATATAAAATACTCAGGAGCCTACCTGCCTAGACAAATCCAGGAGCTATATTAACACAATTACAAAAACACTTTTCACACAAATAAAGTCAGATCTAAACAACTGGAAAAATATCAATTGATCATGGGTGGGCCAAGCCAATATAATATCAATGACAATTCTGCCTACACTAAATTACCTATTCAGTGCCATACAAATTAAGCTACCCAAAAATTATTTGATAGAGCTAGAAAAAACAACAAAATTCATCTCAAAGAATACAAGGTCAAGAATATAAAGGGAGTTGACAAAAAATACAAAGGATGGTGGCCTAGCAATATCATAAAGCAGCAATCATCAAAACCATCTGGTACTGCATAAGAAATAGAGTGGTGAATCAGCACACTAGATTAGGTACCCAAGATGCAGTAGTCAATGACCATAGTAAATTTGTGTTTAATATACACAAAGACCTCAGCTTTTGTAATAAGAACTCACTATCTGACAAAAATTGTCAGGAAAACTAGAGAACAATTTTACACAAACTAGGTATAGAACAACATCTCACACCATATACCAACATAAGGTCAAAATGGGTGCATGATTTAGACATAAATAAAATATCATAAGCAAAGTAAAAGAGTAAGGAATAGTCTTCCTGTTAGATATATGGAGATGGGAAGAAATCATGATCAAACAAGACATAGAGAGTCTTACAAAATGTAAAATTGGTAACTTCGATTATATTAAATTCAAAAGCTTTTGTGCAAACAAACACAATGTAACCATGATTAGAAGGAAAACAGAAAGCTAAGATACAATATTTATAGCAAGTGTCTCTGATAAAGGCCTCATTTCTTAAATATGTAGAGAATTGTGAAAAATTTATAGGAATCATTCCCTAATCGATAAATAGTCCAAGGACATGAACAGAGAATTTTCAGATGAAATTAAAGCAACCTATAGGCATATGAAGAAGTGCTCTAAATCCCCTTTGATTAGAGAAATACAAATTAAAACAACTCTGAGGTACCACCTCACATCTATCAGATTGGCTAATATGACAGAAAAGGAAAATGGCAAACGTTGGAAAAGGTGTGGGAAAATTGGGGCACAAAAGCACTCTTTACAGTAGAGTTCTGAACTAACCCAAACATTCTGGAGAGCAATTTGAAACTATGCCCAAAGGGCACCCAAACTATGCATACCCTTTGATCCAGCTATAGCACTACTAGGTCTGTATCCCAAAGAGATCATAATAAAGGTGAAGGATCTATACCTTCAAAAATATTTATAGCAGTCCTTTCTATGGTGGCAAAATATTCAAAATTGAGGGGATGCCCATCAATTGGGGAATGGCTAAACAAGCTGTGGTATATGAATATAATGGAATGATATTGTGCAATAAGAAATAATGAGCACTTCCGGGGGCGGAGCCGAGATGGCGGCTGGAAAGCAGTGAGCTCCCCACCGAGTCCCTCCAAAAACTTATAAAAAATGGCTCGGAACCAATTCTAGAGCTGCAGAACCCACAAAAGAGCAGAGGGAAGCAGAGCTCCATCTCAGGATAGCCTGGATGATCTCTGGGTGAGGTCTATCCTACACGGAGCTGGGAGCTGGGAGCTGGGAGCTGGGAGCTGGGAGGTGAGAGCTGAGCAGAGCCGAGCCCAGCTTGAGCCGCTGGGGCCAACCAGACCAGTAGCCGGGTGGAGCGGGCCCTAGTGCCCTGAATCAGTGAGCTGCAGCAGTTACCAGACTTCTCAACCCACAAACACCAAAGACAACAGAGAAGGTTAGTGGGAAAAGCTGCGGGAGTGGAAGGAGTTCGAGGTTCAGCCACCACCCCCGGGGCAGCGGAGGTGGGGCAGTTACAGCTGCTGCTCCTTCCGGCCCCAGACCTACCTGGTGGGAGGAATTATGTGGTGGATCAGAGCAGGAGTGCACAGCCTGCTGAAGATCTAAGCCCAGTCTGGGTTGGGGGTTCTTGGGGAAGGAAGAGTGCTGGTGTGGCAGAACTGGCACCTCCCCCCAAAACGTGGAACATAGAACTCTTTTGTGTACAGGCAGTCATACCCCGCTGAAAAACTCAAGGGTCAAGTTAGTGGGTTGGGAATATGGCCAGGAAGCGAAAACACACCCAGATTCAGTCTCAGACTTTGGATTCTTTCTTTGGTGACAAAGAAGACCAAAACATACAGCCTAAAGAAGTCAACAAAGTGCCAAGAGCCTACACCATAAGCCTCCAAGAAAAACATGAATGGGTGTCAGGCCATGGAAGAGCTCAAAAAGGATTTGGAAAAGCAAGTTAGAGAAGTAGAGGAAAAATTGGGAAGAGAAATGAGAAGGATGTGAGAAAACCATGAAAAACAAGTCAATGACTTGCTAAAGGAGAACGAAAAAAATACTGAAAAATACACTGAAGAAAACAACACCTTAAAAAATAGACTAACTCAAATGGCAAAAGAGCTCCAAAAAAACCAATGAGGAGAAGAATGCCTTGAAAGGCAGAATTAGCCAAATGGAAAAGGAGGCCCAACGGACCACTGAAGAAAATACTACCTTAAAAATTAGATTGGAGCAAGTGGAAGCTAGTGACTTGATGAGAAGTCAAGATATTATAAAACAGAAACAAAGGAATGAAAAAATGGAAGAAAATGTGAAATATCTCATTGGAAAAACCACTGACCCGGAAAATAGATCCAGGAGAGATAATTGACAAATTATTGAACAACCTGAAAGCCATGATCCAAAAAAGAGCCTAGATATCATCTTTCAAGAAATTATCAAGGAGAACTGCCCTGATATTCTAGAGCCACAGGGCAAAATAGAAATTGAAAGAATCCATCGATCACCTCCTCAAATAGATCCCAAAAAGAAATCTCCTAGGAATATTGTCACCAAATTCCAGAGCTCCCGGATCGAGGAGAAAATACTACAAGCAGCCAGAAAGAAACAATTTGGGTATTGTGGAAACCCAGTCAGAATAACCCAAGATCTGGCAGCTTCTACATTAAGAGATCAAAGGGCTTGGAATACGATGTTACGGAGGTCAATGGAGTTAGGATTAAAACCTAGAATCACTTACCCAGCAAAACTGAGTATCATGCTCCAAGGCAAAATATGGAATTTCAATAAAATAGAGGACTTTCAAGCTTTCTCAGTGAAAAGACCAGAGCTGAATAGAAAATTTGACTTTCAAACACAAGAATCAAGAGAAGCATGAAAAAGTAATCAAGAAAGAGAAATCATAAGGGACTTACTAAAGTTGAACTGTTTTGTTTACATTCCTACATAGAAAGATGATGTGTATGATTCATGAGACCTCAATATCATAGTAGCTGAAAGGAATATGCATATATATATGTGTGTGTGTGTGAATGTGCATGTATGTATATATGTATGTGTATATATATATATATATATATATATATATATAAAGAGAGAGAGAGAGAGCAGACACAGGGTGAGTTGAAGATGAAGGGAAGATATCTAAAAGAAATAAAATCAAATTAAGGGATGAGAGAGGAATACATTGAGAGAGGGAGATAGGGAGAGATAGAATGTGGTGGATTATCTCACATAAAGGTGGCAAGAGGAAGCAGTTCTGTGGGAGGAGGGGAGAGGGCAGGTGAGGGGGGAATGAGTGAATCTTGCTCTCATCAAATTTGGCCTGAGGAGGGAATACTATGGTATACTCAATTGGGTATCTTACCCCACAGGAAAGAAGAGGGAAGAAGATACAAAAAGGCGGGGGATGATGGAGGGGAGGGCAGATGGAGGTGGAGGTAATCAAAAACAAACACTTTGGAAAGGGGACAGGGTCAAGGGAGAAAATTCAATAAAGGGGGATGAGTTGGGAAGGAGCAAAATATAGTTCGTCTTTCACAACATGGGTATTGTGGAAGGGTTATACATAATGATACACATGTGGCCTGTGTTGAATTGCTTGACTTCTTAGGGAGGGTGGGTGAGAAGGGAAGAGGGGAGAGAATTTGGAACTCAAAGTTTTAAAAACAGATGTTCAAAAACAAAGAAAAGTTTTTGCATGCAGCAAGAAAATAAGATACACAGGCAGTGGGGCATAGAAATCTATCTTGCCCTACAAGAAAGTAAGGGAAAAGGGGATGGGAGTGGGGTGACAGAAGGGAGGGCTGAATGGGGAACAGGGCAACCAGAATATATGCCATCTCGGAGTGGGGGGGGGAGGGTAGAAATGGGGAGAAAATTTATAATTCAAACTCTGGTGAAAATCAATGCTGAAAACTAAATATGTTAAATAAATAAATTAAAAAAATAAAGACAAAAAAAAATGTTATTTAAAAAAAAAAAGAAATTATGAGCAGGAGGATTTCAGAAAACCCTGGAAAGACTTGCATGAATTGATTCAAAGAGCAGAACCAGGGAAACATTGTACTCAGTATCAGCAACATTAGGTCATGATCAATTATGAATTACTCAGCACTTCTCAGCAACATAATGATCCAAGACATGTACAAAGGACTCATGAAGGAAAATGCTATCCACATCCAGTTTAAACACTGATAGACTCTGAATGCAGATTGAAGCATTTTTTTCACTTACTTTATTCATTTTTGTGGGTCTTTTTTCCCTTTTCATCTACCTTTTCTTTCACATCTATGAGTAATTTGGGAATGTTTTATATAATAGTACATGTATAACCTATACCAAATTGCCTACCATTTTTGGAGTGGGGGAGAAGAGGGAGGGAGAAAAATTTAGAACTCAAAGTCCTGTCAAAATGAATGCTAAAAATTGTCTTAACATGTAGTGGAGAAAAAATAAAGTACTATTAAAAATGAAACAAAAATCAATCAAGACATAAGCTAGTTCATAAAAGGAATAATCTATATAGTTGAAACCTAGCCATCTTAATATAGCCTTTTACTTTTTTTATACATCTCTTCCTAGTTTCAATTGCATTGCAAACCTCAGGAAATCATTTTGATTCTGATGGTATCAAGGCTTTTAAATTTGGACATTATGCATTCATGTCTTTTTTCTGGCCTCAGAAGTCTCACTCTTCATCAAGTTTTCATTCTTGCCCCGAGTAATGATAACCACAAACAAAATGTGAAAGAAAATACATCATTCTGGCAAGTAAGGAAAATAATTGTTTGTTTTATAACTTTATATATAGAAAAGCTTTATACATTAAAAAAATAGAGAGCTAAAGTTATAATTCAGCACCTGATGTAAAATGCTGGCCTTCTGGAGTTCAGTAATTAGGTGATGACCTCCTACTAAGTGCCCTGAATTATGTTGGGAACCCTAGGACATATAAATATTTATAAGAACCATAGGAGTTGTAAATCTTTTTGTTTCTTAAAGAAATGAACCTATATCTCTGAGGAAAATGCATATCAAAGCAGATTTAATGAATTGCTACTTTTATGACCAAGTAACAAGACATTAATATTCAGCCAATAGAGACTTGGAACTGACACTTAGATGGCTGAAAAAAATGAGTCAGAGTAAGGGAAGATGGGCATTGTAAGTTCAAGTAATTCCACAAGTTAATTGAAATGTGGGTCATGAGCATAGATTGCGTATAATGATTGGTATCAAGGTATATGATTGTACAGGAAATTTATCCATAGACAGAAAGTATGGGTGGAAGACAGCTGTCATTAGCTGAAGGGCACAGAAAAATCGAAAGATCTACTCCAGGGATGGGGAACCTGTGGCCTCAAGGCCACATGTGGCCCTCTAGGTCCTCAAGTGTGGCCCTTTGACTGAATCTAAACTTCACAAAACAAATCTTCTTAATAAAAAAATTTGTTCTGTAGAACCTGGAATCAG
This sequence comes from Trichosurus vulpecula, assembly GCF_011100635.1. Lineage (NCBI taxonomy): Eukaryota > Metazoa > Chordata > Mammalia > Diprotodontia > Phalangeridae > Trichosurus > Trichosurus vulpecula. Next base: position 94,380,670 of record NC_050578.1, on the reverse strand, counting down.
TCAAAAGACCACACCCAAGGACCTAGAAGGCCACATGTGGCCTCAAGGCCACAGGTTCCTCACCCCTGATCTAGTCTATCTATGTAAGCAGGAATAGGACAGGTAACTGCTTGAGGCAGAAGCTGCCTTACACTTGTACTCTAGTGCTTGGAATAGTACCTGGTATATTATAAATATATACACCTTTTTCATCCATTAATTCACTTAGCTCACTCATTCATTCAAGTATCTCTTGAAATGGACAATATGCAGTCAATTTGTCCTACTTTATGACTTTTACTCATCCTTGATGATTTGACTGTTACTTGTCTCCTTTGGGGCAGAATTGAAACCCAGAAGAGTTGTACATTTCATTCTTATACCTACCTCCCAATTGTGTTATGAAGGGAATTGATCTTTTCCTGATAGGCAACAAAATATAAGTGGCAATTATGTTTTATGATTATCTAAAATCCATTTGATTTAATAAACTTCTTCCACTAAAGTCCTACTCAGGCACCTCATCTCATCAAAGAGGAACCTCCAAGTTTGCAAAAGCTAAGCCAGCAGACACCCAGCCTCTGACTTGGCCCTATGAAGCAGCTTCAAATATGGGACCAACAGTGAACTGTTATCTTAAATAGAACCTAGCTAAGATTATAGATTAAGAGCTAAAATATACATCAGAATGAAACTGAAACCTAGAGAGGCTACTTTTTACTACTTACTAAGTAGTAAAAATACTAAGAGAATACTTTTACTACTTACTAAGGTCATGTATATAGTAAATAACATAGCTGCAATCCAAGTAAATCCTTTGACTCACAGTTCAGTACTCTTCACTTTGCCATGTTATCTCCACCACTTAGAAATTGTGCTATTAGATTTTGACAAAATAACCACAACGGAATTACCACTTATAGACAGTTGTTGCTTTATGTAAGTAGACCATTCTGCAGACCTATGCAGAAAAATAATACTTTTTTCCCCACAGAGAGGCAGGAAATGAACCCCATTCCATGAAGGAAGGGGACTGTACACAGTTCAAGGACAAGTGGGGGCCAGGGATAGAGGAACATGCAGATGCAAGATCACACCCATGTGTGTTGGCCTGCCCAGAACTGAGAAGAGTGGGGCAAGAGGAGTGGGAAGGGGTAGGGAGACTGGGACACATACAGGAGAGCATGGGTAAGAAGAAGGCCAGACATGTAGTAGCCAAGTATGGAAGTATGGAAGAGGGAGGGGGGGGGGCAGAGTAGAGCAAAGGTCTCCTCTCTGTGCTGGAAATCACAAGTCAAGCCCCAGATCCTGAGGTCTGCTTTTACTTGGAGATCTTTTTTGTTTTTTTCTGTTTTTTTTTTCTGTTGTTGTTGTTTGTTTGTGTTTTGGTAGAGGAGTGGGAGGCCATGGACAGTTGAAACAGGGGCAGGAGTAGAGAGAGAGCACAGTACTATACAGGAAAGTTAACTTTTTTTTGGAATGCATGTTTCTTTCATAATTCTTAAACTCAAATTTGCAATGTGATTTTATGTAAAGTGAGAACTTACTGCATTTAGAAATCTGATTCTTCAGATTGGACAATCTACAGATTAGACCTAAAACAGGCAATGTTATTTCCACCATGGTCCACTATAGATATCTTTGCTTCATTCAGTGGCATAGATGTCATAGGTAGAGGACATAAATCTTGCACATTGTAGATCCTCAGAAGATAGTCACTCAACAATGAGGGTTTTTTTTCTCTCTAAAGCAAGTTATGGTAAGCCAGCTACTGGGCTTTGAAAGAGCTAGAGTCTGGATAAATGGAGAGAGATCTACATTGTTGAAATCACAGCCCTTTAAAGGTTTAGAAGTCATAAGTGCTTCTGAGAGTGTTTTCCAGGGTTAAAATAAAGAGAGCTTGTCACAGTGTATAGTCTTGGGGCTAAGACTTGGAATCAGGGGAGAGGATTCTGGGAAGATGGCTGGGTTGGTCAGAAAATTCCAAGCTCTCAAGATATCCCCCCATAAAAGAGATGAAAAAGCACCTCTGGGCAAATATTGAGGAGTAAAGTAATAAGAGTAGGGGGAGAACAGGGGTCTTCTTGGGACAATCTGAGAAGATCTGAAGAAAAATACCAATATGAGCTTTGGTCCCTGTGAAGACTAAACACCTCCAGTCTAAGTCCTAGATTTATTTAAATAACAAGTAGTAAGCCTTGGCTTTAGCTATGCTGGGAGGCTGCCTCCACTCCAGCCACAGGAACATTTACTCCCAGGAGAGTGAGGGGAGCTGGGCATCTGAGCCATAGAAGATCAAGGGATCCTTGGCTGGCAAGGAACACCAGACCCAGCTGTGCTGCAGAACTACTGTGGGAATGACAAGGAGCCAGCACATGCCCAGTGAGTGCAAAAGCAGTGGAGCAGGGAGGTCAGTGACTGTGAGCACATATAGGAGGCTGGAGGTTTCTGTTTAGGCTCCAGGTCAGAGGGGAGAATTAAAAGAGTATCTGAGGCCAGAGGCACCACCCCCCATACCACAGGACTAGAGGTGATTGCAAAAATTAAGCAATAATAAAAACAAAAACATGCTGAGACAAAGGAGAAAGAATCCAACCATAGAGAGTTACTTTGGGGATAGATAAGGCTGGGGTTCATCTTCACAGGAGGATGCTGAAATAAAGAAACCCTCTTCTAACCCAATGGGTAAAAGCAAATGGTCACCTGCCCAAAAAGAATTCATAGAAAAACTTAAAAAATATTTTTAAAAATCAAGTGTGAGTGAGTGAGGAAAAATTGAAAAAATGACCATCCAAGAAAAACAAGATTATGAAAAGAAAGTCAACCAATCAGAAAAGGAGATCCAGAAACTTAAGAAAGAAAATGAGACATCTGAAATCAGAATTGAGCAAGGGGAAGTCAGCAAAGTTACAAGAGATGAAGAAATTATAAAGCAAAATATAAAGAATAAAAAGAACAGAAGAGAATATGGACCATCTCATAAGAAAAACAACTGATTTGGAGAAGAGATGAAGAAGAGAAAAGAAGAAAAATTGGACTACCTGTAACCTATGATAGAAAAAAAGAATCTTGATACAATAATACAAGAAATAATAAAAGAAAGTTGTCCTGCAGCATTAGAACAAGAGGGGAAAGTAGATATAGAAAAAAAATCTACCTGATCGCCATCTAAAAGCGATACTATGATGAAAACCTACAGGAATTTTAGTTAAATTCTGAACCCCCTGCCCCAGCTCAAGGATAAAATGTTCTGAGCAAGATGAAAAAAAAATTAAATATGGCAGTGCCATGATTAGAATCACATAAGACCTAGCAGCAGTGACACTAAAAGACCACAGGTATTGGAACACTATATATTAAAGAGCAGAAGAACTGGGGTCCTGGCTGAAAATATCACACCCAGCAAAGCTAAGCATGATCTTGGATGAAAAGGGACATTTAATAAGCTGTCAGACCTTCAGGACTTTGTAAAAAATGTGAACTTAATAAAATACTTGACATACAAGAACCAAGAGAAATATAAGGCACATAACAAAGACGAATTACAAGGGACTCATTAAGAACAGACTAACTTTTATTCATGTAAAATGTAAAACATATGTCTAAGATTGTAACCATTAGGACAGCTAAAAAGAGTAATTATCTTATACAAATGAGGTGCAAGAGGAAGAACAAATACATGGGAATTAGTTGGGGGAAGGGTGCTGTTAGTTCTGGAAGCCAACATTCATTTGGGAATTGGGAGTTCAAGAGGAAGCAATATATGTATATCTAGAAGAGTATAAATATCTTCTAAATTCAGAAAAATAAAATGTCAAGGGAATAGGGAGGAGGGGAGAGACTTAATAGGTCAAAAGGAGGTATAGAAGGAGGTTTAGATTTCTGGGAATGGGAGGATAAAGGAGGGGTCCTTGGAGGGAGGGAGATCAAGTAATAGGAGGGCAAGGTAGTGGGTAGAAGTAAAATAGAGGAGGTAGGAGGCATATGAAATAAAAGATGCATACACACACACACACACACACACACACACACACACACACACATATATATATATATATATATATATATATATATATACACAAACACATCTGTGCTTAATTGTAGCCTTCTTGGTGGGGAGGACAGAAAAAAAGAACACATTAAAAAGTGCACAGCAATGAATAAAAGAAAACTTACAAGGAAGCAAGGAAAAGATGGACAGTTCTCAACACAATGCAAAGTACTTATTATGTAGGCTTTCTTTAAATAGCAATTCATTGCTGTATATTTTGAATCCTCTCCTATGTTCTACTGTGCACATGACATGCTTTCTTTTCTTTTCTCATTTTGTATTTAAATTTTAATAATAAAAAATGATTACATACCAATAAAGTGACTTGGTACTAATGAAAAAAAAAAGAAAAAAAAACTTGGAGTCAGGAAGACATCAGTGCAAATCCTATATAGCCATTTACCAAATACATGTTCCTGAGTAAGTCATTTAGCATTTGCTTTTTCAAAAATAATTTTATTGATATTTGTTTTTACATCACCCAAATTTGCCCCTCAATATGCCTCTCTCTTCCTTTACCAGAGAGGAAAATCTATATATTTTTATTTTATATTGTCTGTCCCTCCCACTCTTACCCCCCATTGAACAAATTTAAATAAAATAAAATTAAAATGAAGCCCTTCATATATAAATGCATAGTCCAGCAAAATATATTTCCACATTGTCTGGTTTTGAAAATAAATGTCTCATACTGTCTTTTAAATTCATCACCTCTCTGACAAGAGATGATTAATGCATTTTGTCCTCATTCTTTCAAATTTAACGTTTAAAATCATTGTGTCAGTCAGAGTTCTAATGCCTTCCAAAGTTGTTTTTCTCCATAACGTTATCAATGTATAATGTGTTTTCCCAGTTCATCTAGGTTTTCCTATATTCCTGTAAAACTATCCATGTGCTCATCTCTTATGGCAAAATAAAATTCCATTTTATTCATAAACTGTAGTTTGTTAAGCCATTCTGCCACATCAGCTTTACTGAGCATTTGTATTTTTTTTCACTTATATTGCAATTAAATTCCTCAACTTCTTTTTTGAAGCAAAAAAGTCTGAATGAACTCAGGAGAGGATTCTGGTAAAATGCAGAGTAGGTCAGAAAGTTCCAAGCTCTCAAGATTGTCCTCCACAAAAAAAAGATAAAATAGAACCTCAGAGCCCACAAGGCTGGTAAAAATAAATAAGAATAGGGGCACAACAGAGGTCTTCCTGGGATATTTTGAGAATATGGAAAAAAATCCCAGTACAGGTTTGGTCTCTGTACAGAGTAAACACCTCCAGGCTAGGTTCCACTTTAGCAACAAGCAGCAAGCCCAGGGGGTTAGTTGGTTTGAGAGGCTGCCTTGGCCTCAGCCACAGGAACTTTTACCCCTAGGAAAATGAGGGTAATTGGGCACCTGAGCTTTGAAGATCAAGGGAACCTCTACGGACAAAGAATGCCAGACCCAGCTATGCTGCAGGCAGTGGGGAGTGGTGGGGCTGAGAAGGAAAGAGCACACACTCCTTGAATACGGAAGCAGTGGGGCAGAAAGCCCCTGTCTGTGGGCACTTACAGGAGGTTGGAGTTTGACTTTGGTTCCAGGCTAGAGGGGAGAACTTAAGATTTGGAGGCAGGGGGACCATCCCCTATAACCTAGGGCTTAAGGAGATTACAAAAATTAAGTTATTACCACAAAAAAATGCACAGGAAAAGTAGAAAAACATCCAACCATAGAAAGTTATTGTAGAAATAAGGAAAAGATTGGTATCATATTCAGAGGAGGATATTGAAGTAAAGAAACCCCCTTCTACTACAAATATTAATGTCAAAAGGTCACCTGCATAAAAAGACTTCATAGAGGAACTTAAAAAAAAAGACTTTAAAAATCAAATCACTGAGATGAAGGAAGAACTAAAAAAATAAGAATAATCCTAGAAAAAAAGAAAATTATTAAAGAAAAGTCTACCATATAGAAAAATAGATCCAGAATCTTAAGGAAGAAAATGGCACCTTGAAAATTAAATTTGGGCAAGGCAAAGCTAGCGCACTTATAAGAGATCAAACACTAATTAAACGAAATATGAATAATGAAAAAATAGAAGAGAAAGTGAAACATCTTACAAGAAAAGCAACAGATCTGGAGAATAGATCAAGAAGAAAAAAAAAAACATAAAAATAATCAAACTGAAATCTATGATGAAAAAAAAAAGAATCTTGATGCAATAATACAAGAAATAATTATGGAAATTTGTCGTGAAGCATTAGAACAAGGGGGGAAAATAGAAAGAAAAAAAATCCATTGATAGCCACTTGAAAGAGATCCTATAAGGAAAACTCATAGGAATATTATACTCAAGTTCCAAAACCCCCACTGAAGGATAAAATATTAAAAGCAACAAGAATAAAATAATTTAAATATGATGGTGTCGCAGTTAGAATCACACAAGACCTAGCAGTGGAGTCATTTAAAGACCACAGATTTTGGAGCCAAATACACACACACACACACACACACACATGTCAAAGAGCAAAAGAACTGGGGCTCTGACTGAAAATATACCCAGTGAAATTAACTGAGGGGGTGGAGCCAAGATGGTAAAGTAAAGGCAGGGACTTGCTTGAGTTTTCTCCCAAACTCCTCCAAATACCTGTAAAAAATGACTCTAAACAAGTTAGAGAGCAGTAGAACCCACAAAATTACAGAGGGAAACAAATTTCCAGCCCAAGACAACCTGGAAGGTTAATAGGAAAGGTCTATTGCACCACGCTGGGAAAGGAGCACAGTCCAGGGCAAAATATCCCAGCATAGACTGGGTCCCAGCAAACCCAAAAAGGGCCTCAAGGGAAAGAACCACTGGCAGCTGTGGCAATTTCCAGACTTCTCAGTCCACAAACACCAAAGACAATCCAGAAGGTCAGTAGGAAAGGTCTGCTAAACCTGGGAGAGAGGAGCACAATCCAGCCCTATCCCCGGGGGCAGTAGCAGTGGCTGTGGTTATTGACAGAGCTCTCAGGCCACAGATGTTGGGGGATTGAGCAGCTGATCAGAGAGTGATGGCAGGGGTCTCCTTGCTGGTGCTGAGACAGAATGCTCTTGATTTGCCTGTGCTTGGATCTGAGTCACACTCCTGGGTGGCTGTCCTGGGGTGAGGAGGAGTACTGACATGGTGGAGTTTGTGGCAGTAATAGAGAGGGAATTCCCCTCATAGTTCCAAGGAAGAAAAGAGTGCTTATGGTCACTCACAGACCGGAACACAGGCCAGGAAAGGAGTAAACACCTCTCCTTTGATCATACCAACTTGGGAGAATTGAAAATTCACAGGTCTCTAGAAGTACTTCTGAAAATAGCTGCGCAAGGGAGGCAGAGCCAAGATGGCACTGTGAAATGAAGGAACTACTGGAGCTCTCTCACAAATTCTGTCAGATACATCTAAAAAAGTGAATCTGAGTAGATTTGAGAGAGTTAGAAGCCACTAGTAGACTGAGAAGGATAGAAGTGCCAGGCACATGGATTGGCACCAGACCAAACCAACTGGGAACAGCAGAAGAATCCAGCCAGCGCACCAGTCTTGAGGTTGCTGGGTGAGTGAAACGCCACAGCAGCAACAGGCCCAGGGTGGAAGTAATGGCCATGGCCACAATTGAGCCCCAGGCCTTTCAACCCAGGATGGGAGCCTGTTGGAGCACAGAGCCTGTGGCCAAGGGAACAGCTAGCCCGGAGGCCTCCAACCCACAGTCTAAAGGTTTGAAACTCTGCTTCTTGAACTTCCAGGAGCCATGATGTGCAGGTAAAGTAGCTCTTATCCCTCCTTTGAATAAACCCAGAAAATAATACCTCAGGAGAAACAGAGGAGCCAGAAGGTGGGCTTCAGTAGGAAGAGAAGTGGGGGAGAGGGCCCTTCCTGTGGTGGCAGAAGGAGACTAGTGCAGGAAGACAGGTGTTCCAGCAGCCCTCACCTCAGCAGAACAAGGAGAGTAACTGAGCCCCAGGGGGTGGAGCTAACAAACATCAACACCAGGACCTCAGATGTGGCTTTGTGCAGCCAGGGGGAGTGGCAGACACCAGAACAGACAAGAGCTGAGAACACCCATTTTGTAAAACAGTACTGAGGAAGAGGAGACACCCCAGCAGCCAGACCACCCATCTCCCACACCTCACGAAACCAGAGGCCATAGAACATAAAGTCAGTGAGCAGACTCACAGATTCCAACACAAGAAACTTGGGACAGAGCCCCCTGAACCTCAGAAACAGATATCCACTTTAGAAGACAGGAGGAAATAAATACACCATGAAAAAACATGCTAAGAAGCCAAAGATGATTGATTCATATTATGGAGACAGGGAAAATCAAAATATCAATTCAGAAGAGGACAGCATGGACACTACACCCACATCTGAAACCTCAAAAGGGAAAGTGAACTGGTCTCCAGACCAAAAAGAATTCCTGGAAGAACTCAAGGAGGACTTTAAAAACCAAATTAAGGAGGTAAAAGAAAAAATTGAAAAAAATTAATGAGGAAAACAAATCTTTAAAACGTAAAATTGGGGAAATGCTTAAGTAAAATAGCTGCACAAAACCCCAGAAGCTTGGGACAGTACACCCTCCATACTGGAAGCATAGTTATACCTTAGCAAAGAGTTAAAAAGTCAAGAAATTGGCTGGGAAAATGAGCAAAGAGCAGGGAAAAAACTCAGACTATAGAGTCTTACTTGGGTGACAAAGGAGATCAGAACATACAACCAGAAGACAACAAAATCAAAGCTCCTACATTGAAAGCTGCCAAAAACATATGAATTCATCTCAGGCCATTGAAGAGGTTAAAAAGGATTTTGAAAATGAAGTAGGAGAAGTAGAGGAAAAATTGGGAAGAAAAATGAGAGTGATGCAAGAAAATCATGAAAAACAAATCAACAACTTACTAAAGGAGACCCCAAAAATAATGAAAATAGCACCTTAAAAATGAGACTGCCCCAAATGGCAAAAGAGATCCAAAAAGCCAACGAGGAGAAGAATGCCTTAAAAAGCAGAACTGGTCAAATGGAAAAGGAGCTCCAAAAGCTTACTGAAGAAAATAATTCCTTAAAAATTAGAATGGAGCAAATGGAAGCTAATGACTGTGAGAAATCAAGAAATTATGAAACAAAACCAAAAGAATGAAAAAATAGAAGACAATGTGAATATCTCGTTGAAAAAAACAACTGACCTGGAAAATAGATTCAGAAGAGATAATTTAAAATTTATTGGACTCCCTGAAAACCATGATAAAAAAGAGCCTGGACAGCATCTTTCAAGAAATTATTAAGGAAAACAGCCCTGATATTCTAGGCCCAGAAGGTAAAACAGAAATTGAAAGAATCCATTGATCACCTCCTGAAAGAGATCCAAGAAGGAAAACTCCTAAGAATATCATAGCCAAATGCCAGATTTCCCAGGTCAAGGAGAAAATATTGCAATAGCCAGAAAGAAACAATTCAAGTATTGTAGAGCCACAGTCAGGATAACACAAGATTTTGTCTTGGATGGGGGAAGGAGAGAGATGGGGAGAAAATCTGGAACTCAAAACCTTACGGAAGTGGATGCTGAAAACTAAAAAAAAAAAAATAAATCAATTAAAAAACATTTAAGCAAAATCCTGAATGAAAAAAGGACATTTGATCAACTGTCAGGCTTTTAAGACTTTGTTTAAGAGGAAAAATGAACTTAATAGAAGATTTGACATACAAGAACCAACAGAAATGTAAGGTATGTACCAAAGCCTAAGGGATTCAGTAAGGACAGACTGTTTACTTTTTATACATGTAAAATGCAAAATATGTGTCTAAGATTCTTATTAATAATTGGGTAGCTCACAAGAAAGATTAGGGTAAATCTGAGTATGATATGAATTTAAAAAGTAAAATCATTTAAGAATAGCTAAAAAGAACAATTATTTTATACAAATGAGGTGCAAGAGGAAGAATCGATAAGAAGAATTAGATGGGTGAGGAGAGCTGGTAGTTCTGGAAACCTATTTTCATTGAGAATGGGTTTAAGAGGGACAAGACATATATATTTAGAAGAGTATAAAACTCTTCTAAATTCTGGAAAAAAATAATGCTAAGAGGATAGGGAGGGGGGAGAGGAAAGGGGTGTGATCTTTAGAGCAGAGGGTGAGGGAATAGGTAAAAGGGGGGTATATGACGGTGTTTAGATTGATGGGAACAAGAGAATAAGGGAAGTATCTCTTAGAGGGGAGGGTGAGAGAATATGTTATAGGGGGCTTTAGACAGTTCTTTAGATTTATGGGAATGGGAGGATGGGGAGGGATCCTTGGAGGGGGCAGACAAGTAGTAGGAGGATAAGGTAGTGGGTAGAAGTAGAGTAGGCAGGAAGGATAGGAAACAAGAGATAGCCAAAAACATAAAAACAAAGATCAGGAGTAGGTTTTTTTTGGGAAAGTTTATGTATGTATGTGTCTATATGTATGTATGTACGTATGTATGTATAGCGGTAGAGAAATAGATCCTCGCTTAACTGTAGCCTTCATGGGGGTGGAGAGAACAAAATTAAAAAGTACACAGCAGAGAATAAAACAAAAGTTACAAGGAAACAAAGAAAAGATGGCTACCTCTCAACACAATGTGTAGTATCTATCATACAGGCTTTCTTGAAATGAAAATTTATTGTTACATATTTCGAGTCCTCCCTTATGTTCTGCTATACATATGACATGCTTTTGTCTTTCTTACTTTGTATTTAAGCTCCAATATTTATGTTTATAATATGTTTTTTGTTTCTTTTCTCTAATCTGTATTTGTGTTATGGTGTTTGAGTCTTCAATAAAATTTTAAAAAAAGAATGAATTCAGTAAGTCAGTTAAATGCTCTCTGAATTTCATCATTATGTCCTATCTGCATGTTACAAAGTTTAATGAGACATATTTTTTGAGTGAAGAGCCACATATCTCCAAGTTACGCTAAACCCCTCACCAAATCAAAAAGTTGGAAGTTAGTTTATTCAGTTTGTTTCACACACACACACACACACACACACACACACACACACACACACACGGGGGAGGGGGAAGAGAGAGAGTCCTCTACTTGAAATAATAATGTTAGATCTCTCTTCTTATTTACAACTTATATTTATATTTCTGGTCTGCATTTCAGATAATCAGATAGCCAAACATGAATATTTAACTTTACAAACACACATAAAACACACATATACATATATATGTGTATATATATATGTATATATATATACGCATAGTTTATATACATGTGCATGTTATAATTAATGATAATTATAATTCATACACTTTTCTACTGAGGTGATACCATATTTTATTAATTTGACATATACACACACATATATATAAATATATATATATATATTTATATATATATGGAGAGAGAGAGAGAAAGAGACAGAGACAAAGCATACCAATTTGACAGTTCACATGCAAGAAAAAATTAAGAAGTTAGACCTATCTGTCATACGCCTACATCTGAAGGCCTTGAGATGAGAACCAGAGAAAGAATCAACTGAAACTAGCCATCTTGATGTATGGAGTGATCTCTGAAGAGATTTTTTTTATATTATTATTAGGGACTCAGGATAATTTTTCAGACTGAAATGTTACATAGTGCAATGCCAGTAAAATGAAATGGATTAAGCATCACTGGAAAGTGGAGAAAGGGAGTTAAAAAATTCTTAATTATTCCTCCTCATTCCCCATTCCCACATGCACATGACTTTTTCTTCACCAGGCTCAAGAGAATTAAATTCTCTGCTAGAAATCATGAGGCTTTTAGGATTCTCAGGATTCCTGGGATAGTTGTCAAACCTACTCTTTTAGCACTTAACATACTTAATTATGTTATGTTATTTGCACATGTTTTGCATTTCTTAATTTATCTGTGTACACATTGTAAATACCAAGTAGGATGAAATCCCCTTACAGGGGTAGCAACTGTTTGCCTTTTTTTATTCCCAATATCTAGCACAATGTCTTGCTCATAGTCGCTTTATAATATTTACCGAAATGAAATTAATTGAATTGAGTTACTTATGATGATAATGAGATATGATGATTGTTATTTTACCATTTTGTCTTTTATATGTGAATTTTCCTCTATGCCTCTTATAACTAATTCCCTCATCATTCTCTAATAACCTAAGCCCTAGTGCAAACATACCACCTCTTTCAAGTACCACCAAATGCTTACTTTGCTCTAGCTCTTTCCTAAGTGGTGCTACATAAATACGGTCTCTCATTAATATGGTCACCCTGTAGCCCATGTGCACAGAAGGATGTGTCTGGAAGCTGCCATTTTTGATATGCTAGCATATTTAAACTTAATGGAAATGGAGTACAAGGTGTCCTGCAGTGCCATGAGTTATTCCGTTACTTTTCAGCTAGGCAAGATGAAATTTTGAATGTCTCAGCTATTATTGTAATATATGGAACCCTTCATTTTAACTTAATGATTTTTTTGTAAGAGAGAGTTCAGTCTCCCCCCAAAGGTCCCTTCTCACAATAAAGTCCCAAAGAATAGCCTGTGCTCGTGCCTTCTTCCCATCTGGTATGCAAAGATAAATTCTCTTTGGTAGCCATCCTATAAAGTATAGAGTAAAATTATACAATGAAACCAATTCAACTGACATTATCTTAGGAAAGAGAATTTTAACTGTCACTAATTGGCAGGGATGCATAGAGAGGATTCCTGGGAATAGGAGAAAAAGGAAAATTAGAAAGTTGGAAATGAACTTCCAAATATCAGCACTCTAATACTGCCTTCTTAGTCCTAAAACCTCAGAATCATCTTTCATTCTTTCTACCTCATCATCCTTCCCCCTATATCCCATACACATCAAATTATTTTCCAAATCCTATATGTACGACCTTCACAGCATCTCTCAAGTCTTTCCCATTATTTTCAGTCATAAGGCCACCACCCAAGTTCAAGCTCTTATAATCTCCCACCTGGACTGTTATCATAGTGTCAAAATGGAACCTTCTATTTCCTATATTTTTCCTGTATGATCCATCCTCCCCAAACTGCCACAATTAGTTTCCTAATGCAAACAAAATGTCTCCCCATTGCTCAAGAACATTTAGTGTTTCCCTCTTTCCATAGGATTAAAATGTAAAAGTTTTAACTGAACGTCTAAAGCCCTCTGAATTTCAACCCTAGTCCCTATAGACATTTCAAAGTATTTACCTTCAGGCATGTTTATATTACAACCAAAATAGACAAAAAGTTCATTGAGTTTAATATGTCATTTCCTACCTCTATGAATTTCCTTGAGTCATTGCTGTAAGCCTTGAAGTCCCATCCTATTCATCACTTCCTTTCAGAATTTTTCCTTCATGCCTTCCATCTGGAGCCATCTCTTCTGTGAAGCCTTCCCTCATTCTCTCCTGAAAGGTCTTCTAACTGAAATTTTATTAATTTACTTCATCTGGATCCTGCCTTCACTCCCATTTGATCTTACCTTCTTTAATACTTAATTGTGTATATTCTTTATCTCTGAACCAGTAGATATGTTCTTTGAAGAAAGCAGAGATTTTTTTTGTCTTTATAGCTAAGTCCCTTTAACATAGAAAAATCATCATAAATGCCAGTTGAAATAAATATTTGGAATATTGTAACTTAAAAGTTTTATTTTTAATTATCCTTTTTATATTGATATATTTTGTCTTAAAATCAAATTAATTTCTGATTATCCATTTCCCCTACCTAATAATTCATCTCTTAACTTCAGCAAATTTTTAAAAAGAAAAGGGGGAAAGTTCAGAAAAACTAACCAACACATCATATGTGTCTGAAATGCATGCAACATTCCATAACCATGAACACCTACCTTTGCAATGAAGACAGAGGGACAACATTTTCTCAATTCTTCTCCAGGGCCATACTTGGTCACTATGGTTGCATAGATTTTGATTTGTTTTATGTTTTGTTCTTTCCATTTAAATTGTTGCGAATATTATATATGTTGTTTTCTGGTTCTTCTTCATGTTGCAACACCTCATGAACATCTGCTAATAGATGTCTCTGAATTTTTACTATTTAGAGTTTCTTCATTTATTAATTAATGGCATCGAACCACATGGTATCTAAATAGGTAGGAATTCAATGTGTAAAGAGAAGAGAATAGAGATTACCATGAGAAAAGTTCTGCTTGTTTCTGACATCAGTCCAATTAGACTAGGTGACAGTGTCCATAACTGGAAGAAAGAGGACATAAAGTTGGAAGGTCTGGGTATCACAAGGTTCTGGAGGCTCTTGAATGATAAGCAAACATATGTATCTATATCTATAGATAAAGATATACACACAAATACACATACATACATACATACATGTGTATGTGCATGTGGGTATGACTTTAAGTCTCTAAGCGTTCTGACATTTTATCTGCCAACATTATATTACTTTTTCACTAATGCTTTTCACTTTGAAAAATAACTTTAAAAAATTTTTAGTGATATGGAAATTAGATGAGTAAGCCTGAGATATTGTTTAGGGATAAGTATCTGATATAAGCATGCCAAAGGAAGATATTAATTATGAATTTTAGGATAATTGTTGTATGTTATAATGACAGTAAGAGTATGATCATCAAGAGCTCTTTACTTCTGAAACACAAAAAAATGTTTCTAGTGAAGGCTGGTGATTAAGTAGCAAGCTGTTAAAATGACTAGAGTACTAGAGTTGAAAAGAGGAACACATTCAAAATCAAGTTCTGATACTTGTTAATTATGTGATCATGGACAAGCCATTTAACTTTTCACAGCTTCAATTTCCTTTTCTGTTAAAATAAGGATAATAATATCTGCCTTTCATACATTTTCACAAACTGAAAAAAAGAATTATTTTTGATGTAGGAGTTATCTCTGAGTCAACTATTTGAGAAGTCTGACCATTAGTCCATCAGGGGTAATATCAGAATTTATAATAAACAAGAAGAATGCAAAATGATGAGGAAAAAAAGTACGAAAAACTCAATTAAGAACATTTAGCCTTAAGTTAAATAACTTAATGAAAACCAAAAGTGAGAAATAACAGGAATGCTATTGATACCTATTGTAATAATTTGATACAGAAATTAAACAAATATAAAATAATTGCTACATTAAAGAAACTACAAAAGCCCACTAAAAAAAATTCAGCAAACTTTGACTAGTTGCCAAACAAAGGAGATGGTTGCCTGAAGAAACACGGTATGGGGTGATGATGATGATAAAGATGATGATTATGATAATGATGATGACAACAATAACAATAATAACATTTCATTGAAGTTATGCAAAATAGTATTCCTAAGGTATTTCATCTGATCCTTCCCAGATGAGGAAAATGAAGATCAATAGGGAAAACTGACTTGCCAATGCACACAGAGCTAGTAAGTGTCAGAGTCAGGATGCAAAACTGTGTTTACTGCTGACTCCAATTCCATCTTTCTTTCTATTGACTATGCAGTTGCCATTGTAATACTATCCTACCTTGTCTTGATTGCTCTATTCTCCTTGTCCCTTTCGATACAGTCTTCCTCCAATTTTATGTGGATCATGTCATTTTTGTATGAAGTATTTTCATTAACTCAATCAACAAAAACCACACACACAAATATATATATATATATATATATACACAAATACATATACATACGTACATATATATATACACAAATATAGACATATATATACATATGTATACATATATATACTTTTAAATTAATTTATTTATTTTTGGTTTACAGCATTCAATTCCGCAAGGTTTTGAGTTCCAAAATTTCTCCCCGTCCCTTTCCTCTCTCCTCCCCCCTGAAGATAACATGAAATCTGATATAGGCTCTACATATACATTCACATTAAACATATTTTCACATTACTCATGTTGCAAAGAAGAATTATAACTAATGGAATGAACCATGAGAAAGAAGAAACAAAACAAAAAAGAGAGAGCGAATAGTTTGCTTCAACCTGCATTCAGACTCTATAATTCTTCCTCTGTATGTGGATAGCATTTTCTACCATGAGTCTTTTGGAGTGGTCTAAGAACCTTGCATTGCTGAGAAGAGACAAGTCTACCAAAGTTATTCATTGCACAATGTGTCTGAAACTGTATACAATGTTCTCCTGGTTCTGCTCCTTTCACTCAGGATCAGGACATATTAGTCTTTCAAGGTTTTTCTGAGGTTTTTTAAGGTTTCATCATTTCTTATAGCACAGTAGTATTCCATTACATTCATATACCACAACTTGTTTAGCCATTTCCCAATTGATGGGTATCCTCTAAATTTCCAATTCTTGGCCACCACAAAAAGAGCTGGTATAGATAATTTTGTACATGTGGGTGCATAACAACAATGTGGCTTGCTGCTTCTGTAAAAGCAGCTTGCTGCTGTGTAAGGCCAATAACACCAGCACACAAGAAGGCTACTAGCACAGGTTCTTTGATCTGCTTTTCTAAGGAAAGCAACTTTAAAGGGTTAACAATCTTACTTTAATCAAACATATATATATATATATATATCATTCACTTAGTTCAGGGAGAAAAGCCAGCACCCTGAACTTCAGAGCAAGTACAAACAGAAATTACAAAAAAGAGACGATATAAACAGAGAAAACACACACAATTATCAACAGACAGGCCTCTCCCTGTCTGACCAAAGAATTACATTTACTGGAAAGAGAGGCACCAACATCTGGGTTTTCAAAGCCGGGGGTCTCCAGCAGCTACCCAGAGTCTCATCTGTTCAAATCACATGACACTTTTCCAGTGAGTGAGAGCCCCAAACAAAATGCTAACCTCTGAGTTTACATACCCTGTTCAGAGTCAAAGGGCATCACAATCATATGACTCAAACCTATGTGAACTAGGCTTTCTCTAGACATAAGCAGATCATCAAAGACTGACTCCAGATTTAATCAAAGAAACAAAGGCCAGACTCATAAAAGGCGCTTGATTACAACAATGCTCCAAAAGAGAAAACAGTAAAAAAACAATCCCACCCTTATTACCATTACAATGCACCCCTTCCAGGATCCTTGGCTTTACACAATCTAAATAGCAATGGAACCCGGAACAAATAGAAGCATTATACATTGCAATCCAATCAGGGAACTAAAGCATAACATTCACATCATAACAAAACATATTATTTAGTGTCATTCCCCAAAATACTTATTTACAATATAAACACCATCTACCCCTAGGTTACAGCAAGTTTCAATCTTTTATGGTAATTACACAGTGTCCAAGTAGACTCCTTCTTGAGGGTTTGTCCTTCTCCTCACACTGCCATTGCGGTGGTGTTCAACTATAAAAAATGAGACTTTTATAGTACCATAGATTTAGAGCTACAAGGTATCTAAGAGGCCATGGAATTCAACAACCCCTATCTAACATACATACTTGCTCACACACAGACACACACACATGCTCACAGGTACACACACACACGCAAACTCACACATACACACACATATTTTAAATGAGGAAATGCAGAGCTTAAGTAATTTTCTTAGGATTAATTAATTATTAAGTTCTTTAGGCAAGATTTGAACCCATGTCCTCCTGACTATGGATCCAGCGTTGGGAAGCATATGTTAAATAAAAGCAGTCCCCCATTCTCCTAAGACTTTATAATGTCCTAGGGTCAGGAAGGTACTAACCTTTTTGTACAGATAATGCTTTGAGCCCGTTCACAGGAAATCAGATGAAGCTACAAGTTTAGGAGAGAGAATGATGACAGTATGATTTCTAATGGTACTGCTGGAGGGTTTAAGGGGAACACGCTGAAGATGACTATCACTTATGCTTCTGTTTTTGTTTTCCTTTTCTGAAACTCATGGCATAGTAGATAGAGCAGTGGGCTTAGAGTCAGGAAAGCCTACCTTCAGTTCTGGCCTCTGATACTTACTAGCTATGTGATCCAAGGTAAGCCACTTAACTATTATTTGCTTCGGTTTCCTCAACTGTAAAATGGGGATAATAATGCCTACATCCCAGGGTTGTCGTGAGGATCATATAAGATAATATTTGGGGGGAAAACATACTTAGCGCAGTGCCTGGGACATAGTAGGTGCTATATAATTGCTTATTTTCCATTAAAAATGTGATTAAAATTTTAAGGAAGAGGCACTCTTAAAGCTCATTTGTTTGGCATCATTTCTGTGAGTCTATTTTGACTCTGGCCATGTCTTTGCACTGAAACTTTCACGAATTATTCTGAAATAAGTCCATTTTTTTTACTTAAATGTCAGAAGCATGAAATGCCAGGTTCTATGAAACTTTGGCTTGTAGATTTTATATGAGTGAGTAATATTCTTTGTTTTTTACTATTTTCCTCCTTTCTGTGTCATTACCATAACTTTGTTTTAGACAAGACTCTATCTGTAGTTGAATTGACATTCAGACACTGAGATTGTGTATTGAAAATGTTGAAGTAACTGCTGACAATGAATGCAGGACCATTATGACCACTGAAAAACTGTTGTAGCAGTAGGAGTCATAGTCATAATTGTAGGCATAGTCATCATCATAGTCGTAGGAGTAGTAGCCGTAGTCATAGTGTTTGTTGTATTTAAGTACCCGGACAGCTATTGTGAATAATTCTGTGCTAAAAGGGAGAGACTGTATTGAATTACAAACAAAATTGAATTGTCAGTTCCCTGCCATGAAATTAGAGATCAACTTAAATAAAAGAGAATAGTTACTGACATTTCATCAGCAAAATTTTGTTAAAAGAATAAGAGGAAAAGTTCATAGATTTAAAACTTAAAGAAATCTTCGAGGTCATCTGGTCCAACCCAAACTGGGTCTAGAGAAATCAGGTGACTTACTCAAAGTGCACAGGTAATTAGTGTCAGAAGCAATATTTGACACTAAGTCCTCTTATTCCAAATCCGGTTCTCTTTTCAGACTCCTTTCTTTGACTCTACCCCCAAACCTGGTGAAAGCCAGCACCATATGGTGAATTGAGGATGAAACATGGGAATCAAAATGACCTAGTTTTAAATCCTGCTTCTGATACTTTTTAATTGTGTGATCATGAACAAGACAGTCTCTGAGCTAAGCTTCCTCTTAATAAAACAGGATAAAATTACAGAGAAAATCTAGCCAAATGGTTGTTGTGAGGCTCAAATGAGATTCATGCATAGATAGTATCTTAAAGCACATGTGTCATCCCTATTCATAATGTCAACATCTCTTACATGATAAAATACAATTACATATTCTAAGAATGTACATAGAATGGTCAATATCTATCATTCTAATACTGTAACATATTCTGAAGGCATAAAGTCATCATCTTTAGCTCCTGAATGTCACTGAATAGGAAATTCATTTCTGCCAGTTCATAGACTGACAAGGGATTTTGTCAAGGGTAGAACGTTGCAGAAGGCAAGTGTGTGAAAAGGACATTGTGCTATCTGAGCTGTGTGGGTGTATGAAGCTATGCTTTTTTTCCCCAGTCTTATATTTCTATTTATTCCAGGGCTTCCTGTTGTTTTCCCAACCCTGGCTAGTTTCAACCATTTGCACATAGGTATTTGATATATAACTTCTCAAAGGGCAGGAGTAATTTCCCTTCCTGTGAAGTCACTCACAGTTTGTGCTGTGAGCACCCTCTGAGCATGTGAAGCCTGCACATGGGCCTCATATTCCAGATACTCAGAGGCTTGATGGATTCTGATTTCCCTTGTTTGGGCCATTATGAATGTGTCTTTATTCTTAAAGGAGTCACTACCTGTGAAGACTCATTACTCTTTATCTGTGGTTGTTGGGGAGAGAGAAAAGGACAAAAAATATTTAGGAACACAATTTCATCTGGCTCTCTTGAATAAACAGCAGTGATATTCCATTCTGAGCCCCTTCTACCAACCCCTTTCTCAATGTGGATGGAACACAATTGTCATCTGAGAAGGCGCTGTGTTGGGGAAGCAATCTTTTCTTTTAATTGGTTTTTATTAGCCATCTCTGACACTATGAAATCATTGTCCTTTAAATGAATCAAAGTATATTATGCTAAACAGTGAAAAAGGGGTGGGGGAAGAGAAAAATACCCAAACACTGAAAACTTTCAAAGAACTAAATGTAAATAAAGAAAACCTCACAATACAGGAGCAGTCAGCATATACACTATGCTGAACCATGCTGCTCATGATAAAGTCCTATTGCAAATTCTATCAACATGCAACCTAGTGAATTCATGAGCTACTGGGAATCATAAAGTACCCATTCTGATTACAGCCAGACCCATGCTGCATAGCAAATACCAAAGCAAAGACTTTCAGGAGATTATCTTTTATTAGCTGCTGCTGTTAACAGTGCCTCTCTGGATACCCCCACACCATTTCAAGATTAGCTGAAAACCTAGTTTTAAGTGAGCTGTGTTGACAGGTGTGGCCACTCAGCTTTGTGCTCTCTCCAGTGAAATAGCATATAAAGCTCCCACTCAATGTCCTTCCACTTAAATGATGCTAATATCCCTTTGATTGGAAGGACTATGCTGTGAGTCAGCCAGACTTTCATGCCATTGCCCTTTTTTTAAGCAGAATGATTGAATAATAGGTGTTAGGAGAAAAAAATTATCATTTCCCTTCTACAGAGACATGGTTTGTTTTTAAACTCAGCAGCTTCCAAATGATGAGGTTGAATAAGCAAGAATAGACCTTAGCATCAAACAGCCAAAGGCAGACCTTGGGGTGGATGGAACCATGATCCGTCTTACAGATTTACCTGGCAGACACTTCTGCTTTGGTGTGAATATTAAGCCCTTCCTTCCCCCTTGTGGTATCATTGATTCTACTTCCATGGGAGAGTGAAGAAGCTAAATAACCCCTCTGCCTGTTATTGATGGTCATTTATTTGTATGGGAAGTGACTTATTGATTTGTTAATTGAACAGTCATCCCTCATTCTTTATCACACATACCCTGCGATTTACTACTGCCCATATTCCTTACCTAAAATTGGGCTGTGAGCAAGTTCTCAGACAGGGGCATTACTTCTGTGGTCAGACTAGCCATAGATCAAGGACCTGCTTGCCCACAGTAAATGGAAACTTCAGTCACAATGTAAATTGATTTAAAATTATTACCCCAGCCCATGCTTTATGGGTCTGATCCAGCCAAAGTCATTTGTCACCTTCTGAGCTATGGCTTCTGCCCCTAAAGTCAATTTTTTAGCCAATAGTTGTTCTGAAATGGAGGTCCAAACCAGCAGCTCTAAATCTTACTTAGATAGATGAAAGGAATCTGCGTAGTACATACCATCTGATTTTGGCTCCTCTCAAAGGGTCACATGCTCAAAGGGAGATTCCAGAGAAAACTACCTGGGATATGCTTAACAAGCATTAGTCAATTGAAGGGCTGAGGTCTTCCAAGAATTTATGAAATTCTTCCCTTAAAGGCAATGAGTTCCTGGGAGTTCTTTGTAACTGTTCCTCCGTTGTGCCATTCTTATTACCTACTATTTTGAAAACCTCCCAATCATTCACAAGAATTCTTTGATTTCTTTCTTCTCTCCCTTGGAAATTTATTTCTGATATGAACCTGAAAGATGAATTGCTGTTAATGTTAGCCATTCCCTCCAAATCATTACCAAGGGTAGGGCCAGGGGGCCAATAGCTTCTGGGCCTCTTCATGGCTAACCTCGAAATTCAGCTTGCCAGCTATGAAATAACAACATAATATAGTAGACAAAAAAGCACCAGATTCAGTCAGGAGATGTAAGTTTAAATCCAAGCTTTTCAGCTTTTTACCTATATGATATTGGGTAAGTCACCTAATATTTTTTACTTGTTTCCTAATTTGTGAATGAGCTGCTCCGAGGACATGGCCTCTATGCTGTCTTGAAATCTATGATTGCATAAGGCTCATTTTTATATTCTCATAATTCTTCAGCAGGTGATTGAAACAATTAGTCATGAAAATATTTTTGGTTTATTCTCCCTAGTTTCTTATGAAGCAGACAGCACATACATACATACATACCCACATGTGTGTGTATGTGTATGAGAAGTTTAAGAGGTTAATATAAATGGGGGAAGGAGAGTTCTAGTGCTATAATTCAGGCTCAGAGGATAATATCCATTGTCACCTTCTATTGATTTATAAACATGGATAATGTGTAATGCATATATATGTATGCATGTGTATAATTGTGAGTATACATGTAAGTATACATACATATATATGTACATATACATACATATATACATATATGTATGTATGTGTGTTTATATATGTGTGTGTGTGTATATATATATATTTATATAAGGTTGCTTTAGGAGTTGGCCGAAGTGATGTCATTGAATTAAGTGCCATTCTTATGGATCACAACTATTATTTTTTTCTCTAGAACTGTGATTTAATTGTAGTGGAAAATTCTCGATGTGGAAACTCCCTCTATGGATGCCAATCAGCAACTGATAAGTAACTTGTAATCTGAAAGAGTTGGCCAGGGGCACTGAAAATAAACATGACCTTCATGGTCATACAGCTGGTATATTTCAGAGGCAGAATTTGAACTGAACTCTGTAATTACAAAGAGTCTTTTCCCTTCTTTTACTGATAGAGTGGCCGTTTAATTTACTTGCCCATAGAAACAGATTAGCTGAACCTTGTTTTTGGACAACAGATCTGAAAACAAGACAGAATGGACAAGCAAAGAGAGTATGGAAAGCTCAATATAAGCACAAAAAAATAACATTTTTTTTTTAACAAAAAGAGCTTTAGCTTTGGAATAATCATGACTCAGTTCCCATTCCAGCTGGTCTGCTGAATGTTCTTCATGACATTGAACAAGTCCCTTAATAACTCTAGGTATCAGTTTCCTCATTTGAAAAAGAGGGGGTTCATCTAGATGTCCTCTTAGGCCCTTATTAGTTCTAAATCTTTGATCACCACTATGAAAAAAGCAGCTAGGTTCAGGGGCAGCTAGGTAGAGCAATGAACGGGCCTAGAGTTCAGAAGACCTGAGTTCAAATCCAGCCTCACACACTTACTAGATGTGTGACCTTGGGCATGTCACTTAACATTGTTGCTTCAATTTCTTCATCTATAAAATGCGCTGGAGAAAGAAATGGCAAACCACTCAAGTATCTTTCCCAAGGAAACCCAAATGTAGTCAAGAAGAATTGAGCATGACTGAAATGACTGAACAATAAAAACAAAATTGAAAAAGCAACTCTAAGTGAAAATCTAGATAATAGTAGGGTTTCTTTGCACTGTTTCCCATGCCTAGAATGTAATCCCACCTTACCTCTATCTCTTTGAATTCCTTGTTTCCTTCAAAATTTGTTTAGGCTTCATCTTCTACATGAAATCTTTCATGACCCACTGCTTCAGATGGTAGTTAGTGTCTTCCACTCTAAAATGACTCTATTTTCTATGTTCTCATACATATACATTTTATTTCTCTTGAGAGAATGCAAATTCCTTGAAGGCAGCAACAGTTTCATAATTGTCTGGGTGCCTCAATGCCTGCTATAGTGCCTGGAAGTTAAGAGACACAATAAGTGTTTGTTGGTTGATTTTTCTTCATATAAGAAAAAAGAAACTATTAACTGATTTCTCCACTCTTGCTCCCAGGAAGGAAAACATTTTGTAAAAAATGATGAAACTCTTGATTGGAATCATTTCCGGTTTTTATTGTCAACCTTCATTAAGTCTTGACTGCAACTTGTCAGTTCTTTTGTTCATAGACAAAAAATTTCATAAAATATCAAGAGTGAAAGGAACTGGGAAGATTATGTTATTCAGCTCTCACTTTTTTAGATGATGAAGTAATCATTTCTTGTTCATTCTCATTTCCTTTTTCACTGCTTAATCTACTGTGTTCCAAACCATCACGGTAAACTTGAAAGCCAGGTGGCTCAGTGGATAGAACCTGAAATCAGGGAGAGTATAGTTTAAATAGGGCCTGGCACTTTCTAGCTGTATGATCCTGGTCAAGTCACTTGATTTATACCTACCTCAGTTTCCTCATTGGTAAAATGGGGATAATAATAGCACCTACCTTCAATCATTCTTTATAGCAATCTGAAACTATGTGCAAAGAATTGTAAAACTATGCATACTCATTGACAAAGCAATACCACTAGTAGGTCTGTATCCCAAAGAGATAAAAAAAAAAAAGAAAAGGACCTATATATACAAAACTATTTATAGCAGCTTTTATAGTAGTTTCAAAGAATTGGAAATTGAGGAAATGTTCATCAATTGGGGAATAACTGAATAAGTTGTTGTATATGATTGTGATGGAATGCTATTGTACTGTAAGAAATGATGAGCGGGACAGCCTCAGAAAAACCTTGAAAGACTTATATGAACTGATGCAAAATGAAATTAGCACAGCCAGGAGAACATTACATACAGGAATGGCAATATTGTATGGTGATCAACTGTAAATGACCTAGCTATTCTCAGCAATACAATGATCCAAGAGAATTCTGAAGGATTTATGAAAAAATATTATCCATTTCCAGAGAAAGAACTAATGGAGTCATGGAATCTGAATGCAGATAAAATCATGTTTTTCTTTACTTTATGATCTTGTGGGTTTTTTGGTCTATTTTCTTTCACAATATGACTAACACGGAAATATGTTTTGTGTGACTGGACATTTACGACCTGTATCAAATTGTTTGCCTTCTCAATGAGAGGAGGAGAATGAAGCAGAGAATTTGGAACTTAAAATTTTAAAAATTAATGTGAAAATTGTTTTTTCACCAGTAAGTGGGGGGAAAATGAAATATTACATTACCTGTTTTAAAAGTACTCAGCCATTTCAATCTGCCTGATCTACCCACTGACTCCTGAATGTGTTTTCAACGTTCCCATAGTAACAGACTTTTATACTTGAAAGGAACCTCCACAGTTCCTTGCCCTATTCCATTCCTGAAAAGGAATCTTTTCTTTTTTTAATACAACATATTGGATAATCTTCAACTTCTAACAAAAGCTCTCCAGTAAGAGGAAACTCACAACCTCCTGCAACAGCCCATTACATTTTTGGAGAGCTCTATTTGTTAAGGATTTCCCCTCCTAATTTCAAGTCTAAACATACCTTTTTGTACCTTCCACACTCTGGTGAGAATAAGGAAGACATAAATCTGTCTTTCTCGTACCATTTCCAATTCTTCAGTTTCCTCAACCATAAATTATAATATTGGATCAGATGGCTTTGAAGGTCTCTTCTAACCATACATCTCTGATCCCATGATTGTAACATCCTTCAAATAATACTCAGAAGACATGGACTAAAAGGTTTCACCAAACTGGTTGGCTTTCTCTGGTGTTCCAGTTTATAAATTTCCTTCTTAAACTGTGGCATCTAGAATGGAATATAATATTTCCAGATTTGAATTGACCAGAGCAAAAATCATCACCTCTTTATGGTTAGAAGATTGCTTTCCTCATGCAGCCCCAAACTGCATTCTCTTTTTATTTTCTTTTTATTGCAACATCACACTTTTAGTTCATATAGAGGTTACAGTCCACTAAAATCCTCAAATCTAGGGATGGGGCCAAGATGGCAGCACGAAAAGAGGAACTCCCTTGAGCTTCCCCCCAAATCCCTCCAAACACCTGTAAAAATGACTCTAAACAAATTCTAGAGCTACAGAATCCATGAAATGACAGAGTGAAACAAGCCTCCAGCCCAAAACAGCCTGAATGGTCCCTGAGAAGAGTCTTATCATACCATGCTGGGATTGGAGTGCAGCCCAGCATGGGTTGTGCCAGGGCAGACCAGGCCAGAGCCAACTGAACAGAGCAGGCCTCAGGGCACTGAATCACTGGCAGCTGTGGCAGTTTCCAGACCTCTCTACTAAAAAACACCAAAGATAACTTATCAGATCAGTGGGAAAACTGTTGGACTTGGGTGAGAGAAGGGCAAGGTCCTGCTCCAGCTCTGGGGGGCAGGCAGAGGTGGCTGCAGCAGTGGCAGCAGCAGCAGCAGTGCCAGCAGCAGCAGCAGCAGCTGCTGCTTTCAGAGCTCCAGGCCCACAGACAGTAGGGGGAATCAAGTGGCTGACCAGAGCAGGAGTGTGCTGATCTCCTGGCTGGCACTAAGACAGGGTTCTCTTGATTTGCCTTGCTTGGATCTGGGATGCAGTCCTGGTTGGCAGTCCTTGGGGTAGGAGGAGTGCTGGTGTGGCAGAGCTTTTGGTGGCTGTGGAGAGAGAGTCCTCCTGGAAGTTATATGGCAGAAAGGAGTACTTGCACTTATAGACAAAAGCACAGATCAGGAGAGGAGTATCATACCCCCTCAGAATAGAAGTAGCTCTGAAAACAGCAGTGCAAACCCCTGAAGCTTGGGACAGAGCACTCACCACTATGGAAGCAGTCACACCCCTGACAAAGAGCTCAAAAGTCAAGTAAATGTCAGGTAAAATGAGCAGACAGCGTAAAAGGACTCAGACAATAGAATCTTTCTTTGGTGAAAAAGATTAAAATATACAGCCAGAAGAAGTCAACAAAGTTAAAGATCCTACATCAAAAGCCTCCAAGAAAAATATGAATTGGTCTCAGGCCATGGAAAAGCTCAAAAAAGCTTTGGAAAATCAAGTAAGAGAAGTAGAGGAAAAATTGGAAGAGAAATGAGAGGGATGCAAAAAATCATGAAAAACAAATCAACAGCTTGCTAAAGGAGACTGAAAAAAACACTGCAGAAAATAACACCTTAAAAAATAGACTCACCCAAATGGCAAAAGAGGACCAAAAAGCCAATGAGGAGAAGAATGCCTTAAAAACAGAATTGCCAAATGAAAAGGGAGGTTCAAAAGATCACTGAAGAAAATAATGCCTTAAAAATTAGAATAGAACAAGTGGAAGCTAGTGACTTTATGAGAAATCAAGAAATTATAAAACAGAGCCAAAGGAATGAAAAAAAATGGAAGACAATGTGCAATATCTCATTGGAAAATCCTCTGACCTGGGGAATAGTTCCATGAGAGATAATTTAAAAAATTATTAGACTACCTAAAAAAGAGCCTAGATATCATCTTGTAAGAAATTATCAAGGAAAACTGCCCTGATATTCTAGAACCAGAGAGTAAAACAGAAATTGAAAGTATCCATCCCTCGCCTCTTGAAAAAGACCCTAAAGTTCTCAAATCTTTTTCAGACAACTGATGTCTAGCTATGCCTCCTTTGTTTTGTGCTTATAATGTTCATTTTTGAACATGTTTAGATTATTTATCATTATTGCATTTTATTTTATTAGATGAAATTAGAGGGGTTTTTTGGTTCTATAGTAAGCTCCTTGACAGCAGGGGTTATATCTTCTCCTTCCTTGTAATTGCTTCAGGGACTACCATCATGCTTTGCATACACATGAGAAATATGAAATAAATCTCCTGATTTAATTAAGGAATAAGAAAGAATATCCTTGTAAGTCTTCAAAATATGATAGACTCCCATTGGCTGTTAAATATTAGGCAAAGACACCTTCCTCTTGATTTCATTATTTATGAAGTTTTGATAAAAAGTGGATATGAGAAATAGTTCATTTCTAAGTAAATGATAAGAAACTATGTAACTTGGCAGTCTCCTATATTACTTTTGGGTCCATAAACTGGTCTGTTTCTCTAGCTTTACAAATGCTTTAACATTGTGACGCTTGCTGCTATATGTGAAAGGCCATCAGGTAGTATGGCAGATTACAATCAATTCTACTTGATGCATATTTGTGACTTCTCAAATAGCAGAAAGAAAGAAGAAAGGTTATTTCTACTGCCATTTCCATAATGCATTGATTAACCCTGTAGACAGGAACTTGTTTGTTTTTGTTATTCTGTCATTTTCAGTCATGTCTGACTCTTCTTGACCCCATTTGGGATTTTCTTGGCAAAGATACTGAAGTGGTTTGCCATTTCCTTCTCCAGCTCATTTGACAGATGAGAAGCTGAGGCACACAGGGTTAAGCGGCTTGCCTAAGGTCACACAGTTAGTAAGTGTCTGAGGCTGGATTTGAACTGATGAAGATACATTTTTCTGATTCCAAGCCTAGTGCTACACTCACTGCATCACCTAGCTGACCCAAGTTCAAATCCTGACTCAAACAACTACTATCCATGAGACCCTAGGCAAGCTGCTTAATTCACATATGCCTCAGTTTGCTCATTTTTAAAAATGAGAAGGTGGGACTTGATAACCGCTAAAATCCCTTCCAACTCTAAAACTATGTTCCTATAGTGATTCACCTCAGGTAAGCTGCATCCATGAAGTCACTAGGTCACTCCGTACTATGCTAGTTGTTTCTGAACCTCTAGGAAAATGACTAAATGTGGTGTATAGACACAATGAGACCTGACAAATGGAACATTCTGTGCTGTTTGTTATTGTTGTTTTGCTGTTTTTGTTTTTTTTTCTCATGATAAATATTCTTAGCCAAACAAAAGAACTCTTTCACAGCGGAAAATGCTGCCAGACACCGTAGACCTCTGCAATCATGCTGATTTATTCTGCAAATATCTTAGCCAAATACTTCTTTTGCTGGCTTTACTGTAACATTCTGTCTATAATAATGTAAAGTGGCTAGTGCATGGAATCACACATGTGTTTTTGCTATTATTACTCCTAAATGAAATACTTTGACTGCACACAATCACAAATATAACTGCATGCAAAAATCTCCTCAAGATGAGCACCTGTTACCAGATCTATTCTTGCCTGTGTCCTCAGTTCCATCATGTTGCCTTTGGTGATGTGCTAACACTGAGAAGCAACAATGTTAATGTTTCTTTTAGTTTAAGGAATAAAATTATAATCTTGGATCATTGTCAACTGCCCAATGGAAAAATCAAGTCCATATGGTTAATAAATTCTATCACTGTTTAGTTAGCTAATTCAATTTGGGGTTCAAATTTAAGGATTTTGCTGCCTTAAATATCTTAATGAATAGAAAAAGAACATGACATATTTCCCACAAATGAACATGAAGTAAAATGAGCTTAAAAATCACTATGCTCAGAGGTATCATACTTCAGTATTTCAAGGATTTGTAATTTCATCAGACACTTTGCCTACTAATGCAGAATATAACCCTTATTCAGTTTATTTGTTGGAGAAGTGCTGTGGCTAAGAAGCTCATCATTCAAGACACAAAGCTGATGCTGAGCTTTTCTGAACTTTGTTACACCAAACTGGGAACCCCAATATGAAAGAGTCTGTTTTAAGAAAAAGACAAATGAAATTGGAGTGCATGTGTCTATGGTTTAATTTCCCTCAAGCTGGGTTGACATGCATTTCATCATGGGAGTTACAGCGCAAAACTGCCCCCCCACAAGGGTGGGGCAGTTCGAAAGTGCCTTGATTTGGAATTGGGGGGTACATGGTTATATGCCCTTCAAAGAGTAGGTGATCCCAAGGGGTGCCAATCAACCCTGATTAGTCAACATGCAGGGAGGTGGGCTATATTAAAATAAGGTCTTTAGTATGTGACTTAGGTCACTTAATCCTGATCAAGGAGACATCACTTTCTATAGCATCTGTCTTGACAATAAGGAAGAATCAACATTTTCCCAGACCTATCTGGGCAACATAATGAGCAGGAATAGACCCATTCAGATTAAGTCCTTCTGAAGAAGGATGGAACTTTGAAAGAAAGAAGGATGAGGAAGGTCTGAGTTTCCAAGATAATGATTACTAAGAAAAATCTTTTTTTTTTACAAAACCAATACCAGGGCTATGTGGTACATGATATAGGTCAACACTCAAAAGATTTCTCTTGTCCTGTAGTTTGGTAGGGCCTCACAGTGCCTTTGTTCTGGTGGCATAGATTTCAGAAACCTATTGTCGACTCCACTCTGTAATGAAACATTGTTAGGCAGAAGAAATGTTATAGTTTTATATGTTTAAAATATTAATAGTTTGGGCCAGAAAGACCTAAGTTGGCATGCCACCCTCATACTCTTAATTGGGAAAGACACTTAAATCTCTCCTTGCCTTGGTTTCTTCATCTATAAAAAATGAAGTTTCACTTGATATTCTTTAAGGTTCCTTCCAGCTCTAAATCTATGGTCATATAATTTATATGGTTCCTTTATTCCCAGGGTATGAAAACAATGCAAGATTTATCTTTTTATCTTTTATCTTTTATTTTATCTGCCTTATTTTAGTGAACAAACATTGTTATTCTGTTTACATTTTGGAACACATAGGCATAAAGAAACTGTCTGTTTTCTGGAGATTGTGCAGAGAATAACTAGAGATTCAAGAATAAAATGTGTTTTATTCAGAATTCTAAATCTGTTATGTTCTCTGCTTGACAAAATGACAGCATCTTTCTGCAGGAAATGCATATCACAAACCCACAATCACTATCTATTTAAATGAGCAATAGGGGTACCAATGGTAAAAACAGGATATAGTTTAAAGGGACTCTCATTACCAAAATATGTCTCTCTGCTTCTGATTTTTGAAATCTTTTTTGAGAAGAGTCACAGAAAACATAGGAAAGAATCAGAGCTTGGCTATGACCAACTGATTGCAGATAGCAGTCACCACCACCCTAGTTAAAGAACATGCCTGGGTAAGTTTTATCATTCTTGAATAACCTTCTGAGCTATAAACACTATGCAAATGTAAGAACTGAGGAGGGGAAAAGCACTGCTTCTGTCACCCAAAATAGATGCTTAAGTAAACAAGTACAGAACATAGAAATTTGTTTTTCTAACTCTGCCACATGCTTTGTTTTCAGGAAAATACAAACTTCCTTAGATAATGCACTCTAAATCTAATGAAAAGAAAAGCACCCAGAAGGATCTAATTTTAAAAGGATTAAGGTATTTGGGTAACTACTTGACTATAGTCTTTTTATTCATCAACCTCCTCATCATCACCATCACTACCACCACCATCATCAAATAGTCTTTACTGTATTCCTTAATCCTTTTATTTTCTTTTTACTCCTAAGAAGGTGACATAATTCCTCTGGAGTCTTTGTATACTCAGTCATTGCCTGAAGCTACAATCCTGCTGTATAATCATTGAGAGAGAGGCTTTCAAGAAATTTCAGTTGTTATCCAAAACAACATCTCATCAGCTAGTGTGAGAAAAGAATAACCACTTTGATTTAGCAGCTTCCATGCCTTTTGGCTAAGCCAAATTTTTCCTTTACTCTGAAACTGTCATGGGGATGGGGAATGCAGTCATAGCAGCTACACCACCATGAAAATCAGCAGTCATGCATGCTGCCAACTTCAGTCCTTTCTCTGACCCTGGCCACACGCCAGATTGGTACCAAGCACCCTGGCTTTAGCTGCAGGCTAGTGCCTCTTATAGCAATAATATATCTCCTCCTAACAAGGGACACATTCTCCATCTTCCAACTCCCTCTGACATAAACACTGAGAGGAAAGCCTTCTTAAGATTTATTTTAGCCCATTTGACTGCTCCTAGGGCACAGTAGCTGCCATGAAGTGTGTCTAGCTAACCTTACACCAGTTACCACAGTGAGTGCTCCCCAGGGAGTCATATAGTCTGCCTGAGTGGGCTAGCTCTGGCTCATTCTTTTCTAGAATCTATATCATAAAAATAACTCACATGTATATAGTACTTTAGAGGTAGTGTTTCACAATGACTGCATATCAGGATAAGAGTAGAGAGAAACCTGGGTTGAAATATGAGTTTTAACAC
This sequence comes from Trichosurus vulpecula, assembly GCF_011100635.1. NCBI lineage: Eukaryota > Metazoa > Chordata > Mammalia > Diprotodontia > Phalangeridae > Trichosurus > Trichosurus vulpecula. The sequence goes on along the minus strand of NC_050578.1, from coordinate 94,349,016 downwards.
TTACTACTACTATTTGACCCTGGGCAAATTACAGAATGTCTGAATTCCTCTGGAAAATACCTAGGGCTTAGGTTCTAAGGCATAGATGGCAAAACTCCAGTCCATGTTAATACAAGTAATTACCACTCTGGGAGGTCTATCACACTGAAGAAATCATAAATCCATTGAACATACAGTGAGAAGCGATGTATCTTAGTGGATAAGTCACTGGACCTGGAGTCAGTAAGAACTGTGTTCAAATCCTGCCTCAAATATTTGTTAATTGTGGACCCCTGGATGAGTCACTAAATTTCTATGGGCTCAGATGCCCTCTATGTAAAATGAGGACTTGTTGGTATCTAAAGTCACTTACAGATATAAATCTATGATACAATGCTCAAAGATGTAGATATTTCTTTTCACATAATGATCCTAGCAAGTAGATAGAAGCATGTGTAAAAAGCAGAGATTCAGATATAGAAGTTATTACTTTATGAATTTTAAAGAGGAGGAAATAATATATCTATTACATTTCAAGGCCAGTATTTGATGCCAGCTGTTGCCTGACTCTGTCTAGCATTCTTTCTAACACACCGTGATGTCATGTTAATTTTGACTTTAGCCCCCTGGCAGGGTACCTGAGATCAAGACAGTAATTTAAATTCTTGGTCTCTCAGCCAGATTTTGCAGAACACCCTTTCTATAGCATGTTTTCTTAAGAAATGCCCTTTCCACACTTTCATACTTTCATTTTTTAACCCTAAGCTCAAAAGTTTGAAGGCTGAAATAGAATTTTCATTTCTTCCTTCTTGCCTCTCCTCTTCCCAACTTTCCTAACACTGTTAAGGACACCACCATCTTCTTAGTTACCCATGTTCAAGAAACTTGGAATTATGCTCAACTCCATAGTCTCACACAACCCAAATGTCCAATCCGTAATCAATTTTCTTTGTTTCCACTTCCGCAATATTTCTCATACACCTCCCCTTCTCTCCATTGATATGCCCTCCATCTTCATCATCATTGCCTGGCTTACTGCAGTAGCTGATGGCTCTATGCAAGGCTGCCTCACTTAAATCCAAAACTCATGTAAGTCAAGATATCACGTCATGATGTAATTGGTCTTCTTCAAAAATTAAGGATGAACAGCAACAAGAATGCCTGCCACACAGTAAGCTTTAATAAATTCTAATCAATTGACAGACTACATGGGCTAATGCTATCCCTTTAACAGACACTGTAATAATAAAAATTGAAAGAGCATTTGATAAGTCATGTTCTTTTGTCATACAAGATTTAAAGAATATTTTGTACCTGGTAAAAGAACCAGAAATTATCAGACATTAGACTTGAACTAACCCTCTCTTCTACATGTGACTCCCCATCTCTGTCCCTCTAGCTCCCCATTTTCCTATGTCTCTGTCAATCTCTAGCTCTCTCCTCTCCTATCATACTTTTTTCTGTCTTCCTTGAGTTTTGAAGAATCAGGCCCATTAAGTGGCTATCTCCGCACTCAGCCCCCAGGACATTTGACAGACCTTTCCTTACCTCTAAGCATGTATAATTTAAAATATTCTACAATATTTTTTACAAAAATATAATGGCACTATTACTAAAGGCAATGACTCCTAAAAGTGTGAACAAACATAAAAGGGAAGGAGCACTGCAAGTGATAAAGGAGGGTGATGTCTTGCTTGGTTTTCAAAAAAGCTTAAAAAGTTTCATCAAAACAAGTCATGCTAGACTACCTTCAATTGGCACTATGCAAAGAATAGAATGTAAGGAGAGGTTGGGGAAAGGAGGCTATTGCAATGGTCCAGGAAGTCATAGCAGCAGGAATAGAAACAAGGGGATGGATGCTAATGATATTGCTGAAGTAAAATTCATAGGGTTTGGCAACTTGTTAAAGAAGAGAACTAAAATGGAGGGAAAAATCAAAATGACAAGGTTTTAGACATGGGAGATAAGATGATGAATAGAGCCACTGACAGAAATTGAGTAATTGTAAAGAAGAAAAGTTTTTGGAGAAAGATACGTGAGCAGGGTTATTTTGAGTTTGAGATGAGCCCTCTAGTTGGTGATGTCCTGCAGGTAGCTGAAGATGCAGGTTACTATCTTAGGAAAGTGACTGGAGACATAAGATACAGATTTGGAAGACATTTCTTGAAGTTTGGAAAGTATATACTTGACCTTTCTTATTTGAAAGTTTCATACATTTTCACAATAAATTTTCTCCATTATTCAGTGTCTTGGTAAAGCATATGTAGTTATAAAGTATATAAGTATCAAGGGACAAATGGATTATATGTGTCCTGTTAATTCTAAATTTCACATTATGATTTAAATATTGTCCATGGCTACTTGAAACAAACTGTAAAATTTGAATTTTGTCTGGACTTGCTTGAAGCAAATTGTGGAATTTGGAAGGGAACAGTAGATTTTTTGTTCATTTTTGTACTTATTTCTACTCTTTGAATTAAATGAAAATTCACTCTACTGGCAAATGATGTTTACCTACTTCATAATCTAATATGATTTCCTTCATTGCTCAGGGGAAGAGTACAAACTATTGGGAGTCTAAGATGCAGAATTCTTTACTCTTGCATCTCTCTGGTAATCACAAAATTTGCTACTTTTGTGGCTTAGTTGATTGAAGTCCAAAGATACTAGCTCCACTTATTTCCTGGGATTGAGTCTTTCTTACAAGGAGTCTTCAAGACAAGGAAATGACACACTTGACACAGGCTAGAAATCATCACTTCTAGATACTGTATGAATGCAGTCTATTCTAGAATTATGTTCCTTTAAATGTCACACATGCAGTCATCTCCACCTTCTGTATAGGGGTCTGTGAATCTGTAACAACAATGTTGCTTGCCACTACTGTGGCTGTGTAAGACCAACAATACCAGCATACAGGAAAGGCTACTAACATAAGTTCCTTGATCTGCTTTTTCTAAGGAAAGAAACTTTAAGGGGTTAACAGTCTCACTTTAATCAAACACACATATATCATTCACTTAGCTCAGGAGGAAAAGCCAACACCTTGAACTTCAGAGAAAATACAAACAGACAATATAAGAAGATCAACATTTCTGTCTAACATCTCAGTACATAGTTACCAAGGAAGTACCAACATCTGGGCTTTTTCCAAGGCTGGGGGAGGGAGGGTGGGGTGCTCCAGCAGCTACCCAGAGTCTCCACATCAACACTCTTCTGGTGAGTGAGATCCCCAAACAAAAACTAGCCTCTTAGTTTATATACCTTTCTTAGGGCCTGAAGGCTTCAAACCTAATCAGCAAAAGGGTGTGGGCCTAGGGATTTGCACCTAGTAAAACTTAATCAAAGGAACTTGATTGCTTTAGAATTCTAAAAGAGAAAACAGTGAAAAAAAAGTCCCATCTTAATTACCAATACATAATCTAGTATGTATGGATATTTTATAACTTAAATGTGGGAGGGGAAACCTTCATCATCAACATAATTGGCATTTTGAAACAAGCTGGTTGCTGAAATTCATTAGATTTCACTAGAATGTCCATGACACTAATTTAATAATAATAACATCTCACATGTAAATTGTTATTGTTGTTCAGCTGTTTCAACGACATCTGACTCTTTGTAATCCCATTTGGGGTTTTCTTGGCAAAGATACTAGAATGGTTTGCTCTTTCCTTCTCCAGCTCATTTTACATATGAAGAAAATGAGGGAAACAGTATTATGTGACTTGCCTCAAGTCATACAGCTAGTAAGTCTCTGAGGTAGAATTTGAACTTGTGTCTTCCTGACTCCAGGCCTAGTGCTTTATCCACTGTGCCACCTACTTGTATATAACTGATACAATTTGCTTAGAATGAGCACCTTTTGCCCCAGAGGGAAAGGATGGGGAGTGAACATGGAAAAGACTAGTATCCCGGTGAGTATAATAAGTGCAGCCCCTAACCCCAAAGGAATTTTCCATTTTCTGTGTTTATCATTTCTTTAATTATTTTTTTTTATTTGACATAAAAAAACTTATAGGCCCTGACATCCCTGAACAGCCAGTCGAGTTCTGGGCAAGGCTGGTTGCCTAGCTCTATCTCAGAAACAGAAACAGTATGGAGACTTAGGCTAAAATCCAGGTGCTTTGGGACATGTACCTTAAGATTCATCTGCTTACTATAGATAAACTCCAACAATGAGAATAACTGAGAGTGAAGAACTGTCTCTATACAAGAACAGTCTAGTGAAAAAAGGTGTTTGCAAAGCAATAGAAGTGGAAAGATCATTGGATTTGGAGGCAGAGGACCTGGATTCAAATCCCATCTCTGCTATGACTTTGAGCAAGTCATTTAAGTCCCTTGGGCACCATTTGTCTCATCCATAAAATGAGGGAGTTAGATTACAAGACCTCTGTGGTCCCTTCTAGTAACAGATCTGTGATCTCTGATCCTACTGCATTTTCCAGACAATAACCCTTTTTGGTAGAGAGTAAAAATATTTCCTTCATCATTTTATTAATAAGAAAATTGAATGTCATGGAGATTATTATTCCCCCAAGGTCCTAAAAACTATTAACTGGTGAAGGGAATTCCAAAAACATTTTCTGACTCCAAATCCATCAATTTTTCCACTATACGCCAAGACCTTTAAGTCAGACACTAAATTTGGACATCATTTATTCTTTTTGTACTCCAATTTTCCTAATGAAGAAAAATCAGAGTGTATCTCAACAGGTTGGTATCCATCTTAAAAATATTACACAGAACAGCAAGTTTTCAATAGTTTATTTTTGGATAGTGTTTTCATGCAGTATTACTAAAAAATTTGCAGTGACAGGGGCCCATCCCCCAGGATTTGTCTTTGTTTTTCTCCTGTTTGTCATTAAATTAGTAAATGGATGTTTTGGATAAGACCCTTACATCTACATTACAATATGGATCCAGATATGCTGTTATCTATCCAGAACATTTGGACATGTGCTAACTACTCAATGGGAGAATTAATTTGAGCATGGCCAGTAACTCCTCCTTTTAGGCAAGTTGCCATTAGTTCCTCTGTTCAATTCCCAGAAGTGAAGAACTGCCCCTTCTATACCCTCTTCCTAATATTTGCTCTCATCTTTGCTCCCTTAAAAGCACAAGTTTCTACCAGCACCCATAGAATAAGTGAATCCATGCAAAAAATGTTAAAGAACTAGAAGAGGAAGCCTTGATAAAAAACATGGCTTACTGGTCAAGCAAGGTCTTTGTTCTAGTCAAAGTGAGTTAATTTTGCTCCCTCTTGGTTTCCATACTGAAATGCCAAGTTCCCACCCCTCTTCCTGTTTCCTGCTTTTTTTTAAGGTCTAGCTCAAATGCTATCTCCTACATACCACATTCCCTTCTCCCCGAACTAGAAGTGAGCACTTCTTCCTCAGAAGGAAAATAATGCTTTATGCCTCCCTTAAATGTATATTCAAATTCTTTCTTTAGAAGATAATCTCCTTGAAAGTGGAGACAACTTCATTTTTGTCTTTGTATTCCTAGAGCCTATCCCTGTATCTGCCACATGGTTGGAGTTTATATTTTTGTTGATTAATAGAACTAATTATAAGACCATAACATTTGAAACTGGAAAGCCCTCAAAGATTATTCAACACTCTGACTTCACAGGTGAGACAACTGAGACTAAGAGGGGTTAAGTGGTTTAGCCAATGTCTCCACATTTGCACATGGTCTATGAGATAGTGGTATATCTCTTAGTAGAAGAATAGGGAGAGGTCCAACTCAGAAATGTTTCCTAATTCCTCAAAATAGCAGCAGTCTTCTCTCTCCTGCTCAACCTCCCCTACATTTAACATACTTTAACTTATATCCTTATGTGTGTCCCTATCATTGTGTCTAAAATATGTTAGTTGAAGTTTTCAGGTCATAAAGTAAGTGTGGGAGATGAACAAGTATTTATGGTCTTTTAGGTACAGAGAGACAAAACTGGATTGGAAAGGAGTTATAAAATACCTCTGCTAGCTTCATGTGTCAAGCTGTAGGTTAAGTGTTGATTAAATATCAGAATGTCAAGTTGGCAAATTTTCTTCCAACATATTTGCTAAAAATGCAATCTACTTAATGTAAAAAATAGGACCAGAGTCTGTTGATATAACTCTCTGTGACTGTAAATTATTTGAATAAGAACTGCCATTTCTTATATTGTATAGTTCAGTAAATGCCCAGGTGCCAATGTGAGAATAGGCAAGGTTTAAAATAATAAGAAAAAAACCATCCAGTTGAGCAGTAAAAACTAATGAATATCTGCATTATCTGAAAGAGCTATCAAATGACATAAAAACCACTTTATAAACCTTAAAATATGATGTGATTTATTATTATTATTATTTTAATAGCAATAGTAGTAGTGGTAATACTAGTAGTAATAGAGTAGTTACCTATTCTTATTAATGTTAGGGATGTCTTTCTCATCCCTGCAGCAGATTTCTTAGACAACTTTATATTGCACATCAACTTCCAAAAGGCTTTCCTTATTTTTAATATACTAAAATCAAACCTGGACAATTTGGAAGCCACCTACCTATTCACCACTGTGATAGTTCCTCCTAGGCTCTCTGGGGTACACAGATTTCAAAGAATCTCATAAAGGGAGGGATGACAGAGGCCATAAAATTAAGCACACATATAAACAAGAATCCATTCTACAACATAATTAGCAGATGAACTTTGCATGAAGACCTCCATTAGGTGATACTGTACCATCTCATTAGGCCTCTAGAGGCTTTCTCATTAGTGACAGCCCATTCAATGTTTGAGCTGAAACATTGAATAGGGAATTTTCTATTACATGCAACTTCTACCCATTTCTCCTGTTATTCCCTCTTGGTAGAGATGAATAAATCCAATCTTTACACATAATAAACACCAGTACACTGGTACTTTTACGCAAAGATATTTCACATTGACATAAAACAGGTTTTCAAATGCAGGGTTTTTCAAACATCTTAGGCCAATTTTAAGCTTTATTGGCTCCGTATTTTTAACAGGTCAATATTGTACAAAGACATTGGGGACACCATGTAAATTAAGACAGCATTAGTAACCCTTGTGTTCTCTTGTTTCTTCCTTAACTAATCCAAAGGGCATTTATTAAATATCTACACATTACAGGCCAGTTATGGACACTGAGAATTAAAAGAGAAAAAAAAAAACCTCACTCTACAATATCCTGGAGGGGAAAGAGAGGGTGGAGAGGTAGAGGGGGATAGAATATGCATACCTAGATAAAATGTAAACACAAACTACATACAAAAAAAACTCAAAAGTATTTATGGCATGCTAAACATTAAGGTCCAAAGGAAAACATTAGGAAAATGGACTCTTCCAGGAGATCCCCCTAATATGATCCTTAAAAGAAATTAAGGATATAAGGGGAAAAGCAAAGATGTAGAGATAAAAGAAAAAAAAATTGCAAATTGGGTGGGTTGGCTATCATGTAGAGTATGGGAAGGGGAGTAATGTGCAATAAAGCTGGAAATGTAGGCTGGATCCTAATGGGAAAGGTAAATGAAAGCCAAGTTGTGAGAGACTTTAAAAATCAAATAGAGGGGCTTATATTTTCTCATAGTAACAATAGGGAGTCACTAGAGCTTCTTGAATAGGATAGTGACATGATCAGACCTGTGCTTTAGAAGTGTCAATTTATTAGCATCTAATTTAGGAAAGTGATGAAAATAGGAATGCCCTTTGATCCAGAAATCCCACTGTCAGGCATAGATACCAAGAAGTTCAAAGTTAGAAGAAGAGTGCCTTCTCCTTTATTATCCCCCTCCAATATTTTTTATCCCCTTCCCATTCTATCTCCCTACTAAGATGGATTTCTCTATATAAATGAGTGTGTATATATAGTCTTCCCTCTTTGACCTAATTCTAATAAGATTGAGGTTCAAGCATTGTTGCATTCCATTTTCCCATTCACAATAAAACCTATTCTTTGTCTTATAGCTTCCTAAAGTTGGTGGTACCACCCTCGGAGGGGGGTACTGGAATGATCCAGGGGGGCAGTAGTAGCGTCGAGTGCAATTGGAGGGCATTGAATAAAAATATGGGGGCAGTGGAAGCATAAGGAAAGAAGAGAAGATAAGAAAATTTTGAAAAACTGTACATGTTTCATCTATTGTGGAACAGATGTAGGGATTGCATTATTTTCTAAGTAAACACACAAAAATACAAATTATAACCAATCAGTGGTCAAGTCTGCCACCATGTCTTAATGAGTGAGTGTTGGCAGATGAGTATGTTGCACGTTGGCCAGAAGTCCAGCTTGCATCAGCAGGAATATGTGTATGTAATGACTTATTTACAATATGATACTATACAGTTACATGACATAATATTGTGTCATCAAAATTTCAATGCAGGAAAAAAACACAAATTTGCAATAAATTATTAAATTTAAGATGAGTAATTTAAAATATATATCTTATGTATTTTAAAATAACACAAATGAAAAAAAAAGAATTAAAGAAACTAGATTTCCAGGGGGGTACTGAGTATTTTTTAAAGGGGGCAGTAAACCAAATAAGTTTGGCAACATCTGGTCTACTTGATGTGAGAAACTTTGCCCCATTCTACTTCCCCTTCCCCCTTGTCCCAGTGCATGCCTCTTTCTCACTCCTACATTCTTATTTTTTGGAGATCTTCTCAAAACAATTGAATCATACCCCTGTCCACTGAATATGCAGATTCCTTCTAACTACCCTAATAATGATAAAGTATTTAGGAGTTGCATCATCATCTAGGCATGTAAACAGTTTAACTCTACTGAGTCCCTTATGGTTACAGACAATTTTTCCATAAATTAGCATTATACCAAATTTGTCTCCTCTGTAAATGGGCAGCAAGACCCCCCCATGCCTCAACATCACCCCCACTGGCTGGGCTCAGGCTCCTGGCAAGCAGGGGTACATGCAGTGGTAGGGTCAGTAACTGTAACAGCAACACCAGTGCAGCCTGGAGACAGAAGTCTTCTCTGCTCCAGGCACTAAAGATTCTCTAGGTAGAAGGCTGGGGCAGTCATTGAAGCCTCTCAGCCTGTGGAGTAGGGCCATGTGAAGCTGAAGAAGGGAGGCAGAGGTGGAGGTCTGTAGAATTATTGACTTATGGTAAGTGAAAACTGTCTATACCCTTTCATGTTTACCTTTTTATGCTTCCCTTGAGTCTTGTATTTGAAAGTCAACTTCTCTATTCAGCTCTGGTCTTTTCATCAGGAATGCTTAGAAATCCTCTATTTCATGAAATATCTACCCCCCCCCCCCCAATAATTATACTCAGTTTTGCTGGATAGGTTGTTTTTGGTTGTAATCCTAATCTTCTGGAATATCATTTTTCAAGCTCTTTGCTCCTTTACTGTGGAAGCTGCTAAATTTTGTGTGATATTGACTGTGATTCCCTAGAATCTAAATAGCTTCTTTCTAGTTCTTTGTACTATTTTCTCCTTGACATAGGAGCTCTGGAATTTGGCTATAATATTCCTGGGAGTTTTCATTTTGGGAACTCTTTCAGGAAGTGATTAGTGGGTGTTTTCAATTTTTATTTGACCCTTTACACCTAAGATATCAGGGTAGTTTTCCTTTATAATTTCTTGAAATATGATGTGTAAGCTCTTTTTTTATCATGATCAGAAAGTCCCATAATGCTTCAATTATCTCTCTCAACATATTTCTGAGGTCAGTTGTTTTTCCAATGAGGTATTTCACCTTTTCTTCTATTGTTTTCATTCTTTTTTACTTTATTTTACTGTTTCTTGATGTTTCATGGAGTCATTAGCTTCTACTTGCCCAATCCCAATTTTCAAATAATTATTTTCTTCAGTAAGCTCCTGTACATCTTTTCCATTTGGCCAATTCTGCTTTTTAAGTAACTATTTTCTTCAGTGAATTTTTGTGCCTCTTTTACAATTAGGTCAACTATGTTTTTTTTTTTAAAAGACATTATTTTCTTCAGTATTTTTGTGCCACTTTTACCAAACTCTTAATTCTCTTTTCATAATTTTCTTGCATCAATTTCATTTATTTTCCCAATTTTTTTTCTCTACCACTCTTATGTCATTCCTTAACTCTCATAGGGATTCTTGCTGACCTTGAGTGCAATTAGCATATTTCTTTGAGACTTTGGTTGTACCTGTTTTCACATTGTTATCTTCTTCTAAGTTTATGTCTTGGTCTTATCTACCACTATGGTAGCATTTTATGGTCAAGTTTTGTTGTTGTTGTTGTTGCCATTGTTTGCTCATTTCTTCAGTTTATTTCTTCTCTTTTAGCTCTACATCAAAGTTAGGCTCTGCTTTCCTGAATGGGAAAAGTCACTGTGTCAAACTTCAGAATTTTTTGTCCTGCTGTTTTCTGAACTAGTTCTGGGGGTCTGCAAGTATGGTTTTTTTTTTTGGTGCTTCCAAAGTTGTATTATCCAGGGAGAGGTGTGGTGATTGCTCTCCTAGTCTGCACTCTGGTCTTTATTCATAAAGGGCCCCCATTCCTCTGCAGGTGCAAGTACTAGTGTGCCTCATGGTCCTAGAACTTTGACCAGATCCCCTGCTCTCCTGCAGCCACAAGCGCTAGGACTCCTCTTGGCCCTAGAACTGTGACCAGGGTTCCTATTCCCTTTTAACTGCTCATAAGCTCTTCTCCATCTTCTGGACCTGTGACCCAGAACTCTTCATGGGTCAACGGAATTGCCAATCAGCACCAGTTACTCCAGTTCCAGCAAAGGGTTCCCTGTAATCTCTTTCTGTCCAGCTGTCTGACTCCCAAACTGTCTCTAGGTTGAGAATTCCCAAAGCTTCTGCTACTTCTAATGTCAATGCCCCTTTCAAGGCCCATCACTGGTGCTCCTATTGAGTTCTGGGCCTGTGGCCACCCTAGTATTACAGACCTCTCCTGCATAACTCCAAAGTTGTTTTAGGCTGGAATAATATTTCCCTCTAACCTCTTGTTGGCTCTGCTGATCCAAAAGTAGATTTGAGGCATTATTTTAAAGTTATTTGGATGCAAATTTCAGAAGAATTCAGCTGCATACCAGCCTGTGCTCCACAATTCTGGCTCCACCCAAAATATTGGAATTTACATTTTGATAAGAATGTTATCTATGCTATTATGGAAATATCCAAGGTTCTATTGATAGGTAGTACTGAAAATCATTCCTATTAACATACAGACTCATTTTAGAACCAGGTTTTACTATATTCAAGGCACAAACTCAGAGTTCTAGATGACCGTTGAGCAATGTACAAAATTCTCTTGAGGCTTATATAGTTTTAGTTACATTGGAAAAAAAGGAAGATACAACTAGGATTTACATTTTAAAGACAAGCTTGTAAAATTTATGGAAAACAAACAGGGAGGAAGATGGTTTACATGTCAAAGATAGCAGAAGGAGAAAGATTGTATCTGGTAATTAGATATAAAAGTTAGTCCAGCAAATGGTTATCTAAAACTGAAGTCAGAGTTCTATTACTCCTAACCTGTTAATCATCTTGAGTTAACTTTTGGAAGTCTAAACTGAATTCCATAGCCTCAGTCAGCTACATGATTTCCTTACAAATAAAATGTGTATGCTAGAGTTAAATACAAAGGGAATTTTAAAAAAATCTCTTATGACAAAGCTTTGTCTCATCTCCCCCGACTCCCACACCCTCCCACTCCCCCACCCCCACCACCATAGATTAGAAGGTTAAACAACAAAAAGTCAATACCTAGGGGTAGTACACTAGAGATCACCTTTCAAATTGGCCAAATACTTTTAAGTGTCATTCGACCAATTTAAATCTTTTTAATCATACCCTTGTTTATCCTCTTTCTCTTTATATTATCCACAAGAAAATCATGAGAGACTTTTGATAAAATTTATATAAATTATATCTATATCATTTCCTTGATTTATCAGAATAACTTTGTCAAAAACCCAGTCTGGCCAAATCTGTGCTTGGTGAATCTATTTCTATGCTTCTTTCAGACTAGATGAGGAACACAAAATCTTCTTTTATCCCAATAAAACACAGAGATTAAGGATAGGGTTTGTTTCTTTTTAATCTGTACTAAGATGATTTAAGGAAAAGTAGCATTAATCAAAATGAAGTAAGAAACTTCCTCTCTTTAAGTTGACAGGAGTGGTTTTATTGTTTCACTGAACCAACACTATCATTTTACCATAATGGAACAAAATTCCTTTTTTAATTTTCTGAATCCTCTCTTTGGTTTATTATTATTATTATTATTATTATTATTATTATTATTATTATTATTAACTGTGAGGGGATAGACAACTTGTGGTTGAAACAATAATCTTTTTTAATATTTAATTTATTCATTTTCAGTTTTCAACATTAATTTACATAAGTTTAAAATTTTTCCCCTCCCTCCCCCATCCCTCCGCAAGGTGGTATGCAATCCAATATGTGTTCTACACATACATTTCTTTTATATTCATTTTTGCATTAATCATGTTGCATAGAAGAATTATAATGTGTGGGAAAAACCATGAGAAAGAAAACAAAACAAAACAAAAGAGAAAAGAGGTTGCTTCACTCTGCATTCTGACTCCCTAGTTCTTTCTCTGGATATGGATGGCATTTTTCATAATGACTCCTCTGGGGTTGTTTTAGGTCCTTGCATTGCTGAGAAGGGCTAAGTCTATCAAAATCAGTCATCGCCCACTGTGGCTGTTACTATGTACAGTGTTCTCCTGGTTCTGCTCCCCTCAGTAAGCATCAGTTCATATAAGTCTTTCCAAGTTTTCCCAAAGTCCACCTGCTCATCATTTCTTATAGAACAATAGTATTCCATTACATTCATATACCACAACTTGTTCAACCATTCCCCAATTGATGGGCATCCCCTTGGTTTCCAGTTCTTGGACACCACAAAAAAGAGTTGCTATAAATATTTTTGTACATGTGGGACCTTTTCCCATTTTTATGATCTCTTTGAGATACAACCCTAGAAATGCTATTGCTGGGTCAAAGAGTATGCACATTTTTGTAGCCCTTTGGGCACAGTTCAAAATTGCTCTCTAGAATGGTTGGATCAGCTCACAGCTCTACCAAAAATGAATTACTGTGGAACAATAATCTTGCTATTTGTCCATCTTTCAGATGAAATAATGGGTATTTAAGGCGTAAGAACCAATCATCTTTGTATTACTACAAAGTATCTTGAATACAATAGGTGCTTGATAGGCATTTTTTTAACTGAATTGTTGAAATTGCTACTCAGTATTACCAAAATTCCCTTTTTCCTTGTCTAATTGGCATGGTGTTATTTTTAGTCTACTATTCAAGATCAATATACAACAATGCTTCTATATTTTCTCATCTGTTTTTATGGGTCCTGTCAGATATCCAAATGTCAAAATGAGAATCCTGGAGAATAAAAACAAGAGAATTACTCAGTAGCATAGAAAATATAAATAAGCATCTATGTCAATAGAAATCTTGCTCTTGTATTTAATATATTATTTGGTGGATAATATAAAGCCAATGAATGATTTTGAATATGGTAATAATATTATTAGACTTTTTGCCAGGAAGATTACATTGGGAATGGTCTAAAGAACAGATTAGAAGAGAGAAAAAAGAAATAAGTTAATAAAACCTACACCAAAAGAAATTAGAAAAGATAAAACCAAAGTACCCAAACAAAAGTATTTATTTAGAGAGATTTTAAAAGTAAGATTAGTGATATATTTAATAGAAACTTGTAAAAATAATTCATAAAGTTGAGGACATTTTTTTCCAAAAGCCAATAAAATTGTAAGTGAGAGAAAAAGAAAAAAAAAGCAAATCAATAAAATCAATATGAAAAAGGAGATGTCATGACTCATGCACAAGGAAATAAGAATATTAATAAATATTTCACATTGCTCTAATGGATTAGAAAATTTAAAAGAAATAGATGATTTTCACCTAATCAATTACAAAAAATGACATAGCAAGACATTCATATTTGCATGATAGATTTATAATTAAATATGATGTAAAAATAATAGTCATCAATAAAATTAAATTAATTCATACAATTTAATTTAAAAGAAAGAAAAGAGAAAAATTACTAAGAAAAAGTAATAGCACTACTATTTGTCTATATTGATTTAAGCTGAAGTATTTCAACCTTCCAACACCAAATAATCCCAGCATTGCATAGATTATTTTTAAATATAAAGATGAAATATTACCCAATGTGTTTTATGACTCAAATATAGTTTAGATTTTGAAAACTGGTATAGTATAATAAAAATGAAAATTTTAGATTAATCTCCTTAATATGGTTACAAAATGCCCAATAATATATTGGCTAAATAAATCAACTATGTATATGTGTTAAAAATAAACCTAGGTTGAATCTCCAGGCTCTAATCAATTATGGCAAACTCAGGAAGAGAAATATAATTTATTAAAACACCAAGGCAACATGAATTGGTGGATTGGCCAAGATTTAATCGTGTTCTGCTTTTCAAAGATAGGAGTAATTAATTTCCATATACTAGAAAAACCATCTTGATTGGTCTATGCTTCAAATGAAGAGATGAGGTTAGTGCCATCTCAGCTTTTGATTGGTCGACATTTCAAATCAGATGGAATTAGGGAGTTTGGTCCACCATCATCTTGTGCAGGCTACCTGCGATGTATTCAAGGTTAAAAATAACATTTTTAAAATGGAGTTCCCTTATACTGTCTCAGAATAAATAGTTAACTCTGTACAATCCCCCATTTGGTGCTAACTATACTCATGGTGAATCCTTAACTGCATCATACTGTTTGTGCTAGATAAATTTGAGTAAGCAGTAGTGGCTATAAACTAGGAGACTTGAACTTACAACAGGAAATAATTGTACTGTGGTCATGAGTGTTACAAAATTCATAATCTCATGTTTCTTTCAATGTCATAAAAGTTGAATAAATTTAGTTAAGTGGAGTAATAATCTCATACACCCTTTAAAGAGACAAACCTCATTAGACATATTCTACAGGTAAAATAAGTCAGGTTATATATTAATCTACACTTAGATGGCTCACCATGTATTAATGTGAGAGGAGAGATTTACATATCACCAGGGTAACCAAGAAAATTCAGCAAATATAAACAGAAAACAATGGCAACAACAAAAAATTAATAAAATAATGATCATCAGTATTAAATAATACCGGCTCCTTGTAACCTAGGAACCCACTTCCAATATCCAATGTAGTCATCTTGTCCCTGGAAACTTCTTGTCTTGAATGTTCTAGAATAAGCCTCATGCTCAGGGTAGCTCTGAAGGGAGTTTCTCCTAGTAGATTTGTTTCTCTGTTTCCAAGACACTTGCAGAGATTCCTAGGTGATTCTACTAAATTCTGCCAATAACAAGACTCAATATAAGTACAACCTCTTAAATTTGCTTTTCCAGGAACTAGTTCATGTAATTAACTCAAACCTTTGAATCTAACCCTATTAATGACAGAATTGTAAGAAGAACATGAAATTAGGAACGAACCTATACTTCAGCTGAAACTTCATAGAATTTCAGTTTTTATATACACCTTTTTCTTTCTATCTTTACCTAAACTCTATCCTTGATATGGACAATGTCATTAAAAGGTTGAAAGAAGAATCTAAAAAAATCCATGAGACTTATAAAAAGGAGCCCATCATTCTCTAAATCTTATCAGATAGGGACTTCAAAATGGGGGCAAAGGAATTTAAAATTCTTTAAATTATTAATGCAATTTTATAAATAAAAACCTCAATCCAATTTTCAGAACTTATTACTAAAATATAATCAAGGCCTGTATATCTTATTAGAAGCATTTGAGAGTTAATTACACACACATATACATACACACACACACACACACACAAACATGCTCATACACACACTCATATACATCCTAATTCTTAGAGAGGAGTTTTGTTGCTTTCACAGAGTATATATTTTTAAATTTACATCTTGTTTTATTCCCCTATTTTTAAGGATGTAAATATTATTCTCATATTATCCTGAAAGAATTAAATACTTTAAGAACCTTATCTCATACATGAATATACAACTATTAGCAATAGGATGGTGAGTCTAAGAAATAATTTAACTAGTTTATTAGGATAGGATTTTGACCACAAATTTGGATTAAAATAAAGATATAGACCAGTGTGACAGAACAGAGAAACCTAACATTCAACCAAATGTGTTAAACTGTTTAGAATTGGAGAAATCTATGCAAAAGCTTTGAAATGGGGCAAAAGATATATGGTTTAATAAATGCACTTAATAAATGCACTTTAATAAATAAATTGGTTAATAACTGGGTGGAAATGTATTTAGGCCCATATTTCTTATGTCAGTAAATTTTCTCTGGATTATCAACATATACAGCAGACAACACAAAAAGTTGGAATGAAATATAATAATAAATATATGTTGATTTTGAAGATTGGATTTCTTCTTTTAAAGCAATAAAATGGATTATTAATGACATGATTACATTAAATTCTCAGCCAATATGATAGATAAACCTTTGGCATTAAAGTAGAAAAAAAACTGTTAACATTTTACAAACTTCTGTTCCACAATAGTCAGGGGATATGAATAAACAATATTTAAAGAGCAAACACAAAGCATTAATAGTTTCTTGAAAAAAACATTCAATTTAAATAATAATCAATGATGCAAATAAAAATGACTTTTATTTTTCACTTCACCGACAAAAGTGGGCAGAAGAAGTGGACAAAATAATTGAAAAGAACCGAACAAGTTGCCCATGTCATTATAGATAAAGAGAAGTACTCAGTCTTGCCTTTCCCACCCCATCCCTTAGTGGACTCAGAAGCTAGAAGAATATGTTTAGAAAGCATCAAGCAGATTACCAGAAAGGATCAAAAAATTTACCTTTCATCTGGACCAATAATACCATTGTTATGCACATACATACATACATGCATGCATACACACATACAATCTATCCTTCCACACATATACGTATATGTATATATGTGTATGTATACATCCACGCATATACATATACAAACACATGTGGGTGAATGTTTATATGTGTGTATACCTATATTTATTTATGTACATATGTACATTCAAATATACATACATTGATACTGTATTCTGAAAGTTATCAAAATCACACAAATGAAAAGAAGCTAGTTACCACTAGAATTTTTTATTGTAGAACTATTTATCAGTGAAAAACAAAACAGCCACCAAAATATCCAACAAAAAGGAAATGATTAAGCCATACTCACTGCATAAATATTATGGAATATAATGCAATTGACATCAGCAAGTATATTTTTTAAAGGATATGGGATGATTTCATGAAATAAATGACATACTTTGAAAAGCAGACCAGTAAAGTAGAAAATATGTAAGGGCACAGTGGAAAAAGCACTGGCCCTGGAGTCAGGAAGACTTGAGTTCAAATGTGGCCTCAGATACTTACTAGATGTGTGACCCTGGCCAAATCACTTAACCCAGTTTCTTCCCAAAACAAAACAGAAAATGTCAAAAAAAATATGCTCTCTGACCTAGTCAGAGAAAAAGTGAATGAGAGGGAAAGGATCTATTCAAATAGTCCCAGAAGAAGCCTAATTGCATATTATTACTATAAAAAGCTGCCAGCTGGCCAGAAACATTCCGTAGTTTGCCCATCATCACACAGCCCCACACAGAGATAGGACCTGAACTAATGCCATCCTGACTTACAGTTTAGCTCCATGCCCAGGCACTCTCTCTCCCTGTAGCAATATACACTTGTACACTCTGTGTGTATGTGCGTGTGTGTGTGTGTGTGTGTGTTTTAGAGAGCTAGAGACACAAAGACACAGAGAGACAGAGACAGAGAAAGAAAGAGAGACAGAAATAAAAAACTGACATAGACACAGAGAGATAATGAGAGCCAGAGAGGCAGAAACAGAGAAAAAAAATGACAAGGATAGTGACACAAAAAAGAGAAATACAGAGACCAAGATGGAAGGGGAAAGAAGATAGAGGCTACATGGCATGTTGGATAGAGGTTGCCTCAGAATTACAAAGATCAAGAGGATGGAGGTGTCCTAAAACTAAAAGTTGTAGAAATAAGTGTTAACCTGTATCAAGAGAAAACATTTTCTCATCCCAGAATTCCTTATACCAATGAAATAAAAACCAGTTCCTTTCCATGTAAGGAAAATATCTTTTTAGATATCCTTTGAGGTAAAGAGGAGAGTAAAAAAGAGACTAAGTCTGTTGCTCTGGGTGGATAGGGTAAAAGTAGATAATAGTAGGTAAAATCTTTTTGTATTTTATTTTCCTTCTTTTTTCCTCAAGAAGACTATTCTTTGCTTATTATAAATAGTATTTTATTTTTAATATTTAATATTTTTATTTTACATTTTATTTTCATATTATTTATGTTTAATAAATAAATTTAAATTTTATATTATTTATACATTTTATACATTTTTATAAATAGTATTTTATTTTTCCCCAATCACATGTAAAGATAGTTTTCAGCATTCATTTTTGTAAGATTTTGAGTTTCAAATATTTCTCCCTCCCTCCCTCCATCCCTCCCTGCTACCCTCTCCCCAAGACAGCTACCTGATGTAATTTAGACATGTGCAATCATGTAAACAAAGAATATTCTTTGGACTGAGAAATATAGAATATAAATTATTAGCAAGGATTTGAAATCCAAGATAATTGAGAAGATAGTAAAAGAACATTTAGCTGCCCTCAAGATAGTCAAGTAACTGGGCATGGATGAATACTTTCCTAGGTACAAAAAATGGTAAATATGCTACTGAACTGCTAAAAATGATGTATGGAAGACAATAGAGAATGGAAGATATAATGAAAGACCAAAACAAGGCAACAATCCAAATTTTCAGTTATAGAAGATGGGAGAACATACAAACTAAATGCCTTTGACCTCAGTTCTTGACAAAATTAGGGTTAGGCTCAAAGGGAAAAGGAACAAGATTGATTAAGTACTTACTATGTGCCAAGCATTGTACTAAGCACATTTTTTTTACAGTTGAGTTAACTGAGGCAGGCAGTTGTTAGATGACTTGTCCAAAGTCATTCAGTTAGTTAAGTACTTTTAACTGAATTCAAATAGAGGTCTTCTAGACTCCAGGCCCCACACTTTATCCGGAGCCCTACCTAGTTGTTTCAGATTTATATCAATTTCGAAGTAAGCTTCTACTGGAGTATCCTTGGGATATGTTCTTGGTTGGCTGCATTCTGTTAAATATTTTGATTGATGAATTAAATGAAAACATAAAAGTTATTTTGATCAAATAAGCCTTGCTGAATTACTATAGAGAAAAATCTGCCCTGAGGTGTTGGAGGGAAAAGTGGGATATTTGTATTTCTGTTCTTTTTATATCTTCAGTAAAAGTATCACTTTGTTAAAAAAAAACAAAACTATAAGAGATAACTATATGCCTTAGATAACAAAGTCAGAATTCAAAAACATCTCAGTAAGCTAGAATAATTGGTTAAATATAATAAAACAAAACCCAATAGGGATGTGTCATCTTCCACTTGGTTTCAATAAATCAACTTCAAAACTACAATGAGGGTGAGTTGTTGCTAGACAAACAATTTATGTAAAAAGTGACAGAGGCCAAGGATAGCTAGAAAGAATAACCTTTGGGGGAATGCAGCTGCTGGGCAATCAGAGGCCTACTAAAGGATACCAGAAAGTGGTCTTGCTGCTGGAATTGTTCATCCTTAGAGGACAGTAAGTGATCTATGTGTCACAAAGGGAGGTTTATGTACAAAGATACGAACTTGAAGAGTGTGAATATCTGAAAGAGTTAGTGTTAAATGCTTCAGAGTTCACTGGATTGAAGAATGTTAGGGAAATATACTTGTGATGTTGGGAAGATAGAAATGACAAGACTTCACAATAGATTAGATGTGTGGGGCGGGGGTGCGAAAGTATTCAAGGATGACCTAAAGGTTGAAAACCATAGTGACTGGGAACATGGTGGTACCATCAACAGCAATAAGGAAGTTGGGATGAGAGGAGGGATTGGGAGGAAACACCGATTTCTGTTTTGAACATATTGAGTTTCAGATGTCTGTGGCACATGAAGTTTGAGATGTCTAGTAGGAAGTTGGTGATGTGAAACTGAAGTTCAATTGAGAGGTTATAGGACTAGATAAATAGATCTGGGAAACATCTTCAGATAGATGGCAATTGAACCCAGAAGACCCCAAAAGTTAGGCTTTTTTCTCCAGCTTTCTAGTCAAGGGTTTTTATATTACATAAGACCTAAAAGTGTCTATCGTCTTTAATCTGAAGTGGGGAAAATCATAATAAAACCTGTCTCCCCTGCCCACTCCACCCAGGATCATAGAAAAAAGAATCATATATTAATAGCTGAAAGGACCATTAGATGTCATTGAGCCCAACAACACTTTATGGAAAAGAAAACTGAGGCTTACAATGTTTAAGTGATTTGCCCAAGGTCATACTGATAGTGACAAAGCCAGGATTTGAACCCAGGTTTTATTCCTTGAGAGCTTCTTTCTACCATACCACACAGATAGCCAAGGATTTCACATTAGGCAGAAGCTGGAGGCAGCAGAAACAACAGTTTGAGGGGAAGCAGTGTGACAATAGTAGAAGACATTAGGGTCTCTGCTGCATCATCCTCTAACATAAAGCAGAAGAAAGGACTGCATGAGGACCTAAAGATGCTTTAAAGTGTGCAGGAGAGATAAGAGTGTTCACACCACACCATATGGGTCACGAAGCATTAGCTATCACTGACAGGTTATCATTCCTCTGTGAATGCCTCTCCTTTAATGGAATCTGATCCCAAGTTCACTTCAAAAGACTTTGATTTGAGAAAATCTGTTAGGGAAAAAAGCTACCAATTTAACTTTCTACTGTTAATTCACATTTACTCCAAGTTTAGTTCATGAAGCTTGGAGACTTATTTTTCCCTTCCTCCACTCCACCTTCTTTATTTTGTCTATATTTAAAACAATGCAAATACTAGCTCATCTCCTTCATCTCTCCTGTGTCCTACAAATGACAGTTATCATATTTTAACTACATAGCTATGTCATGCCTATAGAATGGAATATTTGAAAAACCATTTCTCTAAAATCAAAATGGAGAATTGTGTTTGACAGAGGGTGTCTAATCTTACTAACCAAAAGTAAGGGCTGATGGACTACCATCTAAATATGAAGTGAATAGAGACAATGGCTTAAGCTGCTTTTTTTCCAATAGTGTAAAATAGATTGAAATGGGGTGCATGGAATTTTAATTTAGAATGGATCCATGCTTCTTGTAACCAATACTTAAAGTATGGGGACATGTATAATGCAGTTGAATTTTCTAATTAAATCTGAATTATAACGTGAACATCTCCCTTAAAAAGAGCTATTTTTAAAAAGTTATTTAATATTCTTTTACATGAATATCATTCTTATGAGATTTATGAAAAAGAAAGCAATAGGATCATTATCAAAAGCTAGAAGGGAGAAATTAGGAAACTGAAACCCAGGGAAATTATGTGACTTGACCAAGATCATTAGGAAGCCTCAGAACTAGGATTTAAACCCAGGTCCTCTGAATCAAGAGTCAATACCTTTTTCAATGTGTTACTGATTTCTCATCCTCATACCAGCTCTAAGATCTAAATATTCACATTTACTTTTAGGATTAGCCAGTGCCAAAATGAAAACAAAATAATTAATTTATATCTCTGCCATTTAGAAGACCCCAAAAAGTTAATAAATGTGCCATTTCCCAAATGATGGGCATCCCTTCAGTTCTTTACCACCACAAAGAGAGCTGCAATGATTATTTTGGAACATACAGGTTCTTTTACTTTTTTCCTGATCCCACTGGGAAACAACCATAATAGTGGTGCTATGGGTCAAATGGTATACAGTTTTATAACTCTTTGGGCATAATTTCAGATTGCTCTCCAAAATGTTTGGATCAGTTTGCAGTTCCACCAAGAGTGTATTAGTGTCCCAATTTTTCCACATCTCCAACATTTGTCATTTTCCCCTTCTATAATTTTAGCCAATCTGATAGGTGTGAGATGGTATCTCAAAATTGTTTTAATTTGCATTTCTCTAATCAGTAATGATTTAGAGCATTTCATATGACTATATATAATTTTGATTTCTTCCTCCAAAAACTGCCTGTTCATATCCTTTGACTATCAATTGGGGAATGACTCAATATTCTATGCTATTTTATAATGCATCTGCCAATACTACTTAGTAGTTAGAATTTATACTGATTGTGTGCAGTGATGCCAAAAACAGTTGATTGACAAGTGAAATACTCTGCCAGAAAGTTCATTTGTTGCACAACATCAAATAAACGAATTGAATGCTCCCCCCCCCCCCCCCCGCCCCACCCCACTAGGCTGACTGGTTGTAGAGACCTTCTGGGCCATAAGAGGATATATAAGTGAAGACAATGTGCTGTATCGAAGTATCCTGGTCTACAGAAAGAAAATGCTTTGATTCACATTGGAGTACCCTGCCAGGTTAATTCTGCAATTTTAATTCTTTTAGCAATTCAATTCAATACATCAAACATTAATTAAGCACTTACTATATGCTTAGCACTGTGTACTGTATTGAGACTCAAAAACAAAAAGTAAACATTCCTTGCCTTCAAGGAGTTTGCTTTAGACTCTGTAAATATCATCTAAGAAATACCCACTCTTTAGAGCAAAATCATTAGAGCTAGCCCTGCTTCCCCTTTGTGAATAATTACTGGATTCACAGTAATCAAATGGACCCACTACATAATATAGTGTATTACCCACAGAAGACAATAAATTATTGATGATGATTACGAATCATATTTTAAGAGGGAATCAGAGTTAAGTGACTTGTCCAGGGTCACATAGCTAGTAAGTGTCTGAGGCCAGATTTGAATTGTGTGCCTGACTATCCACTGCACCACTTACCTGCCCTGGAGTATATTTTAAGTGGATAAAACTTGTATAGAAACTTGGCTATCCAGTGACTATTCTCATGTTATGTTAAGATTCACCAGTAAAAGTCACCAATGTTTACCTTTAAATATATGCATAAATAAATGTGTGTGGTATAACTTCACATATGAATTATATATTAATTAATTTGCTTATTGTGCATTTGTTTATATATAGGTGTATATAACTATGATTTATTATAAATAAATCAGATAACTTTATTGCATTATCTCTTTAACAGTAATGTGATGTTATAAACTCACTATAAATATTATATAACTTAGAAGTCACGTGACATTGCTGTGTTAATTTATGTTTCTTTCAACATATCAATTATTGGTGTGAGCGTTCTCTCCATCAATGGAAATACTAACTCTTTTAGACCTTCTTGAGTTGTTGTAAAAAAAATTACCATCTAGCTGATCAACCTTTGGGGAACAAGTCTCATCAAATTTAGTAGCCCTCAATCTACTGCCTCTTTCCAGAGTCCAACACCAATTCTCTCCAGCTTTGGAGGGACTGAGTTCATTCTTCAAGATTCTGAGATTATCTCCATGTCATGATGAGGCATGAAATGGAATTATGAGTGGGTATTCTGTATTGCTATCATTTAAGAAAGCAAGGTGAGTTTGATAACTTTTAGCAAGAATTTCCAAAGTTGAGTTAATGGTCCTGATGTACTTTGTGATGCAAGTAGGAATTCTGTTTTTTTTTAAAAAAAACATGGATGCTAGCAATATTTCTCCCTCTAAAATGCTAGTTTATCAACATGGTGGTTTAAATATAGGCCACATTTTTTCCCAAATATGCCTTAACATATAATGGGAATTTTCCTATAAATTTTGATAGTTTACAGTTGAAACCTCTATCTGTGCATTAGTCTTTTCTTTCTTTCAAATAGGTCTTATTTTGTGGTATGATTCCCCAGTTATTGGTGTCTCTCCCCCTCAAATTACTTTATATTTACTTGTCTATGTACGTTATGTATCTAGCTTCTTTTTCTCCCCAGCAAAATGTAAACTCCTCAATAGCACAGATTGTTTTTCATGCATCCATTGTATCTCCAGGTCCTTGCACACAGTGAATCCGTAACAAATAATGATTGAACTGAATTTGTATCCTCAGTACAAACCACATTCAATTGTCCTATGCGTGGGAATGGTTAGTACTGTCCTCTGATTGTGATGGTGTAGCAAACTCACGGTGAGGAAAAATACTTCTCTTCACCAAAATATATCCTCATCTGTTATGCAACTGACTTGGAGAGTTGTCAGTGATACTGAGAGAGCAAATGATTTGCAAGAAGTATGTATCATCAGAAGAGCACATAGGAGGTTAAGTGTACAGTGAAGAAGGAGGAGGAGGAGGAGGTGGAAGAAAACAAAAGAGTTATGTAGAAGGAAGAAGGAAGTTCAGAAGACTATATAGGCATGAAACCACTTTGTTACTATCACATTAAATTTCACACATAATTTAAAAGAACTACAATAAATGTCATTGATATTCACAGTTTTTGTACAGTCATGTTTTATGTTCTTTTATATTGAAATATTTTCTTTTGTCAAATTTATAAGTGAAAAAGTTTAAAAATACTACATTATACTCCTATTATAAAAGGATGAATTTTCTCTATTTTGTTCTGAAGTTTCACCACCCTTCTTTGCCCTGAAAGTAATTCATAGCCCCAGACTTACTGAGTCAGCATTTATAGGATTCTTTCAGAGGCAAAATGGTAGAAAAAATGCATTTGGAGTCAGAAGACAGTTCAAATCCTGTCTCAGTCATTTATTTTATGCTACCTTGGATAGTTTTGAACCTCTCTAGACCAATATCAGATTCTTCATTTATAGAATAAGGAGGTTGGAGTAGGTCCCTTCAAATTCTGTGATTTCTTTCATACTACATTTCAAATCCTGAAATATCCCGTGATCAAATCAGTTTAAGAATCATTTTACCAACCTCATATCTGCATAACACAGATACAAGTCAAGGGCGTCAAAGAAAATAAAATTTATATTTCATCTAAATTTGTCCCTTCTAGTTTAGCATAACCTTGTCATTCTTGAGACCAGCATCATTGCTTTAATAGGTAGTCTGTAGCTAGGTGGATTTTCTACTACCTGGTCATATAATAGAAAGAGTTTGAATACAAGGTTAATTAAATTGTGATAAATTCTTAGAAGTACTTAAAGATTTTGGAATTTCACTTGGGTAACACATTTTCCAAGCATCCTATTTAATACTGCTTTTAGAAGTACATACCTTAATTCAAATAGTCTTAAGGTCATTTTTAATAAAATAGTTCAAACACTGTATAAACCATGTTTAGATGTATATGTCTCATTTTCAAGGTTAAAGAAAAATCTCCATAATTCACACACATAAAGCATAATTCATAACAGCACTGCTCCTCCTCCCCCTTGTCTTTTCAAATAGAAAAGCTAATTCAAGAGAGTCCATATCTCCTCAATCCCATGACTCGTAGCTTCATCTCACTGAGAACACCTGATAATAATTAGACTCATCTTCTCTGGCACAAAGCTACACTAATTGTATCTTATTACAGTTATTTGAACTTACTAAATTCCACAAGGACATTATGAGGGTTGTCTATAAAATATTTTTAGCTCATTGGAAGACTATGAAATGACCAGGTCTATACAAAAAGAAGTTATGAATTAACAAGAGACTATTTATTGTGTTGGCAGCCAGAGTAAGAAGACCATGCATGCAATCTAAATCATATATCATATAGAAAATTTGCATTTGGGCTTTGGCTTAATGATCTAAATCTATTTCTCTTCTATTATATAGAGTTGCTTTTTGAGTTTCACATTATAATTCCAATAATTAGTAGATCCAAGAAGTACACCTCTGAAAGTTAGAAAACTCTACCAACCCATGACATAATTCCTTCTAGCTTTTAGCTCTACCCTCACGTGCCTATCTACCAACTCTCAATCTCCCCAAGTATCCAAAGAAAAAGGATAAATCGAAACCACTCTCGCAAAGCAGATTCCCCAGCAATATCTTCCCTAACTTCTCTATAAAACAGAAACAGTGTCAAATGCCCTACTGCCCAAGTTTCATTCAGAGTGTGAAAATCTTTATTTTTGTGAACTTTGTCAATTTAAATTTATCACTTATATGGTAAGGAAATATATTGCAAAATAGCTAAATAGACCTAGTTGTCATCTCAGCAAGACTCTTCTTCCACTTTGCTAAAATTTGCATATATGCATGAATGGAGACTTCACCTAATAGGTAATTCATACCAAAAGAAACAGCAAAAGCTTCAACCAGACCATTAAAGATATAAACTTTGGAGATCACTCCTGGGATCATGTATTCACAGAATCATAGAAGCATAGATTTAATATGTAAGGTACCTCACAGGATATGTACTCTCCTTTTTTTTAACAGATGAGCAAATTGAAGTGTAGGGAGGTTGCATAACTGTGTCAAGTTTATATAGACTGTCATATAAGGATGCTGCAATTCAATACCTCTAGAGATAAGCATCAGAATATAAGAGGTTTTAATGGAGAAGACAGTGGTACAAATAACCTAGAATGGTCATTTGAAATTTGACAAAACTTGGAGAAAAGTTTTTTGTTCCTCTTAATTAAATATATACTGGTTAAATATATGAGATATTTTAAGAACATAGCCTGAATTTACCTATGACTAAGCTATCAGAACAAATTGATCCTATGAAACAAAAATATAATAACCACAATAAAAGGAAAGACAACTTAGTCTGGCAAATAGATTAATCTTTTCAAAAGTTCCTTAGCTCTTGTTGAACAAAATTGGAAAAAAAAAAGGTGGGGGTGGGAACTAAAACCCTTGCTCTGGTTCTATTTTATTCTTTTCTGTTTCTTAGAATAGATCACAGGTGACATCTTAAGCCAACTTTCTGACAGTCACTTGGCAACAGATAAATTCTCATAGGTATCTGAATAAAACATGTGTCCATGTAGAAATTCTCAATTCTCACACATCATACTAAATCCATCAACTGCATTATAAAGTATTAATTGTGTGATTCTGCCTAGTTTGGGCTTTGGATAGAAATACTTGAAGAATTTTTTTTTTTAAATCTAGGTCAGCCTTAGCATCTTAAAGTAGGTACCTTCACAAAATATAAAGAGCTACCTTTTAAAAATACGCTTGATACATATACATAAACACAACAACAAATTTATAATGTATGCAAAGAGATATATGTATACAGCATATATACATATGTGTACACATCATATGCACACATAGACATTTGCGTTACAGGCAAATGTTTATATATATGCAAATGTGTGTATACATACATATGCATATATGCGTGGATATAGATATCTAGATATCCAAGTAATTTAATTGTTCAGCACATAGTCTGTGCCCTGGACTAGGAGGCCAATTATATAATTTGGAAACCATAATTAATACATATACAATAAATGACAAACAACCTATTGCAATAGGAGTTGTTGAGCAAAGATGAACATGAGCCAGAGAAGATTCCTTGGGGGAAGTAAGATTGAACAAGGATTGAAAAATGGGCTAAGCAATGGGAAAAGGAGAGCCTTCTTGTCTTTGTCAGGTGGGACTCAATATGAGTTAACGATTTAGAAGGAGGAAAGAAAGAATAAGGCATTTGTGGAAGGTAATGTATGTCCCAGACCATGGGGCACTCTACGATATCCACTAATGTCTTTCAACATCGCTCAGGATTTTAGAACAGCTGGTTCTCACTTATCCCCTGGCTCTGCACCTTTGTACATGGTACTGAGGTTTTACATCAATGTGTGGGTGGCATTCACATTGTGCAATCAATATCATAACTTGTTTACTGCACTCCAGGGCTCTTCTCACTCCTCATATCACTAGCTGTGTGCCTCCTTGATTCTCCCCTCACATCCTTATTAGTGATAAGCATGTAATTAATTATATAAAAATAATAACAGCAGAAATACCACTCACATGTAATACACACATGTATCTATGTATATGTACAGATATATGCATATGTATAAATTACATGTTCATCTTCAGGTACTTTTTAGATATGTAACATTGGGGAAGTCATTTAACTTATATTTGTCTCAGGTTCCTCATCTGTAAAATTGAGATAATAATAACATTTACCTCACAGTGTTCTGAGAATTAAGTGAGATACTATTTGTAAAATGCTTAGCACGGTAGGCACTATATGAATACTGTCTGTTGCTGTTATATTTTTCAATGACAAGACCCAGGCACTCGTTAAAGCAAAACCTTTCCTATACAGAAATCTATCATCTCCATCATCTCCCAGGCAGGGCTGCCAGGCAGTCTGGAATTTTAGCTCCCCTTTGTTCTCAGTCAAGGGAGGGGCCAAGGCAAAACTCTTTTCTCCTACTGTCACAAGGAGAGAGAACATGTCAGTCTCTCATAAATGGCACTTGTTGAACACTAGAATGGTTCTAAGAGTAGAGAACTCATCACAAACTACATTTGATTATTCTATTTTCTGAACTTCAGTTTTCCAGAGATCTACTATCCTCCAAGCACTAAAATAGGATTTTAATAATGCCCCACAGGCTATGCCCAAGTGGTAGACTTTGCCTGTCATAAATCTAACACCCATGGAAGCAAAAGGATAAGGATGGTTGCTATGCTATCCTATCTTACACCCTTCATTTCCTCTAGTCAGTCCACTGACAGGGAGTGTGGCCACAACCATTTCAATAATAATAGTAGCTTTATTACATCAGAGTTCTGTATCCAATTAGGGAGCAGTAAGAAATGTAGTTGAATAGAAAGGATGGGTTAGATTATCAAAAGTTTCAAAATCTAGGACAGGTATTTGGAATGGAAACATCATTATGCTATAAAAAGAACACTAAATTTGAATTCAAAGAATCTGGATTCAAATCCTGGATCTGACAAATTGCTACCCATGAGACCTTAAGCAAATCATTTAACCTTTCTGGGTCTCAGTTTCCTCATCTGTGAAACAAGGAGACTGGATTAGCTGACCTCAAAAGGATAGTTCTACCTCCAAATCTATGATTTATGATCCCACAACTTCATATCATAAGAAATGGTTGTTTGTAAGTCCCTGAGATGGAGAATAACAATGAAAGCAGGATTGGAGAAAAATTAATCTTATTATTCAGTATTATAATGAGTATTATTTATTCAAGATGGATATGACCACTACAACACAAGAGGAAGATAATTTAGATATGAGTCGATTAGAATTATAAGAGCCCAAACTGGTATAAGAAGGAAACAAGGCTTAATGAAAGAAGAGCTATAGATAAGGGGTGGGAGAGATAGAAGGGAGGGCAAATGGGAGGAAGGGGTAATCAGAAGCAAACACTTTTGAGGAGGGACAGGGTCAAACGGGAGAATACGATAAATGGGGAGGTGGGATAGGATGGGGGGGGAAATACAGTTAGTCTTTCACAACATGACTGTTATGGAAGTGTTTTGCATGATTACACCTGTATAGCCTATATTGAATTGCTTACCTTCTCAATGAGGGTGGGTGGTGAAAGAGGAAGGGAGAGAATGTGGAACTCAAAGTTTTAAAAATTGTTTTTGCATGCAACTGGGAAATAAGATATATGGGCAATGAGGTATAAAAATCTATCTTGCCCTACAGGAAAATAGAAGAGAAGGGGATAAGAGAAAGCCGGGGGAGGGGAGGTGATAGAAGGGAGTGCAGATTGGGAGAAGGGGTAATCAGAATGCACACTGTCTTGGGGTGGGGGAAGAGGAGCAATGGGGAGAAAATTTGGGAATCAAAATCTTGTGGAAGTGAATGTTGAAAACTAAAAATAAAATTAATTAATGAAAAAAGAAAGAAGAGCTATCGATGAAAATGTAAAAGGAAGCATTAGCCATAATTCCATGAATTCTAGCCTGGCTGACTTAGAAGAAATGGTGAAACCACTAAAAGAAATGAGGCATTAGGGAAGTCAGTTTGAAGAGAAGCCCATCTGTCTGTATGAAGCAGAGAGAACTAAAGGCAACTGAAAATATGATATGATAAAGCAAATGAGAAGTTAGTGCTAGAGTTCTAGATCTTGGGAGGTTTGTTGTTTTGCTCTGTTTTCCCCTAAATAAAAGAAATGGTTGTTATCTTGTTTTGTCTTCCATTACCCATGGTAGATAAAACCATAGATTTGGATGCGCTCTCCAAGGGAGTAAAGGTAGGAAGAAGGGCTCATGGCTGGGGTCAGCATCCTGGAAGATATTCATAACTGGAGAATGAGAGAAATAAGAGAAGTCATCAAAAGCAATCACAATGATAAATGGGAAGAGAACCAGCCAAGGTCAATCCCGTAGAAGCGGAGGGAAGATTAAGTTTCAAGAAGTGGGTGGTCATCAGTGCCAAATGCTGTTGAGGAGTCAGAAATGAGGAAGGTTTATAAATGGTCATTGGGTTTTGAAAGTATGAGCTTATTTGTCACCTTAGAAAATGTTTCAGTATCATGGCAGGGACAAAAGTCAAATTATAAGGAGTTATTTAGGGAATAAAATACAGGCAGTACCTCAGTCATTCATTTCAGGTGCTGAATAAATGTTGGAGGATTATGCCAGCTAAAGGAAGGGGCTTGCACATTAAGCAGATGAGGTAGCCTGCCTCCTGACCGAGAGGGGATGGGCAGTTAAGTGGCTTAGTAAATATGGTGTTGGACTGGAAACAGTAAATCCTTAATTCAAATCCTTTCTTAGATATTAACCAACTATGTGACCCTGTGCTTAATTAATTAATCTTAATTAATCACTTAATCTCTCAGTCTCAGTACCCTTATTGGTAAAACAGGGATAAGAATATCATCTACTACAAAGGGTTGCTGGGAACTCCAAATTAAATAACACATGGAAAGTACTTTGAAAACTTTAAATCACTACATAAATCCTAGTAATGAACTAAATATGCAGAAATAAATACATATATTTGCACATATTCAATATGGGAATTGGTTTTTACTTGATTATGCATGTTTATGCAGGAATTTCATTTTTGTCTTTCTTTTTTGGTGCAAGAGGTAAGGGAGGAGGGAGGAAAAATATCATTTGAAAAAAATTAAAGTTATTCAAATAAAAAATAGGTAGGGG
Source organism: Trichosurus vulpecula (assembly GCF_011100635.1). Classification (NCBI taxonomy): domain Eukaryota; kingdom Metazoa; phylum Chordata; class Mammalia; order Diprotodontia; family Phalangeridae; genus Trichosurus; species Trichosurus vulpecula. The sequence goes on along the minus strand of NC_050578.1, from coordinate 94,317,952 downwards.
TAGTAGGTACATTTTTTTTAATAATAAAATCATGTGAAAAATGCAGGCATGTCTCAACATGTGGGGAAAACACTGGTTTTAGAATCAGAAAAACTTGGTTGAATCATAGATCTGGTCTTTTTTCACTGTGACTTTGGGGTGAGTCACTTATATAGCCTTTGGGCCTCAGTTTCCTAATCTGTAAGATGAGAAGTTTGGGGAGACCTGGGCTAGGTATTCATTAAGTTCTTTTCTAGCTCAGATATCTATAGTCCTGTAAGTCATTTACTGGTCAGAATAAACAATTGCATTATTGTGGAAAGGTGAAGTAAATGAAATGCTTTTAAAAAAAAGTGAAATAGCTTAAGAGTTAGCTAAAGAGAGGAAACCATGCAGAGTAAGGAAATGACACGTGATAAAATGGACGGGATTACTATTAATTCAATAAGATTTAACATCACCCCTTGTTAATCTTAGCTCATGATGTTTTTTGTAGTTAGATCCAAAGCTTAATCAGGATGCCAGTCATGACACATGACTGACAACAAAGCACATGGAATATTTTACTAGATTTGGAGTAGTTCAGTCCCCAAAACACACAGAGACAGTATTTGGCTTGTCAGTGAAAACGAATAACACAAGTTTGTGAAGGAAGATTGAAGGAATTAAAGGTTGTATGTATTTTTAGTCTAGATTCTCTGAAGTTTAGGTCCTCAGTAGACTCCTTGGCAGGGAAAAACCTGGTTTTCATGTGAATACCCTTTGTCCCTTAAATAAAATAGAGTCTCCTCAATGCACAATGGGATGAGGAAAGACTGAGGAGTCATCTCATGTGTGAAATGTAGCTCTGCTAACCTCATTGGTGAACCTCACAAAGTCTCTCAGGCAACTAAAAAGCGTGCTATGACCTACTTTATCAAGAGTAGTATTGGTTCCAACACTATCAGAACAAATGCTTGGCTGGCCTCCAGGGCCCTGAGAAAGTCATCCAGAAATATGGATAAGGCCATTTCAGGGAGAAGCCTGGGCTGAATCTTGAATAGAGTAGGAAAAAAAGACATTGGAGGCAATCAAGCTATGTTGGAAATCATTCACCATCATATGAAATAAAATTTCAATTTTCCTAAGGTGGGGAAGTGGGGGAGGATGACAAAATATCAGAGATTTGTTGCTGGGAGAGTAGAATAGTTCTTTAAGCATTTTTTTCAAGCTATAGACAATACCTAAGAACAAACATTGCTTTTCATTTTTTAAAATAATACTAGACAATATCAGAATTCTATATAACACCTTCAGAGGAAATGAAATCTAATAAAATGTTAAATATGTCTTAATGGACAGAGAGGTAATGTGACACCATGGCAAGAGTTTCAGTTAGAATTAGAGGACCTGAGTGTGAATCCTGGCTCTGTTATTTAATCTCTACAAAATCTTGGAAAAATCACTTTACTTTTCTTTGAACCTTCATTTCTTCATCTGCCAAATGAGGGGAAAAGAGTGGATAATCTAGTAAGTTTTTTGGGGGCTCAAAATCTGAGATTTTAATTAAGATACTTAGAGTCATAAACATGTGTGCACACACACCTATACACAATTATTGGCTGACAGAAACTTTAGCTAGGGTAGATTTTTATAGTTTTTCAGGGTCATAGTTTTTTTTTTTTTGATACCAGAGAGGAAATGGGCTGAGGGTAAGATGACGGTTGAGGACAATAAGATTTCAGAATCAAATAAACATTTACTCAATGACCTTTGGGGTACTTTTAAGCTTTTAGGATGTTATTAGAATAACCAAGGGGTCACCCTTAGAAACTTGGTGGCCTAGAATCATTGTAATAAATTATATAATTCATTGCCATATAATAATTCCTTCCTGACCTCTAGTATAACCCAAGGTTATATATCTTATTGACTTAATGCAAGGGAATCAAAAGCTTTTATAATTATGTATCTATGTGTAATGGTACTGTGCTCATACCCAGATCATCTAAAATAGAGGCAGTCACTAGAGAAATGCCAGCAACCTACTTCTTGGAAAAGACATCCTGCTTTCCCCTACCTCATTAGGAGGAATAACTTCTCTCAAAATTGGAAGCTGAAGACCAAGACTACCCTTATCAATTTCATCCCTCACACAGGTTGGGAGCATTGGTTAATCAGTCTATACCATTGAAAAGAATCTTATGCAAACTGGTTTTGAGCCACCCATTACATATAGACTGGATAACATCTGAGGTCCCATCCAGTTCTAAAGCTATAATCCTATGACTGTTTGAATACCCAAGGCTACGTATTACTCCTCTTTCTCTCCTTTTACTTCCACTCTTGGACCTGGACAATCACTCAGGAACAGAAGCTAAAAATGATCTTAGGTTCATCATTACTTAATGGAAAGTCCTAATAGCCCACCTCTACCCTATCACTAAGGTAAATGAGGTGGGATTGTTTCAAATTATACCCTACCACTCTTCAGATCGCTCTTCTGTGTGATTTCTTTTTCTCTTAAAGGCTCTTTTAATCAAATTTGTATTTGTATATATTATGTCAGCTCTTATAAATCAGTGGTCTGGATAAATGCAGATGATTGATTTAGGGGTGGCACCCTAATTGAAAATAAGTCATTCCCCTGGCCTGCACTCCTTATTCCAAATTCTTACTTTCTGATGGATGTGTTACTATTCTCACCTTTCCCTACTTTTGCAATGAAGTTACCAATTATCATCGTATGTGTTGATTTCATTAGAAGATTAAGACATTCAGAGGAGTCATCCTGGGAGCCACAAGCTCCCCAGTTTGCTGTTGTTCACTCATTTCATAATGTGTTACTATTTTTAACTCCATTTGGTGTTTTCTTGGCTAAGATACTGTAGTGGTTTGCCATTTCCTTCTTGACCTCATTTCACAGATTAGGAAATTGAGGCAAATGGGGTCAAATAACTTGCCCAGGGTCACACAGCTAGTAAGTATCTGAGGCTGGATTTGAACTTAAGTCTTCCTGATTCCAGGCCTATCCACTGTACTACCTAGCTGCCCTAAGCTCCCCAGTAGACAAATGTAATTGAGAAATATTTAACAAAATAAGTAAAACACAAACAATGATGATTTATGGTTTTCTAAGTCACTATGCAGCCCACAGGGATACATTTCTTCCTCCTTTGCCACAGGTGCATGCACAGAGGACAGGTAGGATTGTATGGGTTATGATGTGTCTTCTTAAAGTGAAATATGATGAGACATTGGAGTCAGTCAATAATCATTTATTAAGCACCTATTGTGTGCTACTGGAGTATTTTAGAATGCGTATGTATGTTAGTCTTCTATAATAAACATGACATGTAATTTCATCACTATATGGATTTCTTCCACCAATGAAAGCTACAGCTCCGGTCCTTACTTGGTACATGTACTGGTGATTTTTGGTGGAAAGAATACACACACACACACACATACACAAACACAAACACAAATACACACACATTTGATGGCCAATACTCTAGAAATGTCTCTCTTAGCTAGGCTTAACTGTAACAAGAGCTTTACAAGTATGGACTCATACTCTTTGCCTTTCCATCTTCACAGGACTAGGCAACAGATAGATTTTAAGGACCCTGGGTCACCTCAACACTATGAAGCATCAGAATAAGAATTACTGGGTATATATGTAGAATGCTGCATAATGGTGAGCTAAATATTCATAAGTATATGTAATTACATGTGTGTATCCATAACTATAAAGGCTCACATCTGTATAGAACTTTACTTATGTTTGAAGGAAAGGAGAGGGGACGAAGAAGGGTCACAAGATCATTATGTTCTCCTCCTAGCAGACATATAATGGCTCAGGGCTCCCATATCCCTTTAAAAAACCCTAGAAGTGGCCCTGCCGTCACTACAATTGCAATGTAAGGCAACCTGGGTCCTTGATTTTGGAACTTACTCAACTTCTTCTACCTCTGACTTGAGTATAGGACTGTCAAGAGCATGGAAATCCCTTATTTTCACCACAACCCACTCTTGTGTTTTGAGAGAACAGTAGTGACTGATATGTGTTTCATCTTTACTATCCCCTTAGGGATGTTAGAGGTAAATGATGAGGTTTTATATGTAATGGGGAATAATTAGCATAATGACGAGGCACATGTGTCCCTATAAGTGGTGAAGAATGTGGTCAACTCTAAGAAGGGGCTTGAAAATGGAATACACCAGAAAGGACTAGGCTATAGGCTCAACTCCATGGGAAGTATCAAAACCAGGATGTTAATCATCTGATTATCACCATTTCATATAAATTTAGAGAAACTGATATTTCTATTAAGTATCATTGATGCCACAATAAAAAGGAAAAACAAAAACAAGGAGATTTAGTATCAGTCAAGAAACTTTTATTAAGTGCCTACTATGTGTCAGGCACTTTGCTAAACATGGGTGATACAAATACAAATTAAAAAAAAACACAAAGATAATCTCTGCCCTTGAAGAACATAGAAGAAGAAAAAATGGAGGAGGGGCAGAAGAAGGGATCCAAGAATGATGGAGAGTTCCAAAGAAGTAAAAAAGGAATGTAGTTAGTAGAAAATGTAGAGGAAAACTGTACTGAGCCACCTCCTTAAACTGAAACCCTGGAGCCCATGGCCTTAACCTCTGTTACACGGCCCAATTAGAGGTACCAAGGAGATAGATGAGATGTGAGGACCAGGTAGATTCAATCTTGCAGAATGAAACAGATATTTTGGACACAACCACTGTGGGAATTTGTTTTGTTTGACTGTGGATGTTTATTGTAAAGATTTTCTTTTTTTTCAGAGATGGGGGATTGAAGGGAGAGAAAAATGCTTGTTAACTGGAAAAAATAAAATTTAGTTGAAAATGCAATTCAGATTGGGGGAAAACAAACACAGAAGAAAACAGCTAAGAAGATTGAACATTTTATTAGATGTTTTGGACATTGTTGTGCTTTTTGAATTGAAATCTGAATAGGAATAAAATAAGAGGGTTCAATTATGAAGTGCAAAATGGATAATTTTGATTACATTAAACTGAAAGTTTTACACAAAAAGAATCAATGCAATAAATATTAGAAAGGAGGCAGATAACTGAGAAACAATTTTTACCACCAGTGTCTCTGAGAAAGGCCTCATTTATAATATATATAGAGAGAACTGAGACAAATTTATAAGAATATAAGTCATTCCTCAGTTAGGATAGGAACAGGCAGTTTTCAGAGGAAGAAATTAAAGCTATCTATAGTCAAGTGAAAAAAATGCTCTAAATCACTACTGATTAGAGAAATGCAAACCAATACGACTCTGAGGTACCACATCACACCTATAAGATTGGCTAACATGACAAAATTGGAAAATGATAAATGTTAGAGAAGATTTGGGAAAATTGGAATACTAATGCATTGTTGTTAGAGTTGTGAACCAATCCAACCATTCTGGAGAGCAATTGGAAACTCTGCTCAAAGGGCTATAAAAGGGCATATCTTTTGACCCAGTAATACCACTTCTAGGTGTGTATCCCAAAGAGATCATACAAGGGGGAAAAGGACCCGTATGTACAAAAAAATTTATGGCAGTTCTTTTTGTGGTGGCCAAGAATTAGAAATTGAGGGGATGTTCATCAATTGGGGAATGGCTGAATAAGTTGTGGCATATGAATATAATGGAATACTATTCTTCCATAAGAAATGATGAGCAGGCAGACTTCAGACAAACCTGGAAAGATTTGACTGAACTGATGCTGAGTGAAGTGAGAAGAACCAGAAGAACATTGTACGCAGTACCAGCAACATTGTACAATGACTAACTTTGATAGACTTAGCTCTTCTCAGCAATGCAAGGATCTAAGACAGCTCCAAAAGACTCATGATGGAAAATGCCATCCACATGCAGAAAAAAAATAACTATGGAGTCTGAATGCAGATCGAAGCGTACCATTTGCTCCCTCTCTTTTTTGTTTGTTTCTTCTTTCTCGTGGCTTCTCCCATTGGTCCTAATTCTTCTTTCCAACATGACTAATGTGAAAATAAGTTTATAGCAATAAGGCAAGATTCATGACCTCAAGGATGACAATGAACATGCCTGTAAAGTTCAGAATTGCAAAGTATAAGAAATTCTCTAAGTAGAAAGCGGAGGAAGTATAGCACTTATTTAGACATGAGAGAATCCAATCCTCTGACCAGTAATTCCAATTCCATACGGCAACAATTATATTCCAAAACCAGTAAGCCCATCTCAATGTAGCAACAAGGAAATTATAGCAAAGTATTATAGCAAGGAGTCAAGCCATCCTGCAACAACCCCCCCACCCACCCACCCAGGGCCTTCCTGTAAACAATCACTCATGAATCCTAACTCTTGGCTCAGCACTCTCTCCTGCAGCTCTGCCAACTCTTGAGTTCCTTGATTTCTCTATTGTTCTGCACTCTCCACTCTGCAGTCTCTATCGATGTTGGCTATCCCTCAGTGTCTGCTGCCTCGATGTCCTCTTGATGTCTACTTCCGAATCCTGCTACTCTCAGTTCTGCTGCTTTCAGTTCTGGACTCTCTTTTTATACAGTCCTAGCTGGCATCTGATTGACTAGAACTCAGTACACATACCATTGGCTCTGGTCTGAGCAGCTCCCCTTAGGGCCCTGAGGACTTCATGCCTTTGTTGGCCCCACCTGAGGCCTATTCACTTGTCTGGAAAGATATTTCACTTACTGATCAGCCTTACAAAGTTTAATATGAATGTATATGTATAATCTATATCGGATTGCATGCTGTCTTGGAGTGCTGGGAGGAGAGGGAGGGAGAGAAAATTTAGAACTCAAAATCTTATGGAAGTGAATGTTGAAAACTAAAAATAAATTAATTAACTTAATTAAAAATATACATGTGACAAAAAAAACCAAGAGGTTTCATACTTTTGGTGGGAATAATAGAAACAATTACTTGCTAGTTTGGTTTATAGTTTTATTTTGCTAATGCTTTTCTTATCCTACATTGAAAAGATTTTTATGTAACAAGTTTAGCTTAAAAGATGTCTTGATGTTCATAAGATGTTTTTTAGCATACTAAGTGCCATTGACTCTCTGCTATCTGATACACTTGGGACAGGATATTTATACTACAAGTGGTTTGAATATTAGTGAATTAGTGAATACAGAAAGGAAGATGGGACTGAGGATAACGTTTGTCAAGGCATCATGGAAATCTGGAACCAAAAGATCACTGACATTAGAGGTCATCTAGTTCAATCCCCTCATTTTATCCCTCGTATTTGTATGGTCTAATGGGCTATGTACTTGGTAGAATGAATCAGACCAAATTAACAATTGTTCTAGAGAAGCTCTAATGTTTTTTTTTCTTTTGCCTACCCTGTGAATTTTGTTGTTCTGTTTTACTTATGTAAGCAGTTCAGCTATGCAAAAGAATGAAATGGTGGAGAAATAGGATGGGGGAAGGTATACACACACACACACACACACATATATATATATATATATATATATGTATATACTCCATACATATACATACTCCATACCTATACATACTCCATATATATTTTATACACACACACACACACACACACACACACACACACACACACATACTCCATGGTCATTGAATTTTATATTTCTTCAAGGAAATATAAAAGGCTGTGAGAAGTCCAGTCTCCTTCCTACTCCCAAAGAGACATACTGGATGCACTTTTATTTTCATTGGAGCAGCTCAGTAATTGAATGCCAGCGTTGGAACCACTGAAGCATGTGGGAGCAAGCTGACTGACATCTTAGCTGGAATGTTATTCCCCTCTGACTCAAATTATAGGACCAATGGATGAACTTGAAGCCTCTCCTTCTAAAATAGAACTGTGATATATTTAAAGCACTGGATGACAAGAATAAAATACCTACATGTCAGAAGTTTCCTTAAATTGAAATACCTTATAATCATATGATTTGATCCCTCCAATTTTTGTAGAGATGAAAAATGGCCATTTTGACAAAGTATTAGAGTTCCTGGCTATTAAATAATAAATAAAATTCATGCAACCTACATAATACACAAACTTTTTGTCCATTAAACATCTCTCCTTCCCTCTCCCCAAACCACTTTTTAAAAGCTTTCCTTTTTTTGTTTATCTTTTTTTGAGTATTTATTGTTTTATACCCTGGGGAGAGTCTAGTAGATTTTTTTTTCACTTTCAAAATTCTCTACTTTCCTAAAATTGTGAAGGAGGGGTGGGATGGTTATGGTGGTGGATTCAGTTTGCGAATTGAGCGAGAACCCATAGAGCTCTGAAGATCGTCCTCTTTGACTGAAAAGAGAAGAACACTGAGCCCGTATCCTTATTCAGTTGGGAATTATAAAGGCAGACAGAAAGGTGCAAGTAGGAGGTATGCTTTTCTTGCATCTACTCAGAAGCCAAGAATAATCTGTGTCTCCATGATGGAGCCAGAGTCAGAGCTTGCTGAGGTGGGTGGAATCTGTTAGAGGTGGCTAGAGGAAGCAATAGATTGCTCTCCTTCTTAAACAGCACCCTGCTTTGGCTTCCATGGGGATTTCACTGGCAAGAGCTACCATTCCACCTACCCCTACCAAATCTCTGAGCATAAAGTCTGCCTAGATAATTACAAGCTGACTCAAAAACCAGCAGGTGATAACCAGGGACAGCACTGTGAGTCAATCATGTAGCCAATCACATGAATATCTGCTAACAACATCTGTCTTTATTCAGGCAGATGAGCATTTATAATACTTGGAAAATTCATCAAATCTGATTCCAATTGCCCATTTCCATACTGTGACTTTATATCACATTCTTTATCATTTATTATACAAGCATATCACAGTATACTCTCCAGGGTTTAATCTTAACATTATCACACTGATTTTTTCCTAGTTAAAAAAATCTGTGATTCATGAGTACTAAAAAAATTATATTGCAGATTTTGACTAGTTTTGTTGATCCTTTTATAGTACTTTTGAATATTAGAACTGAACATTAAGTAAGTTTTTAAGTCATTGCTAAGATGTTTTTTTCTTCCACATTTTAATAAAGCTGTGGAAATAGCAATTAAACCAGTCTTCTAAGCCAAGTAATCATTTCATCTGACATTACAGTAAAGAATGCTGGTATCAAATATTATAAACTCTGAGAGAATTAGTTCTATGTGTATAGGCTAAAGGGTTAGAACAGATCAGTTCTTAACCTGAGATCCATGAACTTGATTTAAGAATTATTTTAATAATTATTTTGATATAATTCATTTTCTTTGTAATCCTATGTATTTTATCTATCCATTTAAGAACAATATTCTGAGGAGTCCACAGGCTTCACCATACTGCCAGAGGTCCATGATAACTCCCCTGCCAAAAAATTTAAAACCTCTAGAAATGGTCCCTACAGTCCCATCCATCTCAAAGATTCTGTGGCCTGTCTGAACTCCTTCAATTGTTCCCTTCTCCCTGACAGTAGAGAATCTCAGGCCAACATTTTAGAAATTTAGAAAATCTCTTATTATGATTTTATAATTTTCATTTTCAGGAGGCTCTTTGAATTAGGATTTCACAATTTCAAAAACTGCATTTTAGGGGTTAATAAGATTCCCTTCTCACCCAAAAGGAATAACTTGTAACACAAACAGGGTATGTTGGGAAAAAGAAGTGAACACCTGTTAATAATATGAACACATCTCAGCCTGTAACAGCCACTGGCAGCTATAGGCTTCAAATCACTTTTAAAAAAATAAAATGGCTCTCTGTAGATAAGTGTAGAAAGTAGGTCTGACTGAAGGAGGACAGCAGCATCCTTCATGTCAGCATGCTGGTAGCTGCAGGCCAGGGGGAAAATAAGCCACTCTGTCTCAGAGGCCCAGAACACTGCAAAGAGACCTAATTAGAATCCAGGTGACAGCACTGTAAGGTGAACTACAAATTAAGAAGGAGAAAGGTAACAGTCATCTTCCTGTAGCATTTTCTTTTCCCTTGAGAAGGTGCCCAGAAGGACTGAAAAGTACAATGCTTCTGAAAAGTAGATTAGGCTAAGTGGAATTCTTTATAATCAACTCTTGATTTAATCATATTAATGAAGTCTTGCCAAACAGTCAAAAATCTCCAGATCATTTTTCCCCTTTAATTTAGAATGCAACTTCATGCTTACATTTAAAAATGATGTTGTTTGGGGAAAGCTTTTCAATTGGAGGGGTATAGCATTTAGATTCTTAATTGAATCAATACTGGGATTTATCAGTGTGGAAAGTTACTCCACATTTCAGGTCATCAATTCCACTAAAATTCATGGTCTTAGAGGATCGCATAGGATACAGAGACTTTTAGTGACAGCTTTTGTGTGTCAGAGGAAGAATGCAAACCACTGCCTTCCTTACATAAAGATCAAACCTATGTCGACTATATCATATCACCCTCCTGATAAGCTATATCAAACAAAATAATGAAAGTATACTGTGAAGACCTTATTCACAAGAAATGGGAAAATGTCACTTCTGTACCCTGTAAAGTCTCCTCTGTAATCTATCCTGTGTCAGCAAAAAGAAGTTTCTACTTTCCATTGTTCACGTCTTTTTAGAACCTTAAACAGAGCTACTATCTCTAAAACTTCTCTTGAAGGAAAAGTATAGAATCATAGGCTTAGAATTACCTTCCTGAGCATTTCCAGGCTATGTAGAAAGTAAAAGTAGATAGAAGATATGAAGGGCTACTAAATGAGACAGAGAGGGACTAAATATGGTTATCAATTGAAAACAGAATAGGGGATTACAATTGATAGGCTCTGGGGTTTGAGAATAGAAAATCCTGGGTTCAAATCCTACCTTGAATGCTGTATAACCCTTTGTATTGACTGCTTTAGATTTGAAGACCTTTCCTACCCCATTCATGGGTCATGTGACCTGCTTACACCACAGGAAGCCTAAGTCACATGCGGTAGAGGGAGCTTCCTGACAGGAAAAGGAAGTTGTGTCACAGGAAATGCAGAGAGAACAGTTAGAGCTGAGAGAGAGAGTAGCTAGCAGCAGTATGAGTGATTGCTGGTGGCAAGGCCCAGGCAGGCCCTGGGAAGTTTATGGGTTGGATGTTTATGGTTCTCTGCTGTGTTATTGTGTGTTGAGTTCTTTGCTGCTGTGATACATTGGGCTTATTGGTTTGGGGACCTGGTTCTCTGGTATCTAAGTAAATGGTTTACTTCTTCTGCCTTCTATATGGAAAGTTTTTTATATTTTGTGATACAGAATCACATAGGCATATTGACAATTACCATCTATAGTGTGATTATTGCCTTACTGATACAGCCTGAGGAACTCTCCTTTTAACCTCTTTCAGACTTAATTTCCTCATCTTTAAAATGCAGATAATAGTAGCACCTACCTCACAGGGCTAAATGACATAACATTTGTTAAGCACCTTGTAAAAACAAAACCCTATATAAATGTTAGCTATTGTTATTAAAACAGCCGGCTATCTCCTAAAATAAAAAATAAACAAAACACCCTAAGGAACCCCAAAGCATATAACCCTTCAGGCAATAATTGAGTTGAGGGTAGTCAGTTGAACATCTTGTGTGGGTCAACAGACCACTGACTCAAATAAAAAAAAAACAGAGGTGTCTTGGTTTTCTTGAGGTAGAAACAAAACAGAAGCTTTATTTGATCAAGTCTCGCAAGAATTGGCCATCTCTCACTACCAGGGCAGAGATAGCAGTGAAGAGAGGCAAGGGAGAGAAGGCAAGCAAGCGGATATATATCCTTGTACAAACAATTCTAAGAAATCCCACCCCAGAGGCTGGACCCCTGTCCCCATTTGCGGGGACAGGTGGCCTCACAATCTAACCAGGAATAAGTTTTACCCAATACAAGCACAGAAACTACAGAATTACCTTATAGGGAAACTTTAATGCTAAGATGGTGGTTTGTAAGTAGGCTAGGGGAGGGGGAGAGGGGAATATCACCTGATTTCCCTGAAATCATATGATTTACAGGAAAACGAAACTTAGGCTTAGTGAGGTCCATATCCTAACTAAATTTGTACTATTTGAATATTGCCTTGCCTGAGTTATTCATAGGGAAGCTTTCACAATCTCGTATTCCACTCAATCTGATCATAATTCTAGAGAAATAAGAAGAAACTTATACTCCAAAAATTGTTTTCTTATTTCAAGGATCTGTGATTTCTTCAGCACACTGAAGCCCTTCTATGACTCAGCAAATGGTGAAGATCTTAAAGGCTTAAATTCGTTCCTCTTCCAACCATTTACTACATAACTGAGAACCTGATGTTCTGAGAACATTTCCAATGAGAACAACCTCCTTCAAAATCTTTGATGGCTCCCTATTTCCCCTAGGACACTGACATTTAAAGTCCTTCAATATCAGACTCCCACCTTCATTTCCAGTCTTATGTTAACTCATCTTTATGCCCTATCCCACTCAAACCAGCTTCCTGCCACCTCTTCTCCATACATGGTATTCTATTTCCTTTGTGTTTTTGTACAAGGGGTCCCCTATTTTTGGAATGCATTTATTTCTCACCTCTACTTCTCGGGAACCCTCATTTCTTTCAGGACTCATTCTCAGCACCATCTTTTACATGAAGTATTTTCTTGTGCCATCAGTTGCTAGTGCTTTCCCTCTCAAAAAAAAACTGCATTGTATATATGCTGTTTATACTTATTCTGACAGAATGTAAGCTTCTTGAGGAAAGCAATTGTTTCATTTGGTCTTTGTATTCTCAGCACTGACCAGAGTCTCTGTCATTGTCTAGAATAGGAGTTTGTTTATTGATTAAAGAATTACTGTCCCCCCAAAATTCATCATCCTGCAGCTGTACCTGTGATGAGCCTCATTAAACACAGAAAGCCTGTTACTTAAACAACAGGGATATAGTCCATCAAGCAAGCTCATATTTTAATCATTTTTCATCCAGATACTACCTGCCAGACCTTGTGCTTCTTTAGAATTGTTTCTTGTAAGCCAAGTTTAACTTCATACTAGAATGGGAGATCAGAATGGGCTTTCTGTCAAAAGTTTTTATTCTTCCTTGCACTCAAAGTAGAAAAATCTGGCATCCTTATAATAACAGTAGGGAGAGTCAGAAATTGAACCCAAGTCTTTTGACTTTTTTTACTCAAGATGATATAGCAGAAATTAGACAATCTAATGAATTCTAGGTTCTGAACAAATTTGCCTGCTTGCTACTCCCCAAACCCAAACCTCCATCTTCTGCCCTGAAATTTTTGTATAGATGGTTCTCCATCCAATCTTGCTCCATACTTTCTTTCAAGTCTCAATTCATGTACCATCATTTTTTAGGAGTAGATCACAAGTTTATTTGGTGAAAGCGGAGAGCAAATAGGCCGAAGAGGACATATGGTGGGGATTGAAAGTAAGGATGTTGGTAACTCTTAAAATGTCGTTAGTTGCTTCAGGGGCAAGAGGATGATTTTCTGAGAAAATTAAGAGATTCTTTGTGGAAAGGTGTTTGAACAATCTGGCTAAGCAGCTTCTGTGGGGGTATAAGATTCACCCACAGCCAGCACCCAGAAAGCTCCCAACAGCACAGGTTCTTTCGATCTGCTTAATTAAGGAAAGCAAGGTGAAGGGGTTGACAAGCTTACTTTTAATTCAGTATTTCAAATATCATTCACTTAGTTCAGGGGGAAAAGCCAGCACCCTGAACTTCAAAACAAAATGCAAACAAATTACAAACATCAACAGACAGACTTTGTCTGATTCAAATCCCAACACATAGTTACCAGAGTTCAACAAAATTTCAGCATCCGGGTTTACAAGCTGGAGGGCTCCTTAGCTACAGCTGCCCAGAGTCTCCTCATCAACACCATCTCCACAGCCCCGCACAAATGGCTCTGTTCTCCCTTCTTATAGGGCTTCAGACATCATCAAACATCATCTGAATCACCAGAGCTCAGGCTCTGGTGATTGGTTCTTGAGTTGGCCCCTCCCCTTACGACCCTGGGAGGTTCACATCCACATGGATTAGGTTAACACCTAATGGGGTTTGGGCCTGGGGCTTCTCACTGAGATAAATTGAGTCACTCAAAGAAAACAAAGGCCATTCTGGTTACAAAAGAGGAGTTGTGTTCTTAGCCATTCAGTACCATCCAGACTAGCTTTTCATAGCTGATAGAACTGTTGCTGTCTTTATGCCCTGCCACCAACCCTTCCATTTCTTTCTCTATCATCTTGTCACCCAAGGTGATGAGGACATGTCATTATGTCATTTTTCAGCCCCCATAACTGTGCCATTCCCTTCCTTATCAAACACCCAAAGCCCTTCTACATAGTCTTCATATGTGCCCTGGTCCTTATTCTTGGCTGTGGTCTGCAGCATTGGCAGAAAGTGTTCAAAGTCCAGCAACTTCACATTCATCTCATCTCTCTTGGGATTCCCTAAGACCTTGAGCACCTCAGCATTGGAAGGATTCTGGCATAGGGCTAGCATCATGTCCCCACACTGGCTGTATAAGATCTGTCCATCCCCTGTTGGGTCAAACAACTGGAAGACCTCCTGATGTCTGATCCTCCATGATGTCACACATCTTGGCCATGAAGTTCACTTACGTTCATGTACCATTTCTTATGGGAAGTCTTTTCTGATCTCCTTCACTGTTAGTGTTCATTTCTCATTTGTTATACCCCATGCCCCCTCCCCCAATTAAGTGTAAACTCACTAAGAGCAGTAACTATTTTTCTTTCTCTTCTTTTTTTTTTGTATCCCTAAAGCCTAATACAGTGCAATGTACATAGAAGGTACTTAATAAATGCTTGTTGGATTGGACTGGGGACAATTACATAGTACAATGGAAGGAAGGAAGGAAGGAAGGAAGGAAGGGAGGAGGCAGAAAGAGAGGGAGGAAGGGAGGAAAGAAACAAGTATTGATTAAATGTCTATGTAATAAGCACTATCCAAAGCACTTTATCTCATTTGATCCTCATGATAACCTTAAGAAGTAGATGTTATCATTATCCCCATTTTATAGTTTAGTCTGAGCCAGACTGAGGTTAAATGACTGGCCCAGGCATCTAGTGCCTGTGTGAGGCCAGTTTTGAACTCAGGTCGTCTTCATCTCAGGCCAAGTACCCTATCCACTGTGTTATTGCTGGTCCTCCATTTTGATGACGACCAATGGCATCAATGGGACGATGTCTTGACTTGTGTGTGTATATTGGATTTAAATGAGGCAGAGTTATACAAAACCATCAGCCTCACTCTCTCTTCCAGAGTCATAGAAATCCAGTGGCAAGGTATAATATTAATTAAGGTGGGACATTTTTACTGTGTTCTCTTTTAGCATTTATGTAATCAAGTGCCCTTGATGAGTCCAGCCTTTGTTTCTTTGGTTAAATTGAGAGTCTTTGATGACCTCCTTGCCTCAAGGGAAAGCTTGGTTGGCATGGGTTTGAGTGACATGTTTGTGATGCCAGAGGCTTTTAGGCCATGTGGCTTTGAGTCCCAGGTTTCCGATGCCCTTTGACCCTGAAGAAGATATATAAACCCAGAGGTTGGTATTCTCCCTTGGGGCTCTCTGTCACTGGAAGAGTGGCGTGGGACTCTGGGCAGCCATTTTAAGAGCCCCCAGCTTGTAAACCCAGATGTTGATGCTTTCCTGGTAACTGTAAATTGTGATTTGGTCTGTTTATATTGTGTATGTTTGTACTTTTTTTGTATTTGCTCTGAAGTTCAGGTTGCTGGCTTTTCCTCCTGAACTAGGTGATCGATATTTGTATGTTGGATTAAAGTGAGATTGTTAATCCCTTAAAATTACTTTCCTTAGTAAAGCAGATCAAAAGAACCTGTGTTAGTGGCCTTCTGTGTGCTGGTTATTGTTGGTTTTACACAGCCACAGTAGCTGCTAGCAATATTGTTGTTACACAAGATAAAAGTCAAAATGATTGGCAATGGCCAAGGATACAGTGGATGACCTGGTATCTTTTTGGTATCTAAGCACACCACAGGTTTAGCCTTTCTACTGAGATGGTTTACCTTTGGGTAGCCACTGCACATGATACCGCCTCTTGAAGCCACAGGTGTGAGTTGAATGCCAAGTGGACACCAAAGGTGGATGGCCAACCTTAAAAAGCGCTCAGCAAGCCCTCACGCCAGAGATGCTAGTCATCCTTGAACACCCTTGTGTTCTATAATTTTGTTCTACTGAGTTCAAATTCAGCCTCATATACTTACTAGACGTGCAAGTCACTTAACCTCTCTGTACCTCAGTTTTCTCATTTGTAAAATGAAGACAATGGAATCTTCCTCATAGGGCTGCTATAAGAATAAAATTTGTTACAATTTGTAATTTTTTTCAAATGTATAAAGTCCTTATATATAAATGCTAGGTATTATATGTTTGTCATTGTTTCTCAATTTATGACTGACAGATGCATAAAGTTAAACTTTACTTTCAATGCAGAATAGAAAGTGGCTTGTGGCACACAATTGATTCTCCAGGGCAGGTAAGTATGAACTGGTGTGTATGAAAATACCTTATCCATCAGAGTGCCTAGGTACTGAGCTGCTAAGCACACTATAAATAATAGCTGGAACGAAGCTGTAAAGATGATTTATTAGTACATTTGAATGTGACAAGAGTTGTCTGTCATTCTGGCAGCTTGAAAATGTTTGGCTATTCTACTACAGGTGTGCCTTGTTTTGTGGAATAATTGTATGGCTAGACAGCTAGGTATAAATCAACCTTCTATAAATCAAACCATATGCTTCATTTGCAAGGAAGCTTAATATTTAAAGAAACTCTGAGATGAATTATTTTATAAATCAAAATTTCTTTTTGTAACATGAATAATAATCACCCAACTGGCTCATTATATATTTTATTTTTTTACTTTTAAATCAAGTACAACTATTTTTAATTTTACTAGTTTTGAGCATAGTGTATATATATATATATTTATATATACACATACATACGTATACATGTGGATTTATACATATATGTACGTGTGTTTATATATGTGCATGTATGTATATATACGTGTGTGTATCTATATCTATCTATATCTATATCTATATCTATATCTATATCTATCTATCTATATGAAAATAATCACTTCTTAGCACTGTTCCCATTTAACTGCAGCTATTGACCCCAACTGATTCCATTTGTAACCCACACACAAACAACTGACCTTTCTGGACTGAGTTTATATTGGGTGACTAATAATCCTGACTCTACCATCCAACAAGATTATGACTCCATGAACTCTCTACAAGGGGATTTTTTTCCTCCAAGGCAAGTTCCAAATATGAGTTCCTGCCTTCTGAGTCATCTGCCAAGTCAAACATTGAATTGCATCATGCCTCCAAGGACAGCAGAGAGTTACGCTAACCCTTCAAATTCTTTAAACCAGTTTAGTTCAAGCTATGAGACTGTTCCTCTTGGAAAAGATGTTTCACTTCCCTGAAATCATCCCCAAGAAAAATTTAAAAATATTTTCCTCCTTGCATGATCTCTTTCTATTTAAGAAAGAGCAAAACCATCTGTTCTGTATGCCATTTTTTCTAAATGGTGGGGCCATTATTATTCCTGATAAGAAAAAATGGCTCACCAGTGAAAGAAAAAAGAGACTGTTAGAAATGTACATGTGTATGTGTGTATGTATATATATATACATATATATGTATATATATATACATACACATACATATATACTCAAACATATACATGAATACACATATAGCAACATTATATACACACATACACACACACACACATATATATATACATATATGTATTATTTCTTATTCTACTTCTGTTGATTAAAATACTTTCAGAAAGTATGAATACTAGAATAGACTTTTTGGATTTTTTTTCTCCTTCATTAAAATATTTTAAGAAATAAAGAGTATGTCATTGTTAAATATATAGCACTCAAAGGGATACTGACATATAGTTTGGGCCAGCTTTTTTCTGATGAAGAATTCAAGGAATTGAACTGCTTTGCCTTAGAAACAAAGCTTTTAAAATAGACATTTCTTTGACCTTTTTACTCATCTGTACTCTCCATTTTAAAATATGACTGATCTTCTGTTTCTCAGTCCTATTGTCCCAGAATTCTAAATGGAGACTGGTAAATTTCTATGGTGGAACAATTTTCAGGGGTCTATATCCCTTCTCTACTACTAATAAAAATAAAAAGTCTAGTATTCCTCACTGGATACTAATGTCTCACTTGACTAATACTTTAATCCCATTTGGGATAATGTAACTATTCAGTCAAATATCCATATTGTTAGACTCTGACTTGTGCGGGGTGGGTATATTTGGCTACCAAGGTGATACAATGTTAGCAGCTCGAAGAAAAATCATGCTTAACCCAAAGACCTTCCCCATTGGCCTGCCACAGAACACAAGATATTCACCAACAGTCTTTTTTTAACTACGATAAGGGGATCAAATATCATTTAGTAGGATAAACATAGTATTGCATTATTTACTGTTTATACCTTATTGTGAACTTGTCTATCAAACACAGTTGCCTCCTTTCAGATTTAGGCAAGTTTTTTTTAATAGATTACCTAAGGAAACTAAAATTAACCAGGAGTAGAAGACATGGATAAATAACAATGATGACTTAGCTGCTAATGATCTCAACAGGAGCTCTACTGTCAGGCCTAGGTGGATATCTAGAACAGAGAGACACATCAAGTCCCTGTTGAAACATTAAACCAGCAATAAAATTTAGTACATGGTGGGTTTTTGTTTCTTTGTTACTTTCCCCTAAAATGGAGAAATAAAGGAAGAGAAAGATTGGTGAAAGAAGCAGTAACCCTCTTATTTTGTTTTTATCTTTTGAACTGGCATTACAGAAACTCTTTCTACCAATGCATACCAGTCGCTCATCTAGAACTTCATAGTCTTAGAGAGTTGCCTGGGCAAAGTTTGTCAAAGAACTTGACCACAGAAATATAGCCAGTATCTGGAAGAAAAGGATCTGAAGCCAGATCTTCCTGACTCTAAGGCTGATGCTCTACCCATTATACTTCACTCTTTTAAAGAACGGTGTCACAATATGATGGAATATATAGATGTCATTAGTAAGCATGTTCTAATCATGTGAACTATGTTTATATAAGTTCAAGATTTTGCTGTGTTTCTGATTCATCTATGAAAATTTAAACATAGCTTTCCTATTTATGGCTCATAATACATTTTGGGAAGAGGAAGAATGCATGGCAATGCTTTGGGGAGGCAGGTGAAGAGTAGGGAGCTGAATGTAGTCGTATTCTAATAAGAATAGTATAATAACGTGAATAAACAAGGAACAAAATAAAAATGTGCACAGTAACCTTGAACCAGCATGAATATAACTATGCCTCTGCAGAGCTATTCATATTTTCCAGTGAGGACATTAAATAGCCATTGACAACAGTACCTAACAATTCAGCTCAGAACAGCTACTGTGCTTCAAGATGTGTGCCCAGTCTTCCTGCTAATTAGCAAAGCAATTGAAAAAGAAGGCCTCATGAGTGCCTGTCAGGATCACTGATGCTCTACCATTGGGCATTGAGTCTTATTCTGAATGGAAAAGAACAGGCTTATTTACTCTTAGATGCAATAACTTTTCTTTTGGTTTCCTAACGCTCCACTTTAAGATGAACCCTGGCCACTCACTCCTACAACCAATTTACAGAGATGAAGTTTCTTTAGGTAGGGTTTCAGGGGTTTCATTTCATTGAACTGGGAATTTGGGATGAGGGGTCTTGCCCTCAAGAATGGCTTTCTCCTTTTCTCTCTGATACACTTCTTTTTTTCACTTTATCTTTTACCCACTACTATAGGCCAACACTGACAACTCTCCTGAGGAATCTGGAGCCCTTCACACTTGATCACATACATCTTGTAATTCTTGTTATTTCTCTTTATTTTTTTTTTCATGTAGAGAAGTTGTTTCCCCAACACTGTGGTTCAAAGGCAGAGACAGACCACATCAAACTCTTTTGCATTC
This sequence comes from Trichosurus vulpecula, assembly GCF_011100635.1. Classification (NCBI taxonomy): domain Eukaryota; kingdom Metazoa; phylum Chordata; class Mammalia; order Diprotodontia; family Phalangeridae; genus Trichosurus; species Trichosurus vulpecula. The sequence continues at coordinate 94,297,986 of NC_050578.1, read as the reverse complement.
TTCAGAGCTCTTGAAATAGTGATGGATTGATATATACTGGATATTTGTGGATTTCTTTATTTTTATCTTATTTTGTTCTTATTCCTCTACCTTATAGTTAATACCAGAACAAATACATACTAAGTAATTCCATGATTGACAAGGTACAATATTTAAAACACTAAAGGAGAGTTTTAATGAGAAGTCTCAGGAAAGGGAGTACCATGAGAATGGAAAAAAATCACACTCAAAGTATGAATGACAACATCAAAACCTAACTATATACATACTTATCTGTTTTTTATTAAATTTTTATGTGAATAGATCAATGATCTATGTGAGTATTAAAAGATGTCCTCTATAAAAATATGAGTAGGGAAGAGAAAACATTTTATAAACGTCAGAATTTGAAAATTGAAGGGGACTTTTGTGATCCATCTAGTCAGACCTATGAATAAAAGAATACCCAGTATAATGTGTCCAAGAGGACATCAATCCAGTCTCTGCTTGAAGACTTCTAAGAAGGGAAAACATGTTGCTTTTCAAAGCATCCCATTCCACATTTCACAATACTGATTGCATTGTGAATTTTTTTCCTGATGTACCTAACATTTATATAGTGTTTTAAGTTTTGATAACAGTTTTCAGTATATTATTTTGTTTGACCCTTACAACAACCCTAGATATAGGTTCTATTACTGTCCCTGTTAGGAAACTGAGGCTGAGAGAGAGTCACACAACTAGTAAGTGTTTGAGGCAGGATGCAAACTTGGGTCTTGCTGACTGTTAACCTATACCAAGCCTAAAATAATATTCTACAGTAGCACATATTTTCATTTCCCTCCATGGACCTGAAAGATCAAAAAAAAACTGAAAAATGAACTGTTTGTTAATTGTTGTATGCTTGAAAAAATTAGAAAGGGAATGAGGCAAAAATCAAAGAGAGACCTTGTAGATTCTTCTCTCTCTCCCATGAATAAGATCATACAAAAGTCCTTGATAAATTTAATTGCAGAGATAGCTTTTATTTTAGTGATTCTCTCATTATTAATGTCCAGCGAGACTGAAAACAAGATATGTACTAACCAAGATATTCTCCGCTGTCATGGAGGATGTCATAAATAAGATGGAAATTCAAACAGAATTACCTATAAATGGTTGAAACCCTTTAGATGCTATTGTTTTGGGATGATACTATGCTGATTGTGTCAGGTTCCAGAATATTTGAGGTCCTTCACAATGATATTTGTGATTTTTTATGAGGTCAACTTATAATCCACACAGGAGAAACTAAACAGAAGAACAATGATTATAGTACATCCTATGAAATAAAATTTCATTTCCAATCCATTAAGTAAAGAATATTTTCTCTAGAATCAGTGAATCTGCGTTCAAATTCCACTTTTTTTCTTTTCTTTTTAGTTTAATATGATATTTTTATTGATATATTTTCTTTTTATATAATCTATATTTCCCCCCACATGCCTCTCCCTTCCATCTTTTATAACAATATTTGTTTTAAAAGAAAAAGAAAAAAAAATAAACATAATTGCTATGTAAAAGATCTGACATTCTATGTAATGGTCTACATGTGTAGAGGAGAAGGGGGAAGTATATTCTTATCTCTTCTTTAGGGCCAAATATGTTCTTTATAATTCCACAATATTCCATTCAAACATTTACTTTCTGATCTTCATTTGACCTTGGGTTTCAATTTTCCTCATCCATAAAATGAGAAGGCAGAAGTAAATGGCCTTAAGATCCCTTCCAGATATAAACTTATGATCAGTCTATTTACTTGGGACAGCCACTGCAGATCAACAGTGAGCTAGGTTAGGAATTGAGTAAGAGACTTCCAGGGGTGGAGCCAAGATGGCGGCTGAAAAGCAGGGATTTGTGTGAGCTTCCCACCAGGTCCCTACAAAAAACTATAAAAAATGGCTCTGAAAAAGTTCTGGAACTGCAGAACCCACAAAATAGCAGAGGGAAGCAGGGATCTAGCCCAGGACAGCTTGGATGGTTGCTGGATGAGGTCTATCATGCACAGAGCAGAGGGGAGTGGAGCTCAGAAGGGTGGCGGCAGGACCAACCAGACCAGCAGTAGGCTGGAACAGGCCCTAGTGCCCTGAACCAGTGAGCTGTGGCAGTTACCAGACTTCTTAACCCACAAACACCAAAGACAACAGAGAAGATTAGTGGGAAAAGCTGCGGGGGACAGAGTTCACAGTTCGGCCACTGCCTCAGGGGCAGCAGGGGAGGTGCAGCTACAGAACTACAGCTGCAGTTACTTCCAGCCCCTGGCCCACATGGTGTGAGGAATTAAGTGACGGATCAGAGCAGGAGTGCAGAGCCTGCTGAAGATTTGCGTCAGGTCCGGGTTGGTGGTTGTTGAGGAAGGAGGAGTGCTGGTGTGGTAGAGCTGGCTGTATAAAAACAGCTCTGAAATCAACAGCACATCCCCTCAAACTTGGAACAAAGTACTCTTTGCTCTACAAGCAGTCATACCCTGACGAAAAACTCAAGGGTCAAGTAAGTTGGCTGGGAACATGGCCAGGCAGCAAAAACACACTCAGATTCAGTCTCAGACTTTGGAATCCTTCTTTGGTGACAAAGAAGACCAAAACATTTAGCCTAAAGAAGTCAGCAAAGTCAAAGAGCCTACACCAAAAGCCAAGAAAAACATGAACTGGTCTCAGGCCATGGAAGATCTCAGAAAGGATTTGGAAAAGCAAGTTAGAGAAGTAGAGGAAAAATTGGGAAGAGAAATGAGAATGATGCAAGAAAACCATGAAAAACAAGTCAATAACTTGCTAAAGGAGACCAAAAAAAATACTGAAAAAAATATTGAAGAAAACGACACTTCAAAAAATAGACTAACTCAAATGGCAAAAGAGCTCCAAAAAGCCAAAGAGGAGAAGAATGCCTTGAAAGACAGAATTAGCCAAATGGAAAAGGAGGTCCAACAGACCACTGAAGAAAATACTACCTTAAAATTAGATTGGAGCAAGTGGAAGCTAGTGACTTTAGGAGAAATCAACATATTATAAAACAGAACCAAAGGAATGAAAAAGTGGAAGACAATGTGAAATATCTCATTGGAAAAACCACTGGCCTGGAAAATAGATCCAGGAGAAATAATTTAAAAATTATTGGACTACCTGAAAGCCGTGATCAATAAAAGAGCCTAGATATCATCTTTCAAGAAATTATCAAGGAGAACTGCCCTGATATTCTAGAGCCAGAGGGTGAAATAGAAATTGAAAGAATCCACCGATCGCCTCCTTGAATAGATCCCAAGAAGAAAACTCCTAGGAACCTTGTCGCCAAATTCCAGAGCTCCCAGGTCAAGGAGAAAATGCTGCAAGCAGCCAGAAACAATTTGAGTATTGTGGGAAATCAATCAGGATAACACAGAATCTGGCAGCTTCCACTTTAAGGGACCAAAGGGCTTGGAATACAATATTCTGGAGGTCAATGGAGCTAGGATTAAAACCAAGAATCACCTACCCAGCAAAACTGAATATGCTCAAAGGCAAAATATGGATTTTCAATAAAATAGAGGACTTTCAAGCTTTCTCAGTGAAAAGACCAGAGCTGAATAGAAAATTTGACTTTCAAACACAAGAATCAAGAGAATCATGAAAAGGTGCTGAGAATTGATTCTACAAACTTGGACAGTTGTTTGAACTAAAAGAATCCAGGAATAACAACCAAGACTGAATTTTGCAGCCAGTAGAACTTTGATGTTCTGAGAAACAAGATGTTCCAAGTTTCCAAGAAGTCCCCTGACATTTAGGGAGAAATATTAAGGACCCCAGCTATATATAAGAATATATGTGACCATCAATGCCTGATCTGGACATCAATTTTGTAAGGCTTTGTTGGAATTGAGCTAAAATTTGAGCTTCTTTGCCCCCAAGAGACTAAGGCAGTATAAGGGAATTTATGTCCTGGTAGTATTAAAGAGAGTGTGAATACTCTGTTCTTGTTATATCTTTGAAGTAAATATCCCTTTGTAAATGTTTGCTGTTATTAAATGGAACTTGGGTGCCATTCAGAAGCCCCTAATAAATGGAGAAACACTAAAAAAAAAAGGAATTGAGTAAGAGGAGGATTTGTGTGTGTGTATACATACATATACATACATGTATGTATATGTATATATGTATGCATACATATATGTGTATATGTGTGCATATGTGTGTGTGTATTTTTTTCCAACAATCCTCAACATGATCTCCAGCGTAAAGACCTATCTTTTCAATACAAATATTCTCCTGGTGATGCTGTATGTATATAGTCCCAATCTTTGGGCCCTACAATCTCTAAGGAATCAAAGTGGAGGGCATTAGGAGAGGGACAGTGGGAATTATCAGGCTGCAGCACTTTGACAGCAAACTCCACTGAAAAGTGACATGAGATAAGCCATTTAGAAAATGTATGGTGGGATAAGGAGGTGAATTGCTTATATGGAGAGAGTGAGAACTGATTAGGTTACTAATAAGTGACGGAAAAAGCTTCCTGGAAAGAACCTTGAGTTAAACTGAGGCATAAACAATTAGGACAGGACATAGATAATGATTACCTCATATAATGCATTTTACTTTTTAATTAAATATTTTTTTGAGGATGCAGCATAACATAATGGATAAAAGGCCAACTATGGAATCAGAAATAACTATTTTCAAATCCTGCCTCTGATATATCCTGAATATATGACTTTGGGGAAAACAATTAACCTCATATTGACCCCAGGACAACCTCTTAGACTCTTAAGTCATAGATCTGCATCAGTGGAGGGAGTATCCATACTGGAATTATGCACAGGGTTGAAATCATTTGACTGGTGACTATCTTCATCTTATCCAAAGTAGAAAAATAAACTATACAGTCGATACAAAAATTAATTTGCTTATCAACTGTTGATATTAAATTAATTTCAAGATTTAAAGTTATGATAATTCTTTTATACTCATTCTCTAAAATTTCACATAACTATTCCTCATCTATTCATTCTCATTCATTTTTCCTCATATGAATATGGTTTAAAAAATTGTCCATTCTTCTGTCTCTGTTTGTGGGTTTTTTTTTAAATTAGTTCATTCTTTTTTTCTTGAGTTGTATCATAAATGTCTTTTCTATGTACTTTAGTTAGTTAAAAATATTTTAAATATATTCTCAAATGATAATGTTGCAAAATAGAAATGATGAAAAAACTTGGAAGGTAGTGTAACTTTGCCAAAATCACACAGAGTCAGCACAGAGACCATAATGTTGTTCTTGGAGGGCTATTGCTTTTCTTTATCCACCAAAGCCCTGTGAGCTGGTCTTTCATTCCCTGTGACCCAAAGGACATGGACTGATCAGCACAGTTGGCTCTATCAATATCAGGACAGTCACTTCTCTCTGCTAGAAATCTCATTTGTATGAATAACCTAGCAGGAAAGGTAATAAAAGCTGCCTGATGTTCATGCCCCTGGGAATCAGTCAATCACTTCTGTAGGGTTCCAAGCTGGAGATAAACATACACTTAAAATAATGGTAGATTATTAGAGGAATTTAATAGAGAGTAAATAATTCTCCCAAGTAGCATTCAAGCATTGCTACATCTATTGTCACCATAGTGACCAAGTAATAACCATCACAGAGATACAATTTTTAAGGAGAAAGGATAAGGTGAGGTTTCAAAGTGGAAGATTTTTAAAATTCATATGATTCCTGCATGAATACTTTTATTATTTTCAATAATTTTTATAGTTCAACTTTAAGCACATTTGCTCATTGAAAGGATTGTCTCTCAGAGGTAAACAGGAAAGGAAAAAAAAACATGTTATTCAATGGAATACTTACAATTTTCTTTGCAAAGGACCTTTGTTGGTAGCCCAAATCTACCTTACTAGTACCTTTAGATTTTGCAAAAATACTTTATATATGTTGTATTTTATTTGAACCTCGACCTTATGAGTATGTCTACAGATATCATACCCATTTTACAGATGAGGAAATAAAGACTGAGACAGGCTAAAGAGTTTATCTCATGGCTACAAAATAAGCAAGTATCTAAACCAGGATTTGAACCTAGGTCTTCCTGAGTGAAAGCCAACCTTCTATTTGCCACTCTCTCTCAGTGACTGTTACTGCAACTAAATGCTAAAGCATCAGTAGGATATCTCACATTTTAGGAATTTTTATACTTACCTTCATAAACTAATTTAATAAATTAAGTATTTTTGGGGTCTCCTTTAGCAAGTCATTGACTTGTTTTTCATGGTTTTCTCATGTCACTCTCATTTCTCTTCCCAATTTTTCCTCTACTTCTCTAACTTGCTTTTCCAAATCCTTTTCGACCACTTCCATGGCCTGAGACCAGTTCATGTTTTTCAATGACTAGCTAAAGGAGACCTCCAAAAATACTGAATAAAGTAATACCTTAAAAAACAGACTAACTCAAATGGCAAAAGAGCTACAAAAAGCCAATGAGGAGAAGAATGCCTTGAAAGGCAGAATTAGCCAAATGGAAAAGGAGGTCCAAAAGACCACTGAAGAAAATACTACCTTAAAATTAGATTGGAGCAAGTGGAAGCTAGTGACTTTAGGAGAAATCAAGATATTATAAAACAGAACCAAAGGAATGAAAAAATGGAAGACTGTGAAATATCTCATTGGAAAAACCACTGTCCTGGAAAATAGATCCAGGAGAGATAATTTAAAAATTATTGGAATGCCTGAAAGCCAAGATCAAAAAAAGAGCCTAGATAATCATCTTTCAAGAAATTCTCAAGAAGAACTGCCCTGATATTCTAGAGACAGAGGGTAAAATAGAAATTGAAAGAATACACTGATCACCTCCTGCAAAAGATCCCAAAAAGAAAACTCCTAGGAATATTGTCGCCAAATTCAAGAGCTCCCAGATCAAGGAGAAAATACTGCAAGAAGCCAGAAAGCAGCACTTTGAGTATTGTGGAAACATAATAAGGAAAACACAAGATCTAGCAGCTTCTATATTAAGGGATCAAAGGGCTTGGAATATGTTATTCTGGAGGTCAATGGAGCTAGGATTAAAACCAAGAATCACCTACCCAGCAAAACTGAGTATCATGCTCAAAGGCAAAATATGGATTTTCAACAAAATAGAGGACTTTCAAGCTTTCTCAGTGAAAAGACCAGAGCTGAAGAGAAAATTTGACTTTCAAACACAACAATCAAGAGAAGCATGAAAAGGTAAACAAGAAAGAGAAATCATAAGGGACTTACTAAAGTTGAACTGTTTTGTTTACATTCCTACACGGAAAGATGATGTATATAATTCATGAAACCTCAGTATTAGGGTAGCTGAAGGAAATATACATATATATACACACAAATATATATATATGTATATATGTATATATATATATGCATATATATATATATATTTATGTGTATATATAGAGAGAGGGGGGGGCACAGGGTGAGTTGAATATGAAGGGATGATATCTAAAAAAAATCAAATTAAGGGATGAGAGAGGAATATATTGAGAGAGGGAGAAAGGGAGAGATAGAAGGGGGTAAATTATCTCACATAAAAGTGTCAAGAAAAAGCAGCTCTGTAGGAAGGGAAGAGGGGGCAGATGAGGAGGAATGAGTGAATCTTGCTCTCATCAGATTTGACCTGAGGAGGGAACACCATACACACTCAATTGGGTATCTTAACCCACAGGAAAGAAGGAGGAAGGAGATAAAAAAGGGTGGATGATAGAAGGGAGGGCAGATGGCGGAGGAGGTAATCAAAAGCAAATACTTTTGAAAAGGGGCAGGGCCAAGGGAGAAAATTGAGTAAAGGGGGATAGGATAGGAAGGAGCAAAATATAGTAAGTCTTTCACAACATGAGTATTGTGGAAGGGTTTTGCATAATGATACACATGTGGTCTATGTTGAATTGCCTGCCTACTTAGGGAGGGGGTTTAGGAAAGGAAGAGGGGAGAGAATTTGGAACTCAAAGTTTTAAAAGCAGATGTTCAAAAAAAAGTTTTTGCATGCAACTAGGAAATAAGATATATAGGCAATGGTGCATAGAAATCTATCTTGCCCTACCAGAAAGCAAGGGAAAAGGCGATGAGGGGGAGTGGGGTGACGGTAGAGAAGGCTGACTGGGGAATGGAGCAATCAGATTATATGCCACCTTGGAGTTGGGGGGAGGGTAAAATGGGGAGAAAATTTGTAATTCAAAGTCTTGTGAAAATCAATGCTGAAAACTAAAAATATGAAATAATTATTGAAAAAAAAAGAAAAGTGAGTCAGTATATTTTCAAAAATATTTATGAAAGCTCTTTTTCTGGTTACAACCAATTGGAAATTGAGGGAATACCTATCAGTTGGAGCATGGTTAAACAACTTGTTTTACATGATAGTGATAGAATACTATTATGCTATAAGAAATGACAAACAGGATGATCTCAGAAAAAATCTGGAAAGACTTATATGAAGTGATGCAAAGAGAAGTGAGCAGAACCAGGAAAATACTGTACACACTAACAGCAGTATTGTACAGTGATCAACTGTGAATAACTCAGCTGCTCTTATCAAGAAAATTCCAATGGAATTATAATAAAAAAAACATCCACTGACCTTCAGAGATAGAACCAGAGGAGTCAGTGTAGATTGAAACACATTTTTTCACTTCCTCTATTTTTCTTGCTTTTTTGCAATGTGAAGGAAATATGTTTTGCGTGATTTCACATTTATAATTGATATTACATTTCTTGATTTCTTAATGGGTGAGAGAAGGATGGGAGGCAGGGAAAGGATTCAGAAATCACCTTAAAAATGAATGTTAAAATATGCAAATAATAAATTAAAAACAAAGAAAAGTGGATCAAAAACAGATAAGACTTTGATAGTTATTCTTATTTATTCCCCTAACTACTGTGCTCTACCAGGAACATCTATTTCTTCATTTATTTGGTCCATCACTAGTAGGATAATGGAATCCTAAAAAGGGATGTTCCTCCCACCCTCAAGGAGCTCTGCAAGTATTATGCAGCCTGATCTTCTTCCCAATATGCTAATCACAACCCCCAGTGCAGATAGGGAAGACATATATCTAGTAAAAAGATTTATTCAGTGGTTTGTAAGAATCCTGAAAAGGTGAGAATAAATCCATTTTCAAACTGAAACCTAGAATCATATTCTAACTGCAATTTGAGACACTGCTAAAAGGGCAGACATTACCAAAATCAAATAAAGAGGAGAAATTAAGAGTTCTAAAGATCCTAAACTCAGTAACTGCAATATTGTTTTATGAATGAGATTGAGTGAATAAGTGATTTTGACTATTTTAAATATCCAAATTAATTATAAAGGACATATGAAGAAAGATACTATCTGCATCCAGAGAAAGAACTGATAAATAGAAATTTGTGTAGAATAATATTACACACACACACACACACACACACACACACCTATTTGTGTCTAACCGTAGCCATGTCAGGTGTAGGGAGTGGAGAGCGAAGGAAAAAAAAGGAAATTTACATGATAACTTTATCATATTTTTAAAAGGAATAGCAAGTTGTACATAATACATTCACAGTTTCATGTGAAATCATATTTTTATCATGCTATGTTATGGAAATGTTTGTTTTATTCATTAAATAGAAAATAAAATAAATATAAAAAAGATATTCTGAGGAGAAGGGAAAATTTAAAATTTACTGAAAATTGAAATAGAAACTGGCATTTCCAAAGGGAAAAAAAACCTTCTTGTAGAGACATGCATTACGTGGGAAAAACTGAAAATCAGTAACATACAAAAAATCTTGCCTATTGGAGGTAAACTTAAAAGACAATAGCACTCATTAAGGTCAATATTATTTTACTGTACATGCAAAATCCATTGCTTTGGAGAATGGGGGTAAAGAATCCATTTAAATAGCTCAATAGTAAAGGAAATTAGAATTCTTCTCTCAGATAACACCCCAAAGATATATAAAATATATAGTGGCTAACCATGAGTAGGTTACCTAAGCAACGAGACACTCTAATAGCTTGAATACATTGAAAAATGTAGCCTAAAAAAGCAGTGCTTGAACTTGCTATAACTTTAAATCACCTATCAACCAAGAGAATTCTAAAAAATGTTTGCAATTCATGTTGGTGGGCAGCAATGAGAGACGGGCTTTTGTTTTGAGCAATCCATCAATTTAATGTAATACAACAAGCATTTATTAAGCATCTACTATGCACAAGGTTGCAAAAGCAAGTGTGAAACATTCCCTACTCTTAGGGGAATGCTTTATACTATGGAAATGATAAAGAGGCAATAGGTACATAGATAAGTAAATAGTAGATAGTTCTAGGAGGTAAAAAGCAGAAATCATTGGAGGATGAGGAAAAACTTCATGAAGGAATTTTAGTTATGTTTGAAGGAACTGAATTCTGACACATGGAGATAACGAGGTAGTGGATCTCAGTCATGGGGAGGGCTTATGCAGATGTATGTGCAGCGTAGGCTTACGGTTGGAAGTTTCTAGTCACCTTTGTTGCTTACCCTGATTGTTACCCTGAGTACTATCCACTTTCTCTATGGGTTTCTCACTATCTCCCACCCCACCATTTCCTCCCTCAATCTGCACCAATGGTGGCAGCAGGGAGGGAGTTTCCAAAGGGAGCTTGCCTCCTACAACTCACAGGATTCCAGGGAAAACTTTGGTGGATTAACATTCTTGGCTATACTCCTTCCTTACCTCCACTTCATGGAGGCCATTCTTTCCTTTAAGATGCTACTCAAGCACCAGCTTTTGTTTGGAACCTTTCCTGATCTTTTAAGTACTTGATCCATCCTTCTCAAATTATCTTGTATTAACTTCATATTTATGATCAGTCTTCCAGCTAGACCATAATCAGACAAAGTGTATTTATTGTTTTAGTTTATTATTTTTGAAGTAATAAGTATTTTTATTAATCTAACCTTCCCACTGATACCCGCTTTAAGCAAATTTTTAAAGGAAAAAACATCTTAACAAATTCCTCAATACATATCCACCTAATCCTGCAAAGTAAATTCCTTATTAGCTATGTTTTAAAATGTATGTCTCTTTTGGTATTTAAAATTCAGACTTCTCTGACAGGAGGTGAGTGGCATGTTTCATCTTCATTCCTGTGTACTCATACATTCATCAGAGTTCTAATGTCTAGTCTTTCAAAGTTTTTTTTTATGATTTCATTATTATCTAGATCATTCTCCTGTTCACTTTGATGTGCATCAGTTCATAAAAGTCTTCCTAGTTTCCTCTGAAATTGTCCATTACATAATTTCTTATATCACAATAATATTCCATTACATTCATATACAATAATTTGTTTACTCTTTGCCCAATGAGAGGATAACCCCTTAATTTCCAGTTTGTGGCTATGACAAAAAGTTTGTATAAATATTTTAATGTAAAGATCACTTTTTGTCTTCCTTTAATTCCTTTGGGGTGTAGTACTAGTTGTGGTGTCATAGGATATTAACAGTTTGGTAACTTTCTGGACATAGTTGCTTTCCAGAATGCTTGGACAAATCCACAACTCCATCAATAGTGCACTAGTCTATATCTTTTCCTTCAGCTCATCAAATATTTATCATTTTCTTCTGTCATCTTTGATGGTCCGTTAGGTGTGGGGGACCTTCAAAGTCATTTTAATTTGCACTTCTCTAATTATTAGTTGTTTAAATCATTTCAGTATGTTTACTGATACTTTATATTTCCTCCCTTGAAAACTACTTGTTCATATCTTTTGACCATTTATTAAGTAGGAAATAGCTCAAATTTTAATCAGTGTTTATATAGGTCTTTATTTAATAAACTTGTTACAAAGGTTTTCCCCACTTACCTGTTTCACTCCTGGTTTTAACTGTATTAGATTTCTTTGTGAAAAAAACTTAAATTTTTATGTAATCAAAATTGTCCATTTTATCTTGTGCAGGCCTCTCTATGCCTTGCATAGTCATGAATTCTTCCATTATCCACAGATCTGAAAAATTATTTCTTCCTTGGTCGTCTAATGTGTTTACAATGTGACTTTTTATATCTAGGTCATGTATATTTAGGACATATCTTGGTGTATGGTTTGAGGTGTTGTTATAAACCTAATTTCTATTAGATTTGTGTCCAATTTTTCCAAGTAATAATCATAACATAACTTTTATTTCCAGAGCTCCCTACTTATTAATCTAAAATACTCCATTCTGTCATATACAAATGAGCAACTGAAACCCAAAACCTTGAAGTGTGACATTTTGTCTCTGCAGTTGCTTTTTCAGGCTAAATTTCATATTTCTTTTCATTGTTGGCCTCTTTCAGTCATCAAAATGGTGCAAGTCAGAAAGAAGTATGCCATTATATAGGGCTTCAAATGCTAAATTTGGGAAAGTAATAAGTACAACTCTATCATGGCATGGTTTAAGCAGTGTAATATGAGATAAGGATACAAGCATAGTTTAAAATAAGATTATGAAGTGGTATTGAATCCTAGGTTGATGGGATTTTATTTTATCTTATGGAGAGTAGGTAGTCATCGAAGGTTTTTGAACAAGGAATGACAAGGTCAGAAAGGTGCCTTATGCAAGCAGATTATTTTGTCAGCTACATAAGGGATGGTTTGGAGAGGGTGAAAGACTGAAAAAATACTACAAGAGTCCAAGTAAGAAATAATGAAATTATAAGAATGTAAATCAGTATAGTAGTCATCTGAACAGAGAAAAGAGCATAGATTCAACAGACATTAGGGAAGTAAAACAAATAAGACAGTAACTTGATTTTATGTGGGTAATGTGTGAAGAGAGAGAGACAGAGAGACAGAGAGAGAAAGAGAGAGAAAACCATGACTCTGAGGTTATAAACTGTGGTGGGCCAGAAAGATATTGGTGCCTTTGACAGAAATTGGTACCTTTGGAGAAGGAGTGCACATGAAAATGAAGAGTGAAAGGACAATGGAATACATTGAATTTGAGATGCCAACAGTAGATGGTAATTCAAGACTAGAGCTTGAAAGATATTTGGGGCAGGGGGGATGGAGCCAAGATGGCAGCTGGAAAGCAGGACTGGCTTAAGTTCTCCCCTAAGTCCCTCCAAACACCTGCAAAAAATGGCTCTGAACAAATTCTAGAGCTATGGAACCCACGAAACAGCAGAGGGAAGCAGGTCTCCAGCCCAGGACAGCCTGGATGGTCACTGGGAAGGGTCTATCACACAGTACCGGGGGCAGAGTGGAGCGCAACCCAGAGTGGGTCACACCAAGACAGACCAGACTGGGAGTAGGCCAGAGCAGGCCCTAGGGCCATGAATCACTGAGTTGTAGCAGTTGCCAGACTTCTCAACCCACAAACACCAAAGACCATGGAGCAGGTTATTGGGAAAACTTATGTATTGGGGTGAGAACAGTCTGGCCCAAGCCCTGGGGGTGGCAGAGGTGGTGTGGTGGTGGTGGTGGCAGCTGCAGCAACAGGAAGCTCCTGCAGCTGCTTCCAGAGCTCCAGAGTCAGCTGCTTCCTGAGTCTCTGTCTCACATGTAGGGAGGAATCAAGTGGCAGATGAGAGAAGGAGTGCAAAGAGAGCTTTGCTGGAGCAGAGGAAACTTTGCCCTGCTTTGATCTGGTTCACAATCCTGTTGGTGGTTCTTGAGGGAGGAGGAGCACTGCTGTGGCAGAGCTTGCTGTGTAGAAGTAGTTCTGAAAACAGCAGCACAGCCCCTAAAGCTTGGGTCAAAGGACTCTCTACACTACAAGCAGTCACACACTGACAAAAAGCTCAAAGGTCAAGTAGTTGGCTAGGAACATGGCCGGGGAGCAAAAAGGAGGCAGACTCAGACTCAAACTCGAGAAACCTTTTTTGTTGACAAAGAAGATCAAAACATATGGCCAGAAGAAGTCAACAAAGTCAAAGAACCTACATCAAAAGCCTCCAAGAAAAATATGAATTTGTCTCAGGCCATGGAAGAGCTCAAAAGGGATATGGAAAAGCAAGTTAGAGAAGTAGAGGAAAAATTGAGAAGAGAAATGAGAGTGATACAAGAAAACCACAAAAAACAAGTCAACTTGCTAAAGGAGACACAAAAAATACTGGAGAAAATAACACTTTAAAAATAGACTAATCCAAATGAAATGGCAAAAGAGCTCCAAAAGGCCAATGAGGAGAAAAATGCCTTGAAAGGCAGAATTAGCCAAATGGAAAAGGAGGTCCAAAAGACCACTGAAGAAAATACCACCTTAAAAATTAGTTTGGAGCAAGTAGAACCTAGTGACTTTATGAGAAATCAAGATATTATAAAACAGAACCAATGGAATGAAAAACTGGAAAACAATGTAAAATATCTCATTGGGAAAACCACTGACCTGAAGAATAGATCCAGAAGAGATAATTTAAACATTATTGGACTACTTGAAAGCCATGATCAAAAAAAAGATCCTGGACATCATCTTTCATGAGGTTGTCAGGGAAGACTGCCCTGATATTCTAGAACCAGAGGGTAAAATAGAAACTGAAAGAATCCACTGATCACCTCTTGAAAAATATCCCAAAAAGAAAACTCCTAGGAATATTGTCACCAAATTCAAGAGTTCCCAGGTCAAGGAGAAAATACTGCAAGAAGCCAGAAAGCAGCACTTTAAGTATTGTGGAAACACAATTAGGATAATACAAGATCTAGCACCTTCTGCATTAAGGGATTGAAATGCTTGGAATATGATATTCTTGGAGATCAAAGGATCTAGGATTAAAACCAAGAATCACCTACCCAGCAAACTGAATAAAATAGAGGCCTTTCAAGGTTTCTCAGTGAAAAGACCAGAGCTGAATAGAAAATTTGACTTTAAAACACAAGAATCAAGACAGGTACGAAAAGGTAAACATGAAAGAGAAATCATAAGGGACTTACTAAAGTTGAATTGTTTTATTTACATTACTACATGGAAAGATGGTGCGTGTAATTCATGAGACCTTTCTCAGTATTAGGGTAGTTGAAGGGAATATACATACATACATACATACATACATATACACACACACACACACACACACACACACACACACACACAGAGTGAGTTAAATATGAAGGTATGATATCTGAAAAAATAAAACAAAATTAAGGGGTGTGAGAGGAATATATTTAGAGAGGGAGAAAGGGAGAGATAGAACGGGGTAAATTATCTCGCATAAAAGTGGTGAGTTCTGTTGGAAGGGAAGAGGGAGCAGGTGAGGGGGAATGGGTGAATCTTATTCTCATCAGATTCAACCTTGGGAGGGAACTCAATTGGGTACCTTACCCAAAAAAGGGCAATGATGGAAAGGAGGGCAGATACGGGGAGGAAGTAATAATCAAAACCAAACACTTTTGAAAAGGAACAGGGTAAAGGGAAAAAAATGAATAAAAGGTGGCAGGATAGGGTGCAAGGAAATATAGTTAGTCTTTCACAACATGTGTATTGTGGAAGCGTTTTACATAATAATACATGTGTGGCCTATGTTGAATTGCTTGCCTTCTTAGGAAGGGTGGGTGGGAAGGGAACAGGGGAGAGAAGTTGGAACTCAAAGTTTTAAAAGCAGATGCTCCAAAAAAAGTTGTTTTTACATGTAACTGAGAAATAAGATATGTAGGGAATGGTGCATAGCAATCTATCCTGCCCTACAAGAAAGTAAGGGGAAAGGGGATGAGGGGGAGTAGGGTGACAGAAGGGAGGAATGACTGGGGAAGGGGGCAATCAGAATATGTGCCATCTTGGAGTGTGGAGAGGGTAGAAATTGGGAGAAAATTTGTAACTCAAAATCTTGTGGAAATCAATGTTGAAAACTAAAATATTAAATAATAAAATAATTGTTGGAAAAAAAATTCAACAAAAAGATATTTGGACTAAATATATAGATTTGAGGTTTATATGCATAGAGATTTAAATTAAATTTTTAAAGGTACTGAGATCACCAAAAGAGGAAGTATACAGAGAGGAGAAGAAAAGAGGAGAGGAGAGGAATCTAGTATAGTGTCTAATGAGACAGCAATGAGCCTATAATTAATAATAGGAAAGAGGGATATTGTATAGGAGCAGAATTCAAAACAAACAAAACAGGGAAAAGGAGCAAGCAGAGTAAGTGTCCTGAAAGTCAAGGGAGGAGAAAATATGCAGAAGGTTTGAGTGATCTGAAATTCCTTTCAGAAAGATAATATAGCCTAAGGCCTTCTCAAAGCTACTAATCAGAGGAATGTATATTCACTTACCAAGGTGAGTCTCCTTAGTGCAAACTAATGACTACCTGGTCAGCAGAAGCACCTCTGAATATCAATTTCAATGGGTTTGGAAGTAGGAATAACCTTTAACCATTACCAAGCCAAGTGTTCACCACAGTGATTGGAAAAACACACAAGGATCTGCTTTAAAGAAAAAAAAAATCTTCCTTTGCAAAAATACCGAAAGACTGACTATTAGAAAGACACTGTTCTATTATCTTCTCCAAGGGGTATACTTTGAAAATGCTAATTACCCCTGAGAGTCTGAGCACATTAAGTTCCCACAACCATTGTGCAGCTTGGTAGTGCAGTGGATAATATTAAATATGGAGTTAGCAGGACCTGGTTTCAAATTTTGCCTTAGACACCCTAGAATTTTGGCACCAAGTCAATTAACCCTCTTTAGTTTCCACATCTGTAAAAAGGAAATAATAATGTCAACTACTTCACATGATTATTATAAGGATGAAATAAAATGTAAAGTGCTCTGCAAATTTGAAGTGCTGTCTAAATGCTATCACTTTAGTAGCTAGCATCCAATTTTGTTTTATGATTAATTTGACATTAATAATCAGGGAATCATCATTATGTCTTTTAAAAATCTTGTATGATCTTGATACACATATCTTATTTTAGAAGAGACATTAAGATGATGTTTGCTTAATTGAATCATATTCTTTTAAAAATATTTTAGCTGATCTTTCCTTCTTTGTTTTCTTTTCTGTTATTTCTGCTTGTTCATAAGGTTATTGATCCCTATGATGGTAGAATACAATTGTGGAGGCTCCACTATAATTGATGGAGAATACAGTTTTAGAAGTGGAGAAACAGAAGGGAAAATGAGAAATGGGAGGCACAAAAATATTGCTCACCTACCTTATCACTTGCCTATTGCTAGCTCCAGATGGAGTTTGGCAAAATTGATAATACATGATAAAAACAATGTAGAAGGATAAATGGTAAGATAGTTTTTAAAAAAAAATGAAAGAAAAATGTATATTGACAAAGTCCAACTCAATAAACATTTATTAAGCATCCACTATATTCATGGCTCCATTCCAGACACTAGAAATTAAAAAATAAACTGCAGATTTTCCCCTCAGAGGGCTTAAATGGGAATTTAAAATGGTAGTATAATATACATGAAATTACTATAGATTAAGATACTTGCAATGGCAAGTAAAGTGGGAGTTTTTGTTGTCTTTTGTTTTGGAGTGCCTCTTAGCACTAAGGCAATCAAATGCATTTGAGTCTTGCCTTTGTTTGTAGGAAGGCCCACACCCTTTTGCTAGTTAGGTCATGAGAGATATGATACCCTCAAGAGGTGTGAAACATTCGAGAGGGGTGAAGTGCTCTGACCCTGAAAAAGTGTATAAATTCTCCGAGGTTAGCATTTTGTTTGGGGCTCACTCATTGGAAGAGTTTTGGTATGGAGACTGTGGGTAGCCGTTAAAGAGCCCCCAGCTTTGAAAAACTGAGATGTTGGTGCTTCTCTCTCTAGTAACTATGTATGTAATGTCTTGGTCAGACAGCTAGAAGCCTTGTCTGTTGATTTGTGTTTATTTACTCTGTTTGAATAATTTCTGCCTGTAATTTCTGATTGTATTTTTTCTGACATTTAGGTTGCTCACTTTTCCCCCTGAACTAAGTGAATGATATATGTATGTTTAATTAAAGTGAGATTGTAAATGCCTTAAAGTTGCTTTCCTTAGAAAAGCAGATCAAAGATCCTATGCTAGCAGCCCTCCTGTGTGCTCTTATTGTTGGTCTTGTTCTTGATCTTTTACCTCCACAGCAGCTGCTAGCAACGTTGTTGATACAATGCTTCATCAAAGTATAGAGGCAAAAGTACTGAACTTAGAGGTGTAGGAACTGGGTTTGAATCACAGATTTGACACTTAATATTTGTGTGAGCCTAAGAAATCCACTTAACTTTGAGTGGATCTTGATAACTTAATCTGAAGAATCAAGTGTTTGGACCAGATGGCAGTCAATGTTCCTTTTAGGTCTAGCCCTATTATCTTTATTTTTTCTTAAAATATATTTTTTTCCTGGGGGTGGCTTCTCCCCTCCCCATCCCCAGCACTTATTTATAGCAGCCCTTTTTGGGGGGGTAAGGAGTTAGAACTTGAGGGGACCTCATCAATTGGGGAATGGCTAAAGAATTTTTGGTATGTGATTATGATGGAATACTATTGTACCACAAGAAATGATGATCAGGATGCTTTCAGAGAAACCTAGAAAGACTTCCTTGGGCTGGAGCAAAGAGAAATGTAATAAGTACAAAGTAGCAGCAGTATTGTAAGATGATCAGCTGTGAATGACAGCTATTTTTAGCAATACAATAATCCAAGACAACTCTGAAGGATTTATGATGAAAAATGCTATCCATCCCCAGAAAAAGAACTGATTGTATCTGAATACAGACTGAAGCATACTTTTTTTCTTCATTTGTTTTTTCTTGAGTTTTTTTCTTGTCTATATTTACCTTCACAACATGACTATTATGGATATATTTTGCATGACTACACGCGTATAACCTACATTGAATTGTTTGCCTTCTCAATGAGGGGGGGACTTGAAAGAGAGAAAGGGAGAGAATTTGGAACTCAAAGTTTTAAAAAGAAATGTTAAAAATGTTTTAGATGTAACTGAGGAAAAATAAAACATTAAATAAAAAAGTGAAAGCTTACTATTGAGATAGTCAAAATGTCCATATTGATGTCAATCAAATATCCACAAATTAAAACAGCCCAAATCTTTTCTCCCTCACTCACCAAGAATTGGTATTCCATGGTCCATTGCAGAATAAATTTTTATGGTTTGTTTATCACAAACCTTTGGAATTAGGAGTTTGCAAAGGAAGTGCTGACATAGTCTTAACTCTGTGCCATTTCGTTTGGTACCACTGTAATTGGATGAGAATGTAAAGATATTAATGTAATTGAACTGAAAAAGACTATAAGTTACTAAAAGAAATAGAGACTTTCTGTGACTATTGTCACACACTCATGTATATTTGGCACTGTCTCAATGCCAACAAGCACAATGTAACTTTCTTATCCTTATGGTTGGAATTGAAAAATTATAAACTTCATTATTTTAAACTCTAGAAAGACCCACTACTTTGCAATAGGAGTCAGAGATGGAATTTGTTTTCATTTTAACTTTTCTTCATAGAAGACAAACTGGAAGTACACTAGGGAACATTAAACTTCTTAAATGAGAGCCCAGTGAGTCACTCTTCAATGGAACAAAAAAAGAATTTAAGCTGGCAAACAGAATCTGAGAGAAAATGAGTTCAGAAGTAGATAGAATTTTTCAAACTATTTTTAAAAATGGATTGGCAAATGAATAAAAGTGATAGGAAAGAAAATAGATATCTCTAAAAACATTGATTATAGTTTTGCTCATTTGTAGGGTATAGAATCACAAAATGTCAAATTAGAAGTAGAAAGAACTTTAAAGATCATTGAGTCTGATTTCTCAATGAAGAAAGTGAGGCCCAGGAAAATAAAGTGACTTCAATAATGTTTTCATTTCACATATGAAAAGAGGCTTATTCCAGCTTTGATTTCTTTTTCACTTTGGAATCAATACTAAGGCCTCTTGCAAAGTATTACTATTGAAGAAAAAATATTCAGCAGAGATTTTTAAAAGACAATTTCTCTTCACCCTGGTTGAAGCATAATTACCCATCCCAAAGAAAATACATAAAGAATGTTATAGAGTGAAACTAGTTTATGCAAAATACTGTGGTAGGTACTAGAGATTCAGATAAAACATAGTCTCTTACCAGAAGTAACTAATAATATTGTGGGAATAAAATGTGTGTGTGTGTGTGTGTGTGTGTGTGTGTGTGTGTGTGTGTGAAAGACATAAAAAATTAGTGAGATCATATAAGGAGCTCAAAGTACCCCCATAAGACCTTAGGATTTTTAGTTGGAAGGCACATTAAAAAACATTCTTACCATGTTTCAACCTGCTTTCCTTGTCTTCCCAATTAGAATATAACCTTCTTGAAGGCAGATACCATTTCACTATTTTTTTATCTCCAGTGTTTAGCAGAGGGCCCAGCATACAGTAGGAACTTACATTAAGTGTGAGAGATAGCTCATGCACACAAATAAGTAAAAAAAGATCATGAGATGATCAATGGAGAGCTAGAAGGGACCTAAGAGATCATTAAGGTCTCATCTCTTATTTTACAGATGCAGAAATGGAGTCTAAGAAGAGTTAAATAGTTTGTGTAAAGTCTGCTACTTAGGTAGCAGGGCCAGGATTTTTACCTAGTTCCATCTATTTTTTACCCTCTGATTCAAAATTCAATGTGGTTTTCTTGGTTGTTTTGGTTTAGGTTTTTTTTTTTGTATTGCTTTGTTTGTTTTTGCTTGATCAGGAAAAAGAAAAGTCATCTGTCCTGGTAAGATTAAGGAAGGCTTTATGGAGGCAGTAGAATTTTAGCAGAGCCTTCAAGGATGAATTCAGTGTGAAAAAATGGAGTTGGTGCGAGGAAAGACACTCTAGGAATAGAGAGCAGCATGACCAAAGATTCTGGGATGGAAATTTACAGAATGTGGTCTGGGAATGGCAAGTAATCTGATCTAGGTAGGATACAGAGTAAATGACAGAGAAAAGTTGGATATGGCAGGGCAACAAACCTGTAGCCAGATTGTGGAAATTCTGTAATGCTAAACTAAAGGGCTTGATCTTTATTTGGTAGGTAAAAGGGAGCCATTGAATTTGTTTCTGAGCAGTCCAGTGATAGGGTCATTTCTGAGTTTTATGAAATTAAAGCAAAAATTATTGACCTTTACTGCTCTATAACAGGCTTCCCACACCTCAGTAGTATTAAGGATACAAGTATATTCCCTATTTCCTTGACCTAATAACTTAGAAGGACTTAATTCCATTGAATTTATGGCCTCAAATATTGAAATGACTATTAAACTATGGAGAAATTAATTGCACAATTTAGGAATTGTAGGATTTAGGGATCAAAGAAGAAATGATTTCCTAATGATGGTACAGATCATAAAGAAAGAAGAGGTATTCTTATTCCAGAGATGGTATTCTTTCTTCTTCATAACTTTAGCTCTCAACGTATATTCCTCTTGGTTCATAGGCCCATAGATTTAGACCAGGAAAGGCCCTTAAAAGACATCCAGACCAAATGTCACATTTTATAGATGGGAAAATTATGACCAAAAAGGGTAATAAAAGTTGCCCAGAATCACACAGTTAGCAAGTACCTGAGGTGCAGGATTCTAACTCAGGTCATAGGTCCATGGATGTAGAAATGGAAGAAACCTTGAAAGGTGTCTAATTCAAAACCCTCAATTTTCAGACAAGAAAAATAACAATCAGAGATGTAAAATGACTTGCTTAAGGCTACACAGCTAGTCTGTGTCAGAGGAAGGATTTGAACC
Organism: Trichosurus vulpecula; assembly: GCF_011100635.1. Classification (NCBI taxonomy): domain Eukaryota; kingdom Metazoa; phylum Chordata; class Mammalia; order Diprotodontia; family Phalangeridae; genus Trichosurus; species Trichosurus vulpecula. Next base: position 94,276,335 of record NC_050578.1, on the reverse strand, counting down.
CAGAGCTTCCTGATTCTAAGTTGAGCACTCCATCCACTATGCCACATTGTATCTCCAAAGTTAGATGCTTCTAGTTATAACAATGAATTCTAGTGCAAAAGGTAACATTAGCTCTGGTAGGCAATTGGTTTGGGTAAATACCTAGGACCTTTGGATATAAGGTCTTCTGATGAGACTCCAGGATGCTACCTTGTAGTGGGGAGCCAGACACATTCATCCCCAATAGTTCTCTTAGTGGGGGGGGGGAACCTCAGGACATTACTGCTAGGAAGGATCTTGCCAAGGGAGGCAGTGGGATAAAGACAAGCTAGAGAAAGCTTATCTGAAAGGTATAGATTCTCACCCTACTATTTTATCTTCTACATTTCCTCAGGGGCATCTTCCATGTAAGACATTCATCATTCAGTAAAGTGATGTTGGAGTAGAGACAATCCATCCCACATAGATGACTGGAATTTTATGCTCTATACTAAACATATTTATGTATTTGTGTCTGTATCTCCACTATTGTCAGGTCCTTTAAAAAACAGAATTGTATCTTATTTATTTTTCCTTAGTGGCCAGCAGGGAAAAATGGCATTTTGACTTCTGCCTTCTCTCAGGTAAATTTATAGCCTAGCTTTTATATATGTATGTTAAAATTCTAGAATTTTCATCTAATAGTTAGCCTCTCCCTTCCTTGTTCTTCCTCTAGCTGCTAATATGGCTAATTCTACTTTTTTAATCTTAAGCATCTTTTCTGAGCTTCAGCTCATTCTCTGTGTTAGCTTTTTCAAGAAACCTGATATTGTGAAATTTATATAGTTATATTTTGTTTATAAAATTATATAAAATTACATTAATATCTATATTTTGAAGAGAAGAGTTTGCAGTCATAGAAGAATTAACCAGAAGTTTTTAAAATATCTAATACATAAATTCTTCTAGTTTCTTATGGATGAAGTATTAAAAACTAAATGAGATTAATCAGATAATCATATGTAAATACAAGCAGAGAAACTCTTAATTGATATAAAATCTGAATACTTCCTTGAGAATTTTGGCACATTAATTAAAAGGTATAAACAATTTAGTAACTTTTCTTCAGTAATTCCTAATTGGTTTCCATATGGTTAAACCAGCATACCTGTCTTTCCTCATCCCAGCCAACAATGAATTTATCTATCTTTGCTAATTTGGTGGGTATGAGGTGTTACCTCACAATTGTTGGAATTTTCACCACTCTAATTTGTAGTGATTTTGATTTACATTTACAAACATTTATTGTACATTTATGATGTCCCAAATAGTATGTTAAGTGTTGGTGATTCAAAGAAAGGGAAGAGAAAAAGTATCTCAACTTTCAAGGATTATACATTGGGTAGGGGGGTGTTGGAGAAAAATACATAGAGATATATACATAGATGAAAGTAATTTGAAAGGGAATGAAATTAGTACCTTGGACAACCAAGGAAAGGACTTCTGTAGCATATAGGATTTGAGCTGTGTTTTTAAGAAAGTCAAAGCAACCAAGAGGCAGAACTGAGAAGGCAGAGCATTCTAGGCGTAGGGGACAGTAAGTGCAAAGGCAAAGAGAGAGGAGAGAATGTGTCTTGTTCAAGGAAGTCCATGTAGGCCAGCTTAACTAGATGGTAGAGTATGTAAAGAGGAGTGAGGTATAAAAGACTAGAAATGTATGAAGGGGCCAAGTTGTGAAGAGCTTTACTAAAAAGAAGATGTTATATATGACCCTAAAAGTAATGGAGAATCATTGGAGCTCTCTAAACAGAGGGATTGTCATGGTCAAACTAATGCTTTAAACATTACCTTGGCAGCTGAGCTGAAGATGGATTGGAATGGGAGAGATTTCACACAGGGAGGTAAACCAGAAGGCTGCTGCAACAATACAGGCAAGAGGAGAAAAGTGCTTTAACTAAGGTTGTGGCCCTTTGAGCAGAGAAAGGTAGATACATATGAGGAATGTTTTGCACAGAGAAATTACAAAATTTGGCAAAGCACTGGAACTGAGTTAGAATGAGGAGTTTATCCTGAAAAGGTTTTAGTCCTGCTTGATTGGGAAAAACATGGTGACCTCAACAGTAATGGTGAAGTTTAGAGGGAGGGAAAAGTTTTGGAGAAAAGATAAGGAATTCTTTTGAGGTAACTGTGGGGCATGTAGATGTCTGAAAGACAGTGATGTGAGAGTGGAACACAAGAGAGTGATTAAGGTTAGATATAAAGATCTTGGAACCATCTGTATAGAGTTGATATTTGAACCCACGGAAACAGAGGAAACTATCCAATTAGATGATATAAAGTGAATAGAAAATGACAGAGGACAGAGTCTTTGGGGGGATGCTCAGATTTAAAGGACATGATGAGAATGAAGACTCAGAAAAAAGAGACTGAGGAGTCACCAGAGGATAGGAAGATAACTGAAAGAGAGCAGAGTCAAGAAAATCTAGAGACTATAGTAGTTGACAACGTCAAAAGATGAGCATGGAGAAAACATCACAATATTTGACAAGAAAGCCTTTGTGACTTGAAGAGGGCAGTTTTAGTTGAACAATGAGGCAAAGTAAATGATGTTTTTGGTAGGGACCCTGTTAAGATAAGAAAATGGAAAAAATGTGAAAGAAAAAAGAGGTTTGAGAGGACGGGAACTGTGTTGACTACGGAGCAGTCTTTCCAGGAAGCATAGTGGAAAGGGAAGACAGATCTACAATGGGATACTGGAGGGTAGGGTTATGGTAGATAAGCCTGGATTGATTCCTTTACTATTTAACGTTCTCTTTTAGAAATGAATGTAACAAAAACATCTTCTCTAACATAATATTCTATTTTGAGGGGCAGAAGGAGATGAGTGGGAAGAACACACCTGGACTTACCTAAGTATATAATCTGTCTTGTAATAAATAGATTAAAATGAGTAGTATTTTACTTCACAGCTTTCATAATTATGACTACTTTGAAGCAGATGAGACTAAAATCTACTGTTTCTTACCTATATTAAGGATTTGATATGTAGTGATTCTCTAAATTTGAGGGTCATAATGATTGAAAATGTCTACTTGGGAGTGAGGCCAAGATGGAGGCTGGAAAGCAGGGACTAGCATGAGCTCCCTGCCGAGTCCCTCCAAAAACCTATAAAAAATGGCTCTGAACCAATTCTAGAACTGCGGAACCCACAAAACAGCAGAGGGAAGCAGGGCTCCAGCCCAGGACAGCCTGGATGGTCTCTGGGTGAGGTCTATCCCACACGGAGCTGGAAGCTGTGAGCAGAGCGGAGCAAACAGAGCCCGGCATGAGTGGAACGGACCAACCGGAACAGGAGCTGGGTGGAGTGTGCCCTAGCACCCTGAATAGTGAGCTGCAGCAGTTACCAGACTTCTCAACCCACAAACACCAAAGACAGCAGAGAAAGTTACTGGGAAAAGCTGCAGGAGTGGAAAGAGTTTGGGGTTCAGGCACTGCCCCCGGGGCAGCGGAGGTGGGGCAGCTACAGAAGTTCAGCTGCAGTTGCTTCCGGCCCCAGGCCCACCTGGTGGGAGGAGTTAAGGGGTGGATCAGAGCAGGAGTGAAGAGCCTGCTGAAGATCTAAGTCCAGTCTGGGTGGGGGTTCTTGGAAAAGGAGGAGTGCTGATGTGGCAGAGCTGGCACATCCCCACAGGCAAGGAACATAGTTCTCTAAACTCTACAAGAAGTCATACGCCACTGAAAAACTCAAGGGTCAAGTTAGTTGGCTGGGAATATGGCCAGGCAGCAAAAACGCACCCAGATTCAGTCTCAGACTTTGGATTCTTTCTTTGCTGACAAAGAAGACCAAAACATATAGACAGAGGAAGTTAACAAAGTCAAAAAGCCTACAACAAAAGCCTTCAAGAAAAACATGAACTGGTCCCAGGCCATGGAAGAGCTCAAAAAGGATTTGGAAAAGCAAGTTAGAGAAGTAGGGGAAAAATTGGGAAGAGAAATGAGAAGGATATGAAAAAACCATGAAAAACAAGTCAATGACTTGCTAAAGGAGACCCAAAAAAATACTGAAAAATATACTGAAGAAAACAACACCCTAAAAAATAGACTAACTCAAACGGCAAAAGAGCTCCAAAAAGCCAATGAGAAGAATGCCTTGAAAGGCAGAATTAGCCAAATGGAAGAGGAGGTCCAAAAGACCACTGAAGAAAGTACTACCTTAAAAATTAGAATGGAGCAAGTGGAAGCTAGTGACTTGAGGAGAAATCAAGATATTATAAAACAGAACCAAAAGAATGAAAAAACGGAAGACAATGTGAAATATCTCCTTGGAAAAACCACTGACCCGGAAAATAGATCCAGGAGAGACAATTTAAAAATTATTGGACTACTTGAAAGCCATGATCAAAAAAAGAGCCTAGATATCATCTTTCAAGAAATTATCAAGGAGAACTGCCCTGATGTTCTAGAGCCAGAGGGCAAAATAGAAATTGAAAGAATCCATCGATCACCTCCTCAAATAGATCCCAAAAAGAAATCTCCTAGGAATATTGTCGCCAAATTCCAGAGCTCCCAGATCCAGGAGAAAATACTGCAAGCAGCCAGAAAGAAACAATTTGAGTATTGTGGAAACACAATCAGAATGACCCGAGATCTGGCAGCTTCTACATTAAGAGAATGGAGGGCTTGGAATACGGTATTCTGGAGGTCAATGGAACTAGGATTAAAACCTAGAATCACCTACCCAGCAAAACTGAGTATCATGCTCCAAGGCAAAATATGGATTTTCAATAAAATAGAGGACTTTCAAGCTTTCTCAGTGAAAAGACCAGAGCTGAATAGAAAATTTGACTTTAAACACAAGAATCAAGAGAAGCATGAAAAGGTAATCAAGAAAAAGAACAAGAAAAAGAAATTGCAAGGGACTTACTAAAGTTGAACTGTTTTGTTTACACTCCTACATGGAAAGATGACGTGTATGATTCATGAGACCTCTGTATTAGGGTAGCTGAAGGGAATATGCATATATATATATATATATGTTTATTATATATATAAATATATAAGTGAATGTGTATGTATGTATATTATGTATGTGTATATGTGTATATGTACGTATATAGAGACAGAGTGGGCACAGGATGAGTTGAAGATGAAAGGAAGATATCTAAAAGAAAATCAAATTAAGGAATGAGAGGGGAATATATTGAGAGAGGGAGATAGGGAGAGATAGAATGGGGTGGATTATCTCACATAAAGGTGGCAAGAGTAAGCAGTTCTGTGGGAGGAGAAGAGAGGGCAGGTGAGGGGGGAATGAGTGAATCTTGCTCTCATTAGCTTTGGCCTGAGGAGGGAATACCATACATACTCAATTGGGTGTCTTACCCCGCAGGAAAGAAGAGGGAAGAAGATAAAAAGGGGGGGGGATGATGGAGAGGAGGGCAGATGGGGGTGGAGGTAATCAAAAACAAACACTTTTGAAAGGGGACAGGGTCAAGGGAGAAAATTCAATAAAGGGGGATGGGTTGGGAAGGAGCAAAATATAGTTAGTCTTTCACAACATGAATATTGTGGAAGGGTTATACATAATGATACACATGTGGCCTATGTTGAATTGCTTGACTTCTTAGGGAGGGTGGGTGGGAAGGGAAGAGGGGAGAGAATTTGGAACTCAACGTTTTAAAAACAGATGTTCAAAAACAACAAAAAAGAAATTTTTGCATGCAACTAGGAAATAAGATACACAGGCAGTGGGTCATAGAAATTTATCTTGCCCTACAAGAAAGGAAGGGAAAAGGAGATGGGAGGGGAGTGGGGTGACAGAAGGGAGGGCTGACTGGGGAACAGGGCAACCAGAATATACGCCATCTTGGAGTGGGGGGGTAGAAATGGGGAGAAAATTTGTAATTCAAACTCTTGTGAAAATCAATGCTGAAAACTAAATATATTAAATAAATTAAAAAAAAAGAAAATGTCCACCTAAAATATTATCTACTAAAATTTTTTTCATAGCTATCACTTGGTAGGCTTTTAATGACAAATTAAATAATTACAAATATACTAATATATTCTTTCATGCTAATTACTTCTTGTCTGTATATCAGGATCATAAAATGATGAACTCACATCTGAAAAGGACATCAAATTTCATTGAGTTAACCCCTTCTTTTCACAGATCAGTAAAATATGTTCTAGAGAGGCTGAATCACTTACCCAGGTTCACACAACTAGTACCTGAGTTATGATTCAGACTCATGTTTTCATGCCAATTACCTAGACTTTATATGGATATCACTATCAATCAGTCAACCTACCGTTTAGTAGGTGCCTACTATATACCAGGCACTGTTCTAGGAGCTGAGCATACACATACAAAGAATGATATAATTCTTACTTGCCAAGAGCCCATATTCTGAGAGAGAAAATAAGCACATATATAAGCATATATGACACAAATGTAAAGTAAATAAACATGAATAATTATAAAATGGTTCAATATGTTAGTTTTAGAGACAAGAAAATAGAAGATGGGGACTTCTGTAAAGCCACCATGCAGAAGAAGGTGCTAAATCTACACTTTTTTTAAAGATTCATATTTTTATTGTTTAATTTTTTTTTTAGTTTTCAAGACTGATTTCCACAAGATGTTGATTTACAAATTTTCTCCCCATTTCTACCCTCCCCCACCCGAAGATGGCAAATGTTCTGATTGCCTCTTTCACCAGTCTGTCCTCCATTCTGTCCCCCCATCCCTCCCCTTATCCCCTTTCTCCTTCCTTTCTTGTGGAGTAAGATAGATTTCTATACTCCATTGCCTGTACATCTTATTTTGCATTTGCATCTAAAAAAACAACTTTTTTGAGCATTTGTTTTTTAGAACTTTGAGTTCCAAATTCTCTCCTTTCTTCCCTCCCCACCTGCCCTCCTTGAGAAGGCAAGCAATTCAACATAGGCCATACATGTATCATTATGCAAAACATTTCCATAATAGTCATGTTGTGAAAGACTAACTATATTTCCCTCCATCCTATCCTGTGCCCCTTTATTAAATTTTCTCCCTTGACCCTGTCCCTTTTCAAAGGCGTTTGCTTTTGATTACTTCCTCCTCCAATCTGCCCTCCCTTCTATCATCCCCCTTTTCATCTTCTTCCTCCTTATTCCTGTGTGGTAAGATACCCAATTGAGTGTGTATGTTATTCCCTCCTCATGTCAAATCCAATGAGAGCAAGATTCACGCATTCCCTCTCATCTTCCCCCTCTTCCATTCCAATAGAACTGCACTTTCTTGACACTTTAATGTGAAATAATTTACCCCATTCTATCTCTCCCTTTCTCCTACTCCCCAAATATTCCTCTCTCACCACTTAATTTTATTTTTTAGATATCATCCCTTCATATTCAACTCACCCTGCACCCTCTTGTTTAAATATGTGTATATTCTCTTCAACTACCCTAATATTGAGAAAGGTTTCATAAGTTACAAATATCATCTTTCCATGTACAAATGTGAACAAAACAGTTCAACTTTAATAAGTCCCTTATGATTTCTCTTTCATGTTTACCTTTTCATTCTCTTTCATTCTCTTGATTCTTGTATTTGAAAGTCAAATTTTCTATTCAGCTCCATTCTTTTCATCAAGAAAGCTTGAAAGTCCTCTATTTTATTGAAAATCCATATTTTGCACTGGAGTATTATACTCGGTTTTGCTGGGTAGGTGATTCTTGTTTGTAATCCTAGATCCTTTGACCTCTGGCATATCATATTGCAAGCCCTTCCATACCTTAATGTAGAAGCTGCTAGAAGCTGTATTATCCTGATAGTGTTTCCACAAAACTCTAATTGTTTCTTTCTGGTTGCTTGCAATATTTTCTCCTTGACCTGGAAACTCTGGAATTTGGCTACAGTATGCCTAGGAGTTTTCTTTTTGGGATCTTTTTCGAGAGGTGATCAGTGGATTCTATCAATTTCTATTTTACCCTCTAGTTCTAGAATATCAGGGCAGTTCTTCTTGATAATTTCTTGAAATATGATGTCTAAGCTCTTTTTTTTTTGATCATGGCTTTTAGGTAGTCCAATAATTTTTAAACTATCTCTCCCAGATCTATTCTCCAGGTTAGTGTTTTTTCCAATGAGATATTTTACATTGTCTTCCATTTTTTCATTCTTTTGGTTCTGTTTTACAGTATCTTTATTTCTCATAAAGTCACTAGCTTCCACTTGCTCCAATCTAATTTTTAAGGTAGTATTTTCTTCAGTGGTCTTTTGGACCTCCTTTTCCATTTGGCTAATTCTGTCTTTTAAGGCAATCTTCTCCTCATTGGCTTTTTGAAGCTCTTTTGCTGTTTGGGTTAGTCTATTTTTAAAAGTGTTATTTTCTTCAATATTTTTTGGATCTCCTTTAACAAGTCATTGACTTGTTTTTCATGGTTTTATTGCATCACTCTCACTTCTTTTCCCAATTTTTCCTCTACTTCTCTTACTTGTTTTTCCCTATCCTTTTTGAGCTTTTCCATGGCCTGAGACCCATTTATATTTTCCTTAGTGGCTTTTGATGTAGGCTCTTTGACTTTGTTGACTTCTGGCTGTATGTTTTGGTGTTCTTTGTCACCAAAAATGATTCTGGAGCCTGAGTCTGAGTCCATTTACCCTTCCTCATGTTCCCAGGCAACTACTTGACCCTTGAGCTTTTGGTCAGGTTATTACTGCCTTCAGAGTAGAGACTGCCTTGTCCCAAACTTCAGGGGCCTTACATCCCTGTTTTCAGAGCTACTTCTCAACCAACACAAGCTCTACCACACCAGTCCTCCTCTGCCCCCAAGAACTGCCAACCAGGACCACGACCCAGATCCAAACAGGGCAGAGCAAGAGAACCCTGTGTCTGTGACAGCAAAGTGCTTCCTACACTCCTGATCTGATCTGCTGCTTGATTCCTCCTGCCATGTGGTCCAGGGACTCTGGAAGCAGCAGATGCTGGAGCTCTGGAAGCAGCTGCAGGAGCTTCCAACTGCTAACACTGCCATCACTGCACCACCTCCACTGCCCCCAGGGCTGGGGCCAGACTGCTCTCACCCTGATCTAGAAGTTTTCCCAATGACCTGCTCTGTGGTCTTTGGTGTTTGTGAGGTTGAGGAGTCTGGTAACAGCTATAGCTCCATGATTCCTGGCCCAGAGGGCCTGCTTGCTGGAGCTCCTCTGCCATGGTCTGTCCTGGTGTGGCACATGCTGGGCTGTGTTCCATTCCCAGCACGGTGAGATAGACCCTTCCCAGTGACCATCCAGGCTGTCCTGGGCTGGAGACCTGCGTCCCTCTGTTATTTCATGGGTTCTGTAGCTCTAGGATTTATTCAGAGCCATTTTTTACAAGTGTTTGGAGATATTTGGGGGAGAGCTTAAGTGAGGCCCTGTTTTCAAGCTGCCATCTTGGCTCCATTAAATCTGCATCTTAAGAAGTGGAGGGAATATAATGGGATTGCCATTCTTCATTTGGATATTCTTCTTAATTATTCTTCATGAATATTAGTAAGGGAAAGGAATCCATGCTCATTTAGACATTTCTATGCTTGTCGTGGTGATTCTAATATCTTTTGCATGTGGCCAATAGAGTGTTGTAGCTGACCAAATTTCAATGATACCAACCAGGATCTATTCAAAAGATGGGAATTGAAAGAGAACAAGGAAGCACATCAATATGAGAGGGGATTTCTAGATCAAAAAACATTCAGAACTATGAAAATTGCAATAAATTCATCATGGGATTTTCACAACTGAATGAAAATATGCACTCATTCTTACAAAATTGATGGAATTACATTTCATACCAATAACAACTACGTTGCACTGGGTTACTTACTGAAAGGAACTATGATGAAAGCCAATGATAAAAAGAAAAGGTAGGAGGAGAGAGAGAGAGAGAGAGAGAGAGAGAGAGAGAGAGAGAGAAAGAGAGAGAGAGAGAGAGAGAGAGAGAGAGAGTGATGGGGATAGACAGGCCTTACCAAGAATCTAAGGCAACTCAGGAAGGAAGAACTTGATATACTTGACATACTTTTGTTGAGATCCAAAAGAGGTAGTTTGTCCCTTTTAGTTAATAAACCTTCTGCTTTCCATAGATTTGAAAGACATCTCAGTATCTGCTCCTCCTGATTGAATAATGATATGAACCTTTATCTCTAGGTCTTATATTGATTATGAGCTTATTGTAGTATTTGCATGAGATGGACAACTATGTGGCCCAGTAGATAGAGCACCTGGGCCTGGGGCCATGAAGCTTTATTTTACTGAGTTCAAATCTGGCCTCAGACATTTACCATCTGTGTGACCCTGAGAAAGTCTTTTAACCCGGTTTACTTCCGATTCCTCATCTGTCAAATGAGCTAGGGAAGGAAATGGCAAAACGCTTCACTATCTTTGCCAAAAAAACCCAAATGAGGTCAAGAAGGGTCAGATACAACTGAAAAACAACTGAACAACTGAATTCATGAAATGTTGGTCTAAACCTTGCTTTAGTTAAATTCATTTAAAACAGTTAAGCTGTTTTCCAGCTTTCCCATGAGTTTTTTCACTACTGAGACATTACAACAATAGATGTTGTTCTTAGCTTTATAAAATGAGTTACTAGATAGAGAGGGAAAGACTCATATAAATGATTTTTCTCTACCTGTTAGGCCATTGGATGGAACAGGCTGCAACTCTCCTTTCTCTCTTTCCCAGGTGGCCAGCCTACCAGCTCCTTTTCCTTTTTTTTAAGGGCCTCCAGTTTCTTCAGAAAACAACCTTCAGTTCTCAGTCTTTTTTCTCTTTGTCTTAAAAGAAGAAACCCAGATCATCAATAGTCATATAAAAATACTCCAAATAATACAAGAAATACAAAGTAATACAAATACAAAGTTTTAACTCATACTCAACAGATTGGTAAATGTGATGAGAAAAGAAAATTTCAAGAAGGCTGAGGGAGGTTGTTTATACTAATTTCACTGTTGTTCAGTGTAGTGATCCAGCAATTTCACAAAGCAATCTGAAATTATACCATAAAATTTAAAAAAACCCCTGTGTACATTCTTTGAGCCAGTAATATCACTGACAGGTCTATGGGGAAAAGGTGTGATATAGATATAGATATAGATAGATATAGTGTATATAATGGTATATACATATATATATATATGTGTGTGTGTATGTATATATGTGTGGTATATATATATTTATGTAACTAGTAATACTAATAGCTGAAATAATATATACATGCATGTATATGTATATGTGTGTGTACATAGCTATATGGGGGGCAGAGAGAGAGAGAAGATGAAAAGACAGTTTTTTGTAGTGCCAATGGAAAAGAAGTGGAAACAAACTGACTAAGCATTGATTAAGGAATGGCTGGCTAAATAATAACACAAATTATAGTATATGAATGAGATATTATTATACTGTAAGAAATTATGAAACAATGACTTCAATTCAGAGAAAACTGGGAGGGCTTATATTAACTGCTGCAAAGTGAGCAGAAAAAGGATAGAATGACTACAATATTGTAAGGAAAATAGCTGTAGAAGATTTAAAAACTAAGATCAATGCCATAGATAATAAAGATTCCACAACACTAATAAGGAATCACTCATCTCATTTCTTGGCAGAGAGGTGAACGACTAGTGTTACAAAATGATTTTTGTAAGCCACAATCAAAGTCTTAATGCATTTTGTGTGACTACACTTATTTGTTAGAAGAGAGGGCTTTTTTGGGGGGGGGTAGTTATAGTGGGAAGTAAAGATGAGAGATTAATAAACTATAGGAAAGGGGAAAAAAGAAAGAAAAACAAAATGAGTCACCTAAAAGTAAACTGAAGACAGCAGATGGAAATTCTAAAGGCCATAAAGACAAGCAAGGGAGTTCAATTTGAATTATCAAAAAGCAAAAACAAATAAAACAAAACAGCAAGAAAAAAGGTAAAAAAAGAGGTAAAAAACAACAAAATAAGACAAACTATAAAATTGTCATTAAGATGATACTTACCTCTGGGAAGGACAAAAAAGGTAAATTTATGGTTTTTTTTTGTAAAATATACTTTCCTGTAAAATTGTGTATACTATATAACTATTGTGACCACTATCGAGTATGATGGAGATCTGACACAGAAAAAAAAAGTCGACAAGACTATCTTGTGTTGACATATATGGAGACCAATTTATCCCCTCACATTTACAAATTGCAAAGTACTTTACATATACTTGTATAAAACAATTGTTATTAGGATTATATTTGTGACCTTGGGCAGGTCAATTAACATTTTGATTATTTCCTTATATGAAAAATGAGGAGGTTGAACCAGATAATCTCTAAGGCATCTTGCAAGTCCAAAAATTCTATATAGTCAAAGAAAAAAATCTTGAAAGATCATAGAAGGTGCTAATACTTATAAACTTGTATTCAGAGCACTAACTGTGATATTGGAGTGGGAGAAAATGGAAGCCTCAAGGGACTGAATTTGTCTCCAAATGTGTCCACACAAGGTAGTCTTCTCAGCCTTTTTTTTCCAGCTTGGTTCTTCACCACGAGTTTTTGATAGCTGACAGTGGCCACAACAAAAATAACACTGATGGAAATTTTATTGTGTTCAATGTCCATCAAGAAAAAAAAAAGAATAAGAAGTTATATTCTCATAAATACAATATTTTGGCTGCTATTATGGCTTTGTTTTGCCAGCCTATAATTTCATATGAAGTAATTGACTAACATAAACCTTGACTAAGGGTCCTACTGCTACGCTTCACTGTAGCATGAAGATGACCCTTGGCTCTTACATTAATAATAGCCAACATTCAATAGTGGATTAAGATTTATGAAGCATCTTACACATTTTTTTTATTTGATCATCACTACATCTCTGTAAAAACGATCTTAGTAGATTCCTATTCTGCAGTTGGGGATGATGCTAAGTCAAATGCCCTGTATAATGTAGTTAGTAAGTGCCTGAGGCAAATTGAGGTCTTCCTGATTTGATTCTCAGCCCAGCACTATGTCCATTTCACCACCTACGTGCATTTTTAATGACAGTATGAGGAAAGCACAAATTCTGACAGATCCTGCCAAGATGGAAAGGCTTCTAATATAGGCCCAGAAATGGGGTGACTATATCTGCTAAATGTAGGTAAGTGTGGAAAAGTTCACTAGGCTGGCTAAAGGGTGAGGAATTTTTGCCCATGGAAACTTTGAAGGATTCTTCAACAAGTTATGAGGTTAGGGGTGTGGGGGTGTCCACTCTGACCAAATCACAGTTCCTTGAAATAGTAACATAAAATATTATATTTACTCCAGACACACTGCCCCTTAAGCAAATTTGAATTTCACTTTTCATGAAAATGAAGTTATACTCTAATCAGTCATAATGATCTTGGCTTTCTTATGAAATATTATTAGGAAGTATTACATAATTTCAAGCTGAAAAGGATCTTAAAGATCAATAACTTTACCACTTGTCAGTAAGAGTGTAAGCTTCTTAAGATCAGTGTCTCTTTGTATCTAAGTCAAGTCAATTAGCATTATTAAACACCTACTATGTGCCAGGCTCTGTATTAAGCACCTAACACAAAGTTCTGGAAGAAAATTTGTAACTAATAAATGCTCATTGATTAATTGAGCTATATCAAACCATTTATTTCATGAATGAGGAAACTCAGGCTCATAAAAAATGAAGTGACTTACCCAAGGCTACGCAGATAGTGAGTAGCAGATCTAGGATTCAAATCTGTCTCCCAACTCCTAATTGTGCTTTGCACAAAGTAGCCATTTAATGTTTCTTGTATTGCTTAGATTTACATTGCGCAGGCCTCAGAATTCCTTTCAAGCATTCATTAAGGGCATCTGGAATGTTCATTCAGGAGGAGTGCAAAACATTGCCTCTTCTCTACATCTTGTGTTAGGTCAGTCACGAAGAGACTGATAATGCCTAGCAGCTCAGGTAAGGTATTCCTCTAGTTCTCAGAGGAGGATAAATTGGAACCACCTCTAACACCAATGATTATTGAGTTTCTAAGAAGATTCCTTAACTCACAAGCCAATATTCTGTCTGCATCTCCAGGGAAGCCAAAGCAACTGTAAGCTTGGTTCCCCATAGTGAATGTGAATGGTCTCACAGTGATCAAAGTGAAGAATCACTGACCTACAATTGTGTTGAAAAGGCAACAAAACAATTTGCTATGGAGACAAGAGAAAGAATGAGAGGGAAGCAAGTTCCTTATAAAATATTACTTTTGATTCCAGCTTGTGACTCTGCTTAGACTAACCTTTCTTTGGCTACATATGTATTTGGAGATATAAAACAATAACCCAATAGAACTGGCTGGGGAGGAAAAAGGAGTAAATTTGCAAGAGAGAAAAGGATGTTTTAAAATAGCTTGTTTCTTCTCTTATTCTGTCTCATTCTAATTTCTTTCTTCTTGGAATCACAATGTTGCAAAACATTTCTTTTGCTTCTTATACCTATAATTCATCTTCACATTGTGGTTCCTTGAGGCATCGTCCCAATATCACAAAATAGCACCCCCCAAAAAAACTCCAGATAATCTAGGTTCTAGGTTTTTTCATGGCTTTGTATCAACTGAAACCACAGCTTATGGCCCCCCACCACAGTGCTTATGTTTGATAGCCAAAGGACACAATTAGTTTAAGGCAAAGACAGTAAATGAAGTGGTATAGCAATAAAAAAATGTCAAGAAAAGATTTTTCTCATTAAACTGAAATACATTGTCCCAAAAATGCACACACTATTAATGGAAAATGTGGATCCATATAGGAAACTCAGACATATACGTATAAGATACGTATGTAGCAGAAATGTACTGTGTCGAAGCACACATGTAGGGAACATATCACCAAGGCACATATGTGGAGGGGCATATGCTGAGGGAGCATATAGAAAGGGAAGCACATAGAAGGATGCACATATGGGAACACCTATGTTCAGGGTTCATACATGGAAAGGCAACTTGTGTCTTATGATACTACAGAACAACTGGTCGCTTCTGGTGACATCATCGTGTTGTTCTCTTCTCATTTTTGCCAGATACAACTTCATGCAAACTATTTTCAAAAAAGGAACTGGCTGCCTGAGGAGATTCCCTATTTCTGAATCTCTTCAAGCACTTGATGGAGGTGTTATAAATATTGTCCCTGTCCAGACATGACTTGGGCTAAACAATTCTGAAGACCCATTCGGTCCTGACCCAACTCCCAAAGCAATCCAGAAAATCTTCCACCTTAACTACTTTCACCTCCTCCTTGTTTGACATTGTCCATCTCCAATCTCTATTCGACATAACTAGCAATATTTATAGAGTATGCTACTTACTCTGTTAGTCTGTTATTCCAAAATTTTCATAACTTTTGTCGCCCTGAAGACCAAGGCAAAACTCACAGTCTTTCAAGCTCTCTATTTTCCACTCTTTAGAAGTACTTGAAAAAGGCATTATGGAATAATAGATGGATTTTAACTCAGAAGGCCTAGGTTCTAATCCTGCCTCCTTGACTGATTAGATATGTGATAATTGGCAGACCCTGTTATCTCTAAGATACAATAATGTACAATAAGTACGTTGCTCATCTGCACATGACTATAATGAAATACTATTGTGCCATAAAAAATGACAGGATACTTTCAAGAAAATGTGGACTTAAATGAACTGATGCAAAGTGAAGTGAGTAGAATCAGAGTGCTGTACACAGTAACAGCAGTAGAGTATGATGATGAGTTGTGAATGACTTAGCTATTTTGAGCAATGCAATAATCAGACAGTTTTGAAGACTTATGATGAAAAATGCTATGTACCTCCAGAGAAAGACCTTATGGAGTCTGAATTCAGACTGAAGCGTACTTTGTTTTTTTAACAAGTCCCCATTCCTTGAAAGTTTTTTGATGAGCAGAGAAGAGCCTCAGTTCCAGTAGTCTGTAAGGAGGGGTTTGGTTGAAGTAGAGAAAGCAAGATACCAGTTGCTAGATCTATCTGGTTAGAGTGGGACTAGAAAAAGGGTTACTAAGGGTAAATAGATTAAGCTGTCTATACATGAGTAAGGACTCTGTATTTGTCATGGTTAGAGGCAAGACACCTCTCAGTGCCTGGGATAGGGCCAATGGCACACTCGTAAATTTTTAACACCTGTCTCTCCAAAAGAAATATATGTATACAGGACATACTTTTAAATTTAATAACCTTTCCTTCATAGCTTTCTTAAGTCTAGAAAATCAACAAAACAATAAATCAAACCCTGATTTGTGACATTGATTTCCAAGTTGTAAAAGCTCACACTGAAAACTTAATAATCTTCTATGAATCAGTGTTAGCTCCAAAACACCCTTGGATGGGGATAAGCCTGCAGATGGTAGTTACAGGCAACTAGCTGGAAGGATGTGAAAGTAGCCAAAAAGTCTATCATTACACAATTAATTATCACACTCACATTTCTACCATGTATGTCCATACAAAGACCGAATGCACCTTCAATACTACATGTGAATGTGTAGCTATTAATTTAAACAGGGAAGCCACCTAAAAGAATGGTTGAAATTCTAGACTATCCAATAATGCCACTTATAAGTGATAAGCCGGGTATAATATTGAATTCACAGAAACTCACATTAAAGAAAGCAGCTAAAAAGTGAAAAATTCAATCAATCCATTTCTTGGCTGATCTGCATGATTGCAAACAAGGACTAGGATTGATATTCTCTGACTGAATTGACTGTTTGTTTGACTTAATTTAGTTCAAATAGGTAAATCTATTATTAATATAGATTCAATGAAAATCAAATGAGCAGATAGAATGAGGAGAGAATGATTAAAAACAATAATTAGGATCCCATTCATGTGTATTATTGGAATACTAAAGTATTTTTCCATTATATTAATTAATGACTTAATGATGATAATATGTTTCAATTTCACAAATATAGATGTCATATATTCGTTTGATGGTAGAATTGGGCTTTTGCCAAAGTATACAAGGAGTTTTCGTTAGTGGAAGCTCAACACAGCTCACTGAGAAACCTCACCTTTCCACCTTCCAACCCAGATTTTTTCAGGACCTGTTTTTGATGGAATTTATCCTTAGTCCAAATAAAAGAGGGAAGGAACAATATAGTTGTAGACTTTTTTTTTCCACATCTTAACCTCAGGACAAGGATGTCAAGGAGGTAGTATCCTGAGCTCTACAATGATTCAATGTGCAAGACTGTAACAAAATAGAACCAAATAAACAAACCATAACAACCACTACCATCACCAATAACAGCTGTAAGGCTAATTAATTTCCTTATGATATTTTAAAAAAAACACAACTTATCTATCTTAGCAGCAGTACTTCATGTCTGAATGCCGGTGAGTGAGATCAAAGATCCAAAGTCAGAAAGGACCTCAAGAAACACTTAGACAACCCCCACCTCTAATTTTAAAGATAATCAAACCAAGGCCGAAGCAGGTTAAGCGACTCGCCCAAGATCAATCACACTGTAGCATTAGAGGTAGAATTAGAAGTCAGGTCATTGAACTCCAGATCCCAAATGCTCTTTCCATTGTATTATGCTGCCCCCTAGTATTATGTTGATGCAAAATAATTTATCATCTTTTAGGTGACTTAGTTTTTGTGCACCAAATGAAATTCCCTGTATACGATATCTCCTGAATGACTGGGAGATGTTTAATTGGATTTTTAATCAAAAAATTCAATCAGACCTAGTAGTATAATCCTAAGATATAATAAGCAATTTCTCAAAAATCTTTACAATATCTTGCTTTTGTGTAGTTCACTCATCACAATTGTTTTTAACATATTTTATTTATTTCATTAAATATTTTCCAATTTCATGTAATTCTTAAAAATTCATTAAAATTTTTTTGAGCTTCAAATTCTCACCCTTTTTCCTGATCCTCCCATACCCCTTGAGAAGGCAAGCAATATATTTCTTATACATATGAAGTCATGCAAAACATATTTCCATATTAGCTATGTTGAAAAGGAGAACACACACACACACACGCATACATACACACACACACACACACACACACACACACACACACAAATAAAGTAAAAGGAGCATACTTCGGTCTCCGTCCAGAGTTCATCAGTTCTCTCTGTGGTTGTGGATAGCATTTTTCATTCTGGGTGCTCTGGAATTTTCTTGGATCATTGTTTTGATCAGAGTAGCTAAATATTTCATTTATAATTATAAACTCAAATTGAATAAAACAATATGAAGGGTCTAGAAGCAGTGATATCCTGGCACGTGAGTATGCAGAAGCAAACACACATAAAAGCAGTAAAAATAAAAATTACAGTTGCATTAAGAGTAAAAAAATGCAGAAAAAGCTTCTTCTTTGCGTCTTACCAGCTCCGAATATGCTGAAAAGAAAATAGATCTCATTTTTTGTTTCTACCAGAATTACGATAATAGGTACAAGTTCCTTTGTTTTGAAAGAAGTATAGCATAATGAAATTGCTTCAATATACACATGAACACTCTACTTATTATTTTGTGCATATGTTGTTTCAAATAAAATATACACTCCTTGAGATAAGAATGTGCTATACTATTTTTTGTGTTTGTGATTGTATGCCCCAATGCCTAATACAGTGCCTTGCTTTTACACACACACATACCCCACATAGACCCACACATTCCACAAACATGCATATATACATTATGTATGTATATGTATATAAACCTATACATACAAATACATTGCTACAATCTGTATACATATACAAATAATGTATACACATACATAGGCACAGGCATTGTATATACAAATACATACATGTGCGTGTATTGGTCTGGAGTTGAGGTTTCTCTGGAGTAGAGAATTCCTACTGAGGAATCTCCTCTGCTACCAAATATCAGCACCTGTTCAGCAATTATAGCTTAAAGCCTTAAGGAGTTGCCCACGGGCACTGAGAGGTTAAGGGAATTCCTCAAAGTCCCACAGACAAGATGAGTGACAGACACCACCTTGTCTCGCATACAGTAGTCACTTAATTGTTTTTGAACTGATCATATGAAGGAAGATTGTCTAGGTTTTATTGGTTCTACTTGTGTCATATGGATACAAACTGTCATCGTCCCACCTCCTCATGGCTCAGAGTCCTTCCAGGCTCTATCTAACGTTGTTCAATAAACACTGAAAATACTTCTAATGACCCAATTATAGCACTTTCTTTTGATTAGTGTTTTTCAAATGTGCTATAAATCTGCCTCTGAGAAAATGGAAGTAATATGCAATCATTTCTACATGAACATTGGACTAGTCAATGGACAAACCACATTTGGTGATAATCAGGATAAATTATCTACATGGGTCCAGTTGTGATGACCTATGGCAAAATGTCCCCAGGTAATAGCATGCACATTAATTACAAATGTTAAGCATCTCAAAGGCTGCATGAGCTTTGATTCCAAAAGCACTGTTCTTTGCCCAATAGAATAATGGAGCAGCAGGGCAGTAGCATGGCTCAGTGGCTTAAGCAATTCCATAGTAGCTCAGGGGTCCATGTCCCTTGCTGTGTTCTACCACTGACTTATAGAATGACCTTTGGCAAGTCATTTCATAACAAGTTAACTACCAAGATTTCCTTATCTGAACTTAAAGAAAAAATAAGCCTGGTTAAATATTTGATTAAAAAGAAGAATTTGAAAATCAAATTATAAAGTTAGCCTTTACTGAAAGCCTTGAATAGGATAATACTCTGGAAGTGGACACTACCTATTTAAGATAATGGTGAATTGATCTCAAGGGTCATCTTTTTCCATTGCAATGCTTTGAATAGCACATAATTATTCATAAGACTCTTAGGACTAACTCCTCAAATTGAAACATCTTCAGGGATTGTCTCTGACATTTAAGGTCATTATTCTTATTCTATTCTATAAAGTTGAAGGAGGGTGATGTAATTTTTCCATAGCAACATCTACGGTCAGTAAGAGTGGGTTAATAATAATAGTTAGCATTTATATAGCACTTTAAGCAAGGCACTTTAACAAATATTATCTCATTTTATACTCACAGCAACCCTGGGAGATAGGAGCTATTCTTATACTCATTTTACTCATGAGGAAAGTGAGGTTGGTGAGGTTAAGTGACTTGCCCAGGGTCACATAGATATTTTAAGTGAGTCAAGGTCTAATCTTCCATCCATTGTGCCAGCTGGCTGTTAAGGAACTTTTATCATTTTTATCAATTACCATGAGGCACCTAGGTGATACAATGGAGAGTGCAGTGGACTTCAAACAAGGAAGAACTAGGTGTGTAGTTCACTTCAGACATTACCTCTATGACCCTGGGCAAGTCATTTAATCTCTTTAAGCTTTGATTTCCCCATCTGTAGAATGGAGATAATAACACCTATTTCATAGAGCTGTTGTAAATATTGAATGAGATAATACATATACATATACATATATATATATACATATATGGATATATCACTACATAAATGTTAGCTACCATTATCTATCACAAAACTAAATATATACAGAAAAAGGATCACATTTCCCAAATTTTGGAAACTGATTCAACTAAAGGAACAGAGATGAAAAGGCCCAAAGGTCAGACAGAAATGTGGTCTTATTCTTAATGTTAACTAAGCCTTATATAGTAAATACTCCCCCGTAAGTAACTACTTTATTATATATTATTTATTCATGTAGCATATATTAATATAATAACTTTTTAACTCCCCCATTGTTTCTTTGTGTTACTACCAGTGCTCACTCAGCACAGTGCCTGGCAGATAGTAGAAATTTTAGATAGATAGATAGATAGACAGACAGATAGATAGATAGAGGTGGTTGTTATTGTCATTTAGTCATTTTCAGTCATTTCTGATTCTTCATGACCCTTTCTGGGATTCTCTTAGCAAAGATACTGGAGTAGCTTGCCATTTTTTTTCTTTAGCTTATTTTACAGATGAGGAAACTGAGGCAAATGGGGTCAAGTGATTTGCCCATGGTCATGCAGCTAGTAAGTATCTAAGGACAGATTTGAACTAAGATCTTCCTGACTAGGTCCAGCACCCCATCTACTGTACCACCTCACTGCCCCTAGATAGATAGATAGATAGATAGATAGATAGACAAATAGATAGACAGACAGATGGATAGATGACACATACATACATATGTATATGTGTACATACATAGATGCTTATATACATGCACCCATATATCAACATAGAAATATACATATGTACATATATCAATATATACATATATATGTATATCACATTAATGTTTCCAAAGCATTTAAATTAAAATCTTTGCAATAAACCCATGATACAGTCAGAATGAGTATTATCCTTTTCATTTTACAAAGGAGAACATTGAAGCTCACAGATATTAAATGACTTAGCCAAAGTCACACACCTAGTAACTGGAAAAACTGGGATTTGCCCAGTTGCTAGTTCCAAGTCCAACCTTCCTTCCATTATGCTGATGAAATTTTCCAACATTAATTCAACATTGAATCCAATACTCAGTATTCCCTCAAAAGGTAAATAGCTCATCTCATCCCTAGCCTAGATGGTGCTTCTAGTAACCTTTCGAAGTCTGTGGCCACTCTAGAAGGAGTCTAATTGTCTAATTCCATTTGGGGAAAACTATGCCCTCTCATTGAGGCCTTATGCAGAGTGGACACCTCTCCTCTGCAATCCTAATCTATACTCCACAAGATCTGCATTAGGGATAGATGTCACAAGCACAATCCTTGGTTTTATTATAGTCATGACATAAGAATTGTAAAATGATAAATGATTCCTGAATTGGTGGGAATTGGCTTCCAGCAAATGCCACTTTTTCAAGGGATAATTCCTTTATTTACTTTATCTTCTGTCTGATTCCCTTCTCCCCTTTTACGTACACAACTTATCTAAAAACGAATGTTAATATTCAGGGCAAAAGAACTCAGTTTGAGGATGTTGCTATTGCAAGAATCTGGCACAGTTGTGATCATATTGCAACTTGTAGAGGAACTTGTAGATTGATCAGAGATCTCTCTCCTTGATATTGTCCATTTGAAAATATGATTGCAGGGCATACATTGAATTTCCACTTGATTCAACTTAGGTATTACACAGCCATGGCTCTTTGCCAATGTGTTCTTTATTAAAACCATCTATGAGATAATTATCATCAAGAATGAAAGTGCTTTGGGGGAGTCAAATGATGTTTTTTTTACTTTTTAATTTCCAGTTCCAACTTCAAGACATTCAAGAAGGAACCTTGTTTTTCCTTTGGACTATATCATTTTTGTGTGCTAAAGTCTGAACAATTTGTAATATGACTTCAAAGAAAAGGAAGAATCTAGGCCAATGGCTGGTTGTCAGATTTTATTTAGCATGAAGAAAGTTGGTCTCTGCTAAACAAACATACAAGAAGTGATGAAGCCATAAAATTGAATGAAAGCAAGGAGCCACCATTTCATTTGAAAATAACATCACATAAATGACTAGAATTACAGCCCAGTACTTTTATTATTACAAAAATAAAGTATCTTTGATACCAAAAACTCTAGCCCTACTGTAAGAAATACATTTATTTCCAGATCTGAAAGAACATAGACCCATTATAGAGGGTAAAGATTTCTTTGTTGTTCACTTGCATATAGGATAAAATGAAAAGTTATCAATTGCTATCAACATATCTTAAGACAGGCAATTTTCCGCACCTAAAGAAATAAAAGCAAACTGTTTTCTCCAGGGGTGACATACTCTAATTTTGATCATCTTTTTTCAAAAGGAAGATGAAGAACATTAGAAAATAACAAGGTTATATTTGGATCCATTTAATTTGCATGCTAATAGAATCTCTGTGTCACAGGTTCACTACAACCCAGATCCTTGGTATTTAGGAGATAGTGATGAGAAGTCAATATGACTGTGCTTCACATTCACAGTTTGAAATTTTTTGGTACATTGGGGAAAATAATTCTGTAAGAGGGAATGCATGCAAATGTTTTACTTAATTAATGCCCAAGGGAATCCAAAAATAATAGTCACCACCAACTCTCTACTACTTTTAAATACCCTTTGCCAGATTTATTCACATACATTTCTCTAGCCTCCCACTCATAGGCTTGCTAACAGCAGGGATCTTCTACAAAGAATAGATTTTGAGTTTCCAGAAAGCAGATATTTCATTCATGCAAAAGAATAATGAGAATATGTGAAGAAGTTTCAACTGCATCCATATGATACTAATATATAAGGTGTCATGGCTAATGGTACTTGGTAATATGTAAGAAAACGCCTGAACGAAGGTTTGAGCAAGTGAAACTGGTTAGTTTTATGCTAGATTTGTTCTCTCCCCTTCCCTTCCTTTCCGCCCCCCCTCTCTCTCAATCTCTCTCTCTCTCTCTGTCTCTCTCTCACACACACACACACACACACACACATACATACACACACACACTCACACATACACACACACACACACATACACACGGATTTAAGCTACTGTATCAACAATGGTACTAGCAGCTGCTGTGGGGGCTTAAGACCAACAGCACCACCCCCAGGAAAGCAACTTTAAGGGGTTTACCATCTCACTTTAATTAAATGTACATATATCATTCACTTAGTTCAGGGGAAAAAGTCAGCACCCTGAACTTTGAGAGAAAATGCAAACACAAATTACAAACAGGAATTATGATCAGAGAGAATAACAGAAAACAACAGACAGGTTTCTATCTGTCTGACCCAATCACAATATATATTTGCCAGAGAGAGAAGCACTAACATCTGGGTTTTCAAAGCCAGTCTCATCTGGCCATACTATGCAAACTCTTAAAATGCCGACCTCAGATCATATATACACTTCTTAGGGCCTTAGGGCTTATTATCTACTTAGCAAAAAGGTGTGGGGCCTGGGGCTTTCTTGTTTCTCAAGCAGGTCATCAAATGCTCTTGATTCAAAGACTCCCAATTGAAACAAAGGCAAGACTCATCAAAGGCACTTGATTACCTCAGTGCTGAGAAGCATTCCAGAACAAGTGACAACAAAAAGTCCACTTTGTTTGCCATTACATTTGAAAGGCAAATCTCATCAAAGGTACTTGACTGCCTTAGTGCTGAGAAGCACTACTAAAGAAAAACAAAGGCAAAAATCCCACCCTGCTTGCCATCACAGCTACATAGCAACATCACTATAGAAACACTGGTGCTGAGATAATAAGAGTTTTGCTTCATGGAAGAATCTTGGTGTTGTTAAAAGCACTGAAAGATTTCCAAAATATAATCCAATATTTCACTTTCTCTGTTCAATTATAGGACCAATTCATTGCTCATATTCAGTGTCTGTCAAACATTCGTACTGTTGGATCGTCTCCACGGGGCATCCATCAAACTGTATGTCATAGTTCAGGCAATAGGTATTGTTTGTTGTGTTTATGGAGAGAGGCTCCAATTTGAACCTGGACATAGATTTAGAGGTAGGAAGGTAGTGATCACTAAGTCCAGTTTCTTCATTTTGTAGATGGGAGAATTGAGGCCTAGAGTTTGAGACTCACCCAGCCAGAATCACATGAATAATAAGTATATGAGATGGAATTAGAAACTGTCTTTCTAACACTCTTTGCAGCAATCTATCCACCTTTATACACCATATTCTTCTCTATTTAGTGAAAGGAATCAATAATAATCCACCTCAGATTTAAGGTAGATCACATAGACACACACACAATCAGAGTTGAAGACGTCCAATATTTATATGATTCTGACATGGGCTGACACCCATCAGGGGAGCAGGGCATTGTGAGTCATTTTCTAATAAACAGTAGTGCTGCTTTCCAACTGGCTTCATATATTTCCATCTGGCCACTAATGTAACTGGAAACATCCCAGGTTCAACTCTATGGATGCTCCACCTGGCCTTTAATGTCTAGACTTCTTATTGCTGTTGTTTGTCCTTCATTCTCAAAGAGGACGATGACATCAGGAAGGTGATGCCATGACTTGCAAACGAATTGGATTCAAGTGAGTGAGGGCTGTGCAAACTCACCATTCTCACTTTCTCCTCCAGAGCCTTCTGGGTCCAGTGGCAAAATATGGATCAGGATGACTGGAAAGGACAAAACTACGTAGGGAATCAAACAGGACACTTTTCAAGTCAAGTCAGTAAGAATTTATTGACTGTCTGCTAAGCACCAAGGGATATAAAAAAGGAGGGCAAATAGTCCCAGCTTCAAGGAGCTCACAATGTAATGGGATTATGTTCAAACAAGGTGTATACAGGAATAATTATAGTTAATGTCAGAGAGAAGACACTAATGTTAATGAAGATTGGGAAAGACTTCATACAGAAGATGAGACTTATAATGAAGACTTAAAGAAAGGCAGCAAAATACGAAGGTGGTAAGGAGGAAGGAGAGAATTCTACACGTAGGAGATAGTCACTGAAAATGTATAGAGAGTCATGGGATAGACTGTTCTGTGCAAGGAACAGCAGGAGTCCAGTATCACTGATTTGTAGAATAGAAAGTTTCTTTATGAAAGTTAGAAAGGTTCTAGGTTATGAAAGACTTTAAAAGTCAGAGTATTTTATATATCTGATAGCCGCTGCAATTTATTAAATAGGGGAGTCATATGATCAGATTTGTACTTTAGCAAATCAATTTGACAGTTCACTGGAGGATAGATTAAAGGGGGAGAGATTTGAGATACGTAGATCAACCAAAATTATTGCTATTGCGATACTCCTGGTGCTAATAAAGGCATGCAACAGAATGGTGGTAATGTTAGAGGAAAGAAGAGAGAATATGTGAGAGATATTACAAAGATAAAAATGACAGAAAATGGAAAATGATTAAATATGGGAGGGGAGGGGGTAAGAGACAGTGAAGACTATAGGGTGACACCTAGGGTGAGAACCTAGGTGACTGGGAAGATAGTGATGCTCTCAATGTTAATATGGAAAAATAATGACCTCACTTTTGGACATGTTGATTTTAAGGTCTTTATGACAAATTCAGTTTGAAATGTCCAATAGGAAGCCAGAGAGTGAACAATGGAGATTAGAAGAGAGGTTAGAGCTGTGCAAACAAATGTGAGAATGATCTACGTGGAGATGATAACTGAAACTATATGAGACGGGGAGAACACTGAAAAAATGGTATAGAGGGAGAAGAGAAGAGGGGCCATGACAGAGCCTTGGGTGACACCCACTAACAATAAGATTCTTTAAGTGATTCCTAGGGGAATTTGGACAACAACCTGATTAGGACACCAGTAGACCTAGTATTAGTAGGCAGAAGCATTGAGTTTGTGATTCCAGATCTTAAGAGAAAGCATAAATTACTCACACTCAGAGACCTTTATAGGTGATAAAGTCACCTCTTCATCCATTAGTTTTTTTTTCTATGTGTATTTTCAGTCCCAGACGTTTTGAGCACTTATAGAACCTGTTTAGGAATCTCTAAAATCATTCTTAGCTTGAAAATGAGGCAAATGGGTTACAAAACAAAAATTACAGGTGACATGCATGTAGCCTATGTGTTATATAAGTCAGTATTTATCAAATGGTAAGAGATCTAGAGAAAGGCCTCCAGCACGTTGCATGAATTTCCTATGAAGAAATTACAGAAAGAGGAGGACAAGATTCACACAGAATCGAAAAGTGTGGGTGGGGTTCAATACTTACCACTGGAAAGAGTACTTACCTCTATGAGATGTCAAAAACATTGAAAAGCTGAAATATTAAAGTAAATACAAAAAAGGTTAAGTATGTCATTTTAGATCTTAATTGAAGAGAGTACTGTTATTTCTTGAGGGCCACAGGATTTCTGATTGTTTATAGTGCCTTTCTTTATTTTTCCCCTTTCTTTAATAAATAATATTAGGACTGAATTTAGGATGATGCAAATATACTGTATTTTCAGTGTCCTCAATCTTTTCATTATGATTCAGGAAGGTAAACCAAAATGATATTTGAAGAAACCCTCAGAAAATCTTACCTGCTTAGATATGTTTAAACTTTATCTTATGCATTATTCATTAAGAAGTGGATCTGACAAAATGGGAGTAAAGGCCATGAAGAATTTTTATTAGAATCCATGAAATGAAGCTAGATGTGAGAAGGAATTGCTGATTATCTAGAGTTAGGTAAAGTATCATTTTGCCTTTTATTGTTATTACTGACACTATGCTTAGGAAGTACATGTACAAGATTTGGTTTTGAAAATATAAACTTAAAATTCATAAATATATATAAAAAGAATCATATGAACAAGAGGTAATGCAAAATAGCTGTTTATATACTATCATCATCATTAGAATGTAAGCTTCCTGAGGGCAGAGACCGTTTGTATCTCCTTTGACTCAGGAATCATTTAAATATATGAAAGGAAAAAATGAATTATCATCATTATTTGGTTCTTTTAGTGTGACAAAAGCACATAGTGAAAAGAGTGCCAGTTTTGGATTCTGATGACCTAGCTTCAGATCTTGTCTTTGCTAATTATAGAATTGCACATTTTAGCATTGGAAGGGTTCTCAGAAATCATTGATCTATTTTGACCCTATTATTTTACATATTAGAAAAGTGAGGTGCAGAGAGGAGAAGTGATTTTCTAAGATCAGACAGGAAGCAATGTCATTTATTTCTATGGGCTTTAGCTATTTAATCTTTAAAATGAAGGAATTGTATTCAATGATCATCAGGTAAGATTCACCTCTAACCCAGCAGTCTGTGAAATGTGTAGCATCTATGTAAAGCTTTCCTTGATGCTTCTTGTTGTTACTGGCCTCTTTCTCCCCAGATTACCATGAACTTTCTTATCTTTTAATATATAGGAAGAGGAATAATAGAGAGAAAGACAGACCGACAGAGAGAGAGAGGAGAGAGAGAGAGAGAGAGAGAGAGAGAGAGAGAGAGAGAGATGGATAGACAAAATAGAGATACGTAGATAGGTATCAATATATCCATATGGGGGTTACTTTAAGATTTGCAAAACACTTTACAGATATTAGCTCATTTGATCATCACAACAGCCCTGTGAAGTATATATTATTATTGTCCTCCTTTTAGAGATGAGCAAACTGAGACAGAGGTCAAGCCACTTGCCCAGGACCACAGAGCTAGTAATGCCTAGTAATTCAAACACATCTGCCTGACTCCAAATCCGATGTTCTATCTTCTATGCCACATTGATCCTCAGTTCAATGTAAGCTTCTTGAGCTCAGGTTCTATTTAATTTTGTCTTTATATCACTCAAACCTACCATAATACTTTGTATTTCATAGGAGATTAATCAATGTTTGTGAAACTGAACATTAGAAATGTTTTTAATTTGTACTTTCTGTTCAAAATACTATTTAAACTTATGATGATAAAAATGTGGCATTTAAGTTACATTAACAAGGAAACAGACAAAAATGAATCTTTAATTAGGGAGATGTGATTGTTTTCTCTATTACTAAAACAAAGGAAATGGATTTCTTTTTATCTATATCCTCCATTTACAAAAGCTTCCAATTTTACCTTTGTTGGATCTTCCACATTAAGCTTCATGTTCCAAGATATGAAGAAGTAATTGTGCTTTATTCATCTTCTATTGCTTATCATTTACAGTTCTGAACATGATTCAAGGAAATGTCATTTTCCCCTTCTCCTTCTCTTACCATCCCCCAATCCAACCAAGAGAACTTGAAAACAATTCTCTGGAAATCTCCATAAAAGCAAAGTTTCCAAGAGGGAAAAAGTTGCCGAGTCAATAATATAGTTCCAGTTAGAAGTACAGTAGTTTCCTGTGACAGGACATATCACTATATTGACCCTTCCCTCCCCAAAGAAGAAATGAAGCAGTTTGAAGGGTCTAAAAGAATGACCTTAGAATGCACATTGCATTATAAACATTTTATACTGTGGTCTGTTGAGCCCTGGGGACAGGTAGGAAAGTGTGAAGTATGCCTGACACAAACCAGTAGCATTCTGAATAATTTACGCTATGCAAAACTTTCATAGCTACAATCCTTGTGGTAGGAAAGTAATAGAATATTATGTAGGTGCCCACAAATTGGTGTATGACTAAACAAACTGAAAAAAGAATGGAATATACTATCTCTATGCTATAGAGATATGATAAACTCAAAAATCATAAAAAGACATGAAAAGATGTAAGAACTTATGCATTGAAAAATTGTTTGCATGTCAAAATTAAAATGTGAGCTACATGATGGCAGAGACTCCAGATCTTTGCCTTTCTTTACATAATCAATGATTAGCATATAGTCAGTGCTTAATAAATACTTGTTTATTGATATCAGTCTGTCTTTTCATCCTCTCTGCTTATATCTAATTCAGAGTCTCTATTCATTGTCTTGAATTCAATGATGTAAATTAAAAGCCACTAAAAGAAGCCCAAATCTGAATAATAGTACTGAACGATCTTGGTCCCAAAGATAGGTAATGTAATAACCCTCATTGTCTCAGCAGACAGATGTAAAATGGCAAACTAGGGGTGCAGAATGTCACATTCACTCTTAGACATAATCACAATGTTGATTGGTTTTTGCCTTTTTTCTTTCTTACAAGAAAAGAATTAATGTTGGAGGTTGTAATATTTGGCAAAGACTTGGTGTAAAAAGGCTTGGTGTAAAAAGTTAAACTCAGAAGAATTTAATCTGTGCTACTAAGCACTGGCATGTGAAGTGCCTCCTCAAAGCCTTACCAAATATATTACATTCCAAAGAATAATGCCTGTAAGGACTCATGCACATAGATGTACATCAAAGTGATAGTGAAAATTACAATGGAAATATATTTATATACACACATTTGTATATGTTTGTGTGTATTCTTGCAGATTTTAACTATCAAATAGTCAGAGATTGCATCTAATTAGCAACCATAAGTAGAATTTTTAACCTTTATACTCATTCACAATTTTATGGGGCAGGTAATGGGAAGAAAATAAACATTTATAAAGTAACCACTATGTACTACATACTGTGCTAAGTGCTTTTACAAATAGTATATCATTTGGTATTATTTTATTAGATATTATTAAATTGGGTAAAATGACAGCTAGTATGCTATAATAATATCTTCATTCAGTCTGGTACTAGATCATTTGTGGTGAGGTTTGAATCTCATAAGACTTTTATAATCATTTAATAATCTAATACAGAATAGACTGAGAGTGTGCCTGAATTATGATTAGGTATAGATAAGAATAACGCAAAAAAATTCAGAATGGGACAGTTTCAAAATTGATATTTAAATAAAGACTCATGCGATTTCTTTTTAAAGATTAGTCCAAAGTTCTCAGATGAGGACAATTTTAATACTTTCTTGAGGGATGGGTGGGGGTGGGGTGGTAAGCTCTTAGTGTGCTTCCACAAAGAAACAACAGGGATCATCTAGCTAAGCCCTTTCATTTTACCTATAACTAAAACCTACGTGGGGTTAAGTAGCTATTGAAAAGTCATTTGTATATTTGCAGAACAAGGACTAGAAACCAACTCAGTATATTTTCTTCTCAATGCCACCTGTTATAGCAATTTTTTTTTTTCATTTCCATAGAGGTTTCATGCTTACCTTACTAAATGAAATACTAGCAATTCGATGTAACTTAACATTGAATTAACATTGACATAACTTAATATTAAGTATTCACTTAAACTTGCATCAGTCTAATTTATAATCTTCACTATAGTATGCAAGCAAGAAAATAAACCTTTAATGGGAAAAAAGAAAGAGAAATGACCTTCCATACTGCTATAAGTATTTATCAAGTGTCTGCTACTTATGGCATAATGGATAAAGAACTGACTACCAAGTCAGAAATAAAGGTAAAATAAAGTTTTGAGATATCTTGGTCTGCCTACCATTCCAGCACATTCATTATCAGTGTAACCTTGTTTCCAAGCAAAGTTTTCTCCATCTTCTAATTTGAGGTGGGTAGATTTCCTTAACACAGGAGTTGCAGAAAACTGGACTCCAACCCCCAGATAATTTTAGTCATTGATTTCTCTGGGGTGATGCTAACCTTGCAAATGTTTTTTCCAATTGTGTCACTGCTCTTAGGTTATTCTCTTTTTTAAACTGAAGCTATGGCATTAAACAAATTAATCCCCTTTTCTGGACCTGGTTAGCCTGGTGGTCCAATTACAACCTGCACCAGGGTGAGTTCTGGCAGACTATCAGAAACTATGATTGCTTCACTGCAAAACTGAAAAGAATAGTGGATATAAGGCACCTTTGATTTCTTTTCTCTTTCATCTCTGAGGACAGTGTGATCAAGCAGTTGTAAGTATTCTCTCTGTTTTAAAGACTTTTGTGTAATGCAGATATATAATATATATATGTGTGTGTATATATAGATAGATGCATAGATATATATGCACACATATGTGTGTGTGTGTGTGTGTGTGTGTGTGTGTATGGCAAGATCTGGAGCAGTTCACTCATTCAGTCATTGAATTTGATTCTAGTTATCTTCTCACATAGAAAAGCACTGGCCTATAGCCAAAGATTAAGTTTCTGATTCCAGTCACTGGTCTTGGAAATGGGTTCTTGTCGTCAGCATCCTTCAAGACTCAGGTACTACCATCTATATATCTTTATGAATATTACATCTCCCTCATCCCTGGAGAGAAATGTAAGGTGCTTGAGGTCACACTAATTTGCATTTAGTAAGCACTTAGTAACTACTTCTTGACTTTATCAGGTGGCTGTGAGAAAAAATAGGTTCAAACATGAAAGACTCATGGCATGTCCATTACCCTTCGTGGAAAAGCAAACAAAGGGCACAAGTCTAAAGAGCTGAGAAATAATGTCTTTGCTGCTGTTAGTCATTTCAGCTGTGTCTAAGTCTTCATGACCCCATTTGGCTTTTGTTTGTTTTTTTTTTATTTTTTAAGAAGGTACTGGAGCAGTTTGCTATTTCCTTCTCCAGCTCATTTTACATATGAAGAACTAAGGCAAACAGGGTTAAGGGACATGCCCAGGGTCACACAGTAATGTCTTTAAGGGTATATAAGACAGGGTTAATTAAATTTAGTTAATTCAAAACATTTATTAAGCACCTCCCTTAGGCAAGGTATTGCACCCTGTACAAAGGCAAAAAAAGGCCGCCACAACTGCACTCCAGCAGCCTACCTTCTGCTGGAGTGAACCAATGGTGAAGTACATTCATAATATATGCAAAGTCAATACAGGTTCATTTCAGGGGTGTTTATGAATAGTCTTGCATAAAAGTAGATACGTGATCCTATCCTCTAATGGAGCTATTACCTCAAGCACTGTACATTTTTCTCCTGGGATAAGAGAGATGTAATATTCATAAAGATATATAGATGGTAGCACCTGAGTCTTGAAGGATGCTGAAGACAAGAACCCATTTTCAAGACCAGTGACTGGAATCAGAAATTTAATCTTTGGCTATAGGCCAGTGCTTTTCTATGTGAGAAGATAACTAGAATCAAATCCACTGACCAAACGAGTGAACTGTTCCAGGGATTACAGAATGGGGGAGGTGAGAAGAGGACACATAACTGACATGGAGGACCAAGTGTGTAAATGTACAGAAATGGGTAATGTTGAATAAGGAGAAAAGCCAAGAGACCAGTTTGACTGAACTGCAGAGTGCCTGAAGGAGAGTAATTTGAAATCAGCTTGGGAAGATCATTTGCTGACAGGTTGTGAGACATCCTTTAAATCTTTAAACAACAGAGAGAGGAGTTTGTATTTTATACTAATGGCAAGAAGGAATCACTGAAGCTTATCGATCAGAGGAGAGACTTGGCCAGATCTATACTTAAAGAATATGCTGAATTCTAATGGAATCTTTTTTCCCATCTACAAAATGGCATGGTTAAGCTAAAGAGCCTCTGAGGTCCCATTCTATGATCCTATAATCTAATGAATTCAGACAGTTTTTATCTAGGCCTTCCTAAGTCTTTGTTAAAAACTGAGGAAAATTCACATATATCCTCAATTTTTAAACAATCAAATGTAACAGTTTCATAATCATTCACAACTCAGTTACGGGCTATTCTACCACTTGTTCCCTGTCCTTAAACTTCACAAGGTGTTGGGTTTGGGGAGGGGGGAGCACACCCAGGAATCACTGGAGGACAAAAGTCATTAAAACTCTAGTAATAGATTACTACATCACCCTTACCTACACAGGATGAAACATTTCACCTTGTTGGAATATTACAAATCCAACCAACATGAAATGGCAGGAAAGAAACTGCATAGTCCAGTTGTTCAGGATGATTTCAAAGCTACTGTGTGGGCACTAGGCACTCCTAATAATGCTGCTTAGGATCACCCAAGCACTATCAAGATGCCTGCTTTCAATAAGAGGACTTTATACATGCTAGTAAGCAAATACTTTGTCTATGTTTTCCTTTCCCATGGCTCCACACAAAAACTTGATATTGATCTCAGCTTAGAAGGAGCACCCTTAAAAGATTCCAGATGATTTCTTGGCAAGGATAAACTGAGTGATGTACGTGGTGGGGGGAGCGAGATTAAGTTTACTTTTCTTCAGTAACTAATCCATTAACACTTTCAGAAGGATAGGCTTAGCTTTCAGTTACCCAGTAACTTCCAGAAAAGCCCCTATATGTGTGTACATGTATATGTGTGTGTGTGTGTGTGCATATGAGAAAGGCTGAAGATCTAGGCCATGCATTTGCTGAGATTCTTCAGTTTGTCAGTTGCACAGCAAGAGAAAGATTTGCAAGCCAGAATAATTCCCAGAGCAAACATCCCTGCCTGCTGAGAAGGAGCAATCTGTATTTTGTTGAATGTGGTTATTTCTGCATAACCTAGGGTTAAGGCTGTCAAAGACTGGTAGGTAATTATAAAAAAAAAATTGGGGAAAGAATGGAGCAAGATAAAAACAGGGCAAAAGTTCATTGTTTTGTTCTCTTCGGTTCTGTTCATAGGTTCTCCATTTGTATCAGGGGATACGGGCCTAACAGATATAGGCTTGTGGTTTAAAACCCTGGATTATCCTAGCTTCATTAGCCCCAGCCCACTCACAGTAGGCAAAGCAGACCTACTTGCATAGATGAGGCACGTAATGAGCCATGCCAATGACTCATTGGTTCCAGAGAATAACTGCCAGTGGAGACTGAAGCCTGGTGAGGGCTTACCACATCATGTTCTCATTCTAACACTTCTTTTCCTCTCCCTCAACTTGATATTTCACAGATTAAGTCTGACAGCCCAAGTTGACTGAAGAATGGAGCCCAGGACATTCACATTCAGCTGTCAAGATAATGACTCCCTTAGGATTCTTGGCAACAGTATCTTTCCAGCCTGCCATCAGAAGCGCTGCAGGTTTTAGTCTGCCTGCCACCCCCTATTGCATAGACCAGTGTCCAAATGCTATTCCATATGTTAACTTCCCAAAATACAAATCATAATAGAGATTTATGTGACAATGCATCACCCCCTTCCCCTCCTCCCATCCCAGATGTCACAGGCAGCAAACAAAGATGGCTTATTTCCCTTTCAATCAAGAGCCATCATCTCCTTTTTTTGGCTCACCTCAAATTATCCTACAGGGAGCAGTAGAACTCCCTGCTGCAATCAATAGAAGTACTTAAATACTCCGTTAAGCCATCACTTGTACATTATACAGGTAACTTTTTTCTTCTTTTTGGGTGGGAGTGCTTTAAAAAGGGATTATTTGGTTCAGTAAAATAGGTTCAGATAGCATTTGTCTGTGAAGAAAGTATACTGAAAAACTTTTATACAAGTGATAACAACAATAACAGGAGCCCACATTCATATAGCATTCCATACATATTATGGCCCTGTCATCCTGATTTTACAAAGGAAGAAACTGAGACTCAGAGGTTAAGTCGTTAAGTGACTTGCATATTGTGCATAGCAAGCAAGTGTCCAAGCTGATATTTTGACCCCAGGATTCTTCTGATTATAAGTCAGGCACTCTTTCCAATACATACTAGTGGTACCTCCCAGAAGAAGTGGATATAAATCATCAAACTCTGAATTGAAAGAAAGGAGGAAGGAAGGAGAGAAATAAGGAAGGAAGGAGTAGGAGGGAAGGGGGAGAGAAAAGAAAGTTAATTATACTTCTGGCTTCTTAAATGTATTTTTTACAAATAAGTATAGCTCTTCATTTTGGATAGATAATTTTGATTACATTAGGGTAAGTTCTTTTGGTACCATGGTTTTTTTTTTAGAATTTTTCATTTTCATTTTTTTTTAGTTTTCACCATTCATATTTATAAGACTTTGACTTCTAAATTTTCCCCCTCCCACCCCTTCCCCCTCCTCCCATCCCAATATGGCATGTAATGTAATATAGGCTAAATATGTACAATCGTATTAAACATATTTCCACATTAGTCATGCTGTGAAAGAAGAATTAGAACAAAAGAGAAAAACCAAAAGAAAGAAAAAAAACAAGTGAAAGAGAAGAGGGTGGAGCCAAGATGGCAGAATAAAAGCAGGGACTTACTTGAGCTCTCCCCCAAATCTCTCCAAATAACTGTAAAAAATGATAATAAACAAATTCTAGAGCTACAAAACTCACAAAAGGACAGAGTGAAACAAATCTCCAGCCCAAGGCAGTGTGGAAGGTTGACAGGAAGGGTCTATTGTAGCATGCTGGGGGCAGAGTGTAACCCAGTGTGGGCCACGCCAGCACAGACTGGGCCAGAGCAGACCAGGCAGAGCAGGCCTCAGGGCACTGAATCACTTGCAGCTGTGGCACTTTCTAGACCTCTAACCCACAAACAATAAAGATATTGTAAAAGGTCAGTGGGAAAACTGTTGGACCTGAGTGAGAGAAGAGTGTGTGGTTTGGCCCCAGCCTAAGGGTGGCAGAGGAGTGGAGGCTGCCACAGCAGTGACTGCTTCTGGCACTTTAGGCCCACAGATGGTGGGGGGATCAAGCATCTGATCAGATGTGCAGGGAGCTCTTTGCTGGCACTGAGGCAGGATTCTCTTGCTTTGCCCTACTTGGATCTGGGTCACAGTCCTGGGTGGCAGTCCTAGGGTGAGGAGGAGCACTTATGTGGCAGAGCTTGTGGTGGCAAGGAGAAATCCTCCTTGTAATTCCAGGACAGAGAAGAGTGCTTGGGGTCACTCACAGACCAGAGCACAGGCCAGGAGAGGAGTAAACCCCCGTCCTTCAATCATACCACCTTAGAAGAACTGAAAATTTACAGGTGCCTACCAGTAGCTCTGAAAACATCTGTGCAAAGCCCTTGCAGCTTGGGACAGAGCACTTGTCACTCTGGAAGCAGAGTCCTACCTTAACAAAGAACTCAAAAGTCAAGTACTTGGCTAGGAAAATGAGCAGAC
The DNA here is from genome assembly GCF_011100635.1 of Trichosurus vulpecula. Lineage (NCBI taxonomy): Eukaryota > Metazoa > Chordata > Mammalia > Diprotodontia > Phalangeridae > Trichosurus > Trichosurus vulpecula. The sequence goes on along the minus strand of NC_050578.1, from coordinate 94,240,053 downwards.
AGTGCAAAAAAAACCTCAGAGTATAGAATCTTACTTTGATAACAAAGAAGATGAAAACATATAACCAGAAGAAGACAACAAGGTCAAAACTCCTACATCCAAAGCCTCCACGAAAAATATGAATTGGTCTCAGGTCACGGAATAGCTCAAAAAGGATTTTGAAAATCAAGTAAAAGAAATAGATCAAAAATTGGGAAAAGAAATGAGGGATGCAAGAAAATCATGAAAAATGAGTCAACAGCTTGCTAAAGGAGACCCAAAAGTACTGAAGAAAATAACACCTTAAGAAACAGACTAACCCAAAAGTCAAAGTAGGTCCAAAAAGCCAATGAGGAGAAGAATGCCTTAAAAAGCAGAATTGGCCAAATGGAAAAGGAGGTCCAAAAGCTCACTGAAGAAAATAATTCCTTAAAAATTAGAATGGAGCAAATGGAAGCTAATGACTCTATGAGAAATCAAGAAATTATAAAACAGAACTAAAAGAATTAAAAAATAGAAGACCGTGTGAAATATCTCATTGGAGAAACCACTGACCTGGAGAATAGATCAAGCAAAGATAATTTAAAATTATTTCACTATCTGAAAGCCATGATCAAAAAAAGGGCCTAACATCATCTTTCAAGAAACTATCAAGGAGAACTGCCCTGAGATTCTAGAACCAGAGGGTAACATAGAAATTGAAAGAATCCACTAACCGCCTCTTGAAAAAGATTCCAAAAGGAAAACTCCTAGGAATATTGTAGTCAAATTCCACAGTTATCAGGTCATGGAGAAAATATTGCAAGCAGACAGAAAAAAAAAATTCCAGTATTGTAGAAACAATCAGGATAACACAAGATCTAGCAGCTTCTACATTAAGGGATTGAAGGGCTTGGAATTTGTTATTATGGAGATAGGATTAAAACCAAGAATCACCTACTCAGCAATACTGAGTATAATACTGCAGGGCAAAAATGCATATTCAATGAAATAGAGGACTTTCAAGCATTCTTGATGAAAAGACCAGAGCGGAACAGAAAATTTGACTTTCAAATACAAGAATCAAGAGAAGCATGAAAAGGTAAATATGAAAGAGAAACAATAAGGGACTTATTAAAGTTGAACTGTTTACATTCCTATATGGAAAGAGGATATTTGTAACTCATGAGACCTTTCTCAGTATTAGGGTAGTTGAAGAGAATGTACATATATATCGACAGAGGGCACAGGATGAGTTGAAAAGGAAAGGATGATATCTAAAAAAATAAAATTAAGGGGGGAGAGAGGAATATTTGGGGAGTAGGAGAAAGGGAGAGATAGAATGGGGTAAATTATTTCACATAAAAGGGGCAAGAAAAAATTGTTCTAATGGAAGGGAAGAGGTGGTAGGTGATCTGACAGGTAAGCTCTTTCTCCTAATTTGCTCATAGTATCACCTTTTATGTCTAAATTGTGTATCCATTTTGACCTTATCTCGGTATAGGGTGTAAGATATTGATCTATGTGTAGTGTCTGCCATACTATTTTCCAGTTTTCCCAGCAGTTTTTGTCAAATAGTGAGTTCTCATCTCAGAAGCTAGAGTCTTGGGTTTATTGAGCAGTAGATTTAGTAATTTAGGCATTCACTACTGCATATTTTATTCCTAACCTAGCCCACTTATCCACCACTCTATTTCTTAGCTAGTACCATGTAGTTTTGATGATTGCTGCTTTATAATACAGTTTTAGCTCTGGTATAGCTAGGCCTCCTTCCCTTGCATTTCTTTTCATTAATTCCCTTGATATTCTGGATTTTTTGCTCTTCCCAATGAATTTAATTATTTTTTTCTAGCTCTATAAAAATATTTTTTTTTGGTATTTTGACTGATATGGCACTGAATAAATAAATTAATTTAGGTAGATTTATCATATTTAATTATATTAGCTCAGTCTACCCAAGAGCAACTGATACTTTTCTCCAATTAATAGATCTGACTTTATTTGTCTGAAAAGTGTTTTGTAATTGTGTTCATATAGTTCCTGGGTTTTTCTTGGTAGCTAGGCTCCCAAATACTTTATAATGTCACCAGTTACTTTAAATGGAATTTCTCTTTGCATCTCCTGCTGCTGGGCTTTGTTACTAATATATAGAAATGCCAATTATTTATGTGAGTTTATTTTATATCCTGCAATTTTACTAAATTCATTAATTGTTTCAAGTAATTTTTTTAGTTGATTCTCTGGGATTTTTTAATTGATTCTCTAGGATATTTTAGTTGATTTTCTAATATTTCATTTGTAGTATTTTTAATATAGAATGATAATTTTTTTTCATAGACTTTGCCTCTATTGATATGGTTTTATTTTTGTTAAGATGATATATTATACACATAATTTGTCTAAACTTGAGATACTCCTGAATTCCTGATATGTCTAAACTGAAAATAGTAAATGGTTGCTGAATATTAGCTGTTTCCTGATTTCTTATTCATTATTGTTGTATTAATATCCGTTAGTGACATTGCTCTATAATTTTTTTCTGACTTGTCTCTTCTGGGTTGGAGGATTGGGACCATATTTGTCTCAGAAATTATTTTGTTGGGTGCCTTTTTATTTTAAGGAACAGTTTCATATGAAAAGAAAATTTGCCCTTGATAACACTGCTCATGTTTGTGCCAAGACTTGAAAACAGGTATCATGATTTCAAATTGCTCATACAATTAACTATATAACACTTCTTTTCTAAGAGACCTTCCTTCTCTTTTGATTTCCTCTTTAATCTGTTCTCCATACACCTGCCTGATCAGTCTTCAGCATAGATTTGACAGTATCACTTTCCTGGTCAAAAGCTTCAAAGGTTCTTTGTTGCCTCTAGGATAAAATGAAAACTATGTAGTATAACATTTTTCACCCTTCAATGTCTGACTTCTACCTACCTTTCCAGATTTACTTCATATTATCTTGCATTCACAAATTCTGCATTATAGCCAAACTGGTCTACTTGCTCTTCTCTAGACTTGAAATTGCCAAAGAATGGCAGAGAGAAAAGAGAGGAGTTAGTTTGTTCCCTTTACTTACCCTAGTGCCTGACACATAGTGAGTGCTTAATAAACATTTGCTTACTGATCATTTTTCGTAAATTCTCCTTAAAGCATCTACCATAGTAAAGATTTTCTTCCTAATCTTTTAATATGACATAGATTCCTGTTCAACATCCAAACTTTCTGTTTTCTTTTCCTTGTTACATAACTAGCTCCAGCTTCCATTTTTGTAGAAATTCTTGATAGTGTCTACACAAGCTATCATTTAGAGTTGGATGTAGCTTACCTACACTGAGCATGAATGTCCTCACTGCTCATTAGATTCCCTATACTTCTAATTATTCAGTATCATAATCGTCCATGATTTGAAGTCATGGCATTTAAACAAAGATTTTTTAAAAGATGGAATCACATAAGCAAATAGTTTGGAATCTTTGAAAATAATGCATAAATTCCCAAATGAAATCAAACCTGTTCAGTCTCCTCTTTAATTCTGGGTTCAGTTCATTTCACATCTGAAGTGTCTTTTCAAGATATATGTTCTGATGGACTAGAGGTAATATTCAGTAAAAATGTGGAAAGAAATTAAAAATGGCCGCTTGACTTATCAAAATGTAAAGAAGGCTGTCTACAAGTCTGTTGCTTCAACCTGGAAGGGTTGTAATATGTCTAGTTTCTTATATTTTCTTATGGTGACTTGTGCTTTAAGAATAGGTGTATCATATTGTGCTATGACAAAAATTATTATCAAGGACATCTCAGCCATTGTCTTAGTTCTACTTGTGAGAAGTCTTAAAAGTAAAAAGAAGACATAGAAAGTTTGTGTAATTTAGTGAGTCAGGCATACCTTTGAAATTCAGAAACTATGTACATAGAGAGATGTATTGAATGGAGGGGTGTCTTGAACTCAAGAAGAGCTAGGTTGAAGTCTTTCCTCTCTTTCCGCTAGTTGTATGACCCAAGCAAATTATTACCTAGACAATTTTCTAAATCAGAGTTTATAGATAACTGATGATTTACATCAATGAAGTTTTCATAGCATGAAATCCTCACACCAATGAAATCATGAGTCCAGATTACCCACTATTCAACCCCCACCTTTTCCATTCACCCTCACCACCACCCCCATACACACACATACATTCCAAGATAGTAAGACTATAAGTGAGGGAAAAACTGAGAAGTTGTATAGGAAATTTTTTTTAAATGTGGTATATGATTGTGATGGAATACTACTGTGCTGTAAGAAATGATGAGGCCAATGATCTTAGAAAAACTTGGATAGACTTGCATGAAATAATGAAAAGTGAAACAAGTAGAAACAAGAGAGTGTTGTATACAGTAACTGCAATATTGTTTTATGAAAACCTGAGCAACTAAGTAATGATGACTATCATAAATGTGCAAATTAGCTACAAAAGCCGTATAAACAAAAGTGCTATCTGCATCCAGAGAAAGAACTGATAAATAGAAATATGTATAGAATGATTTTACCTATATACACACATTTTATAAATATATTTATATACATATACACATACATATACATGTATACATATATGCATTTACACACATATGTGTGTGTAATGTTAGCCATCTCTTGGGTAGGGGGAGGAGAAAAAAGGAAAATCAAGAAATTTTCATGATAGTTTTTATATATTTAAAATGAATAGCAAGTTGTATATAACAGATTTGTAGTTTCATGTGCAATCATCTTTATTATACTATATTATGTAAATGCTTGTTTTATTCCACAAGTTAGAAATAAAATAAATAATTTTTAAAAAAGAATTCTTAAAAAAAATTCTGGGGCTGAAAATTCAATCCAGAAGATATTTTTCTTAGTCACAAAATTTACACTTTCTCTCTCATGAGATAGTCTACATTAAGGTGGTATTTATACAGAAGAGGATTAATTATGTCATATAATATTACTTTCACTGAGTCATATTTTATCATGAACTCTCCATATAAACTGCATTTGAAGCATGGATATTTTCATAACACCTGCACTTTGCAGCACACCTGCATATTGACTCCACTTAAATACTAACTAAAATGCCTCTTGTTTGCTTCCTGTCATTTCCAAGTTTACTACCCTATGTCTAGTGAATAGCTTAACACTAGAAAAACCAAGATCCTTCTCCAGTATTGCCAAATGTCATGATCACATCTATATTGGAATTAGAAATTAAAGCAATTATGTGTTTCCTGTTTCTACTATATTAGGAATGTTAATTAAGTGATAATTGATGATGGTAAAGAATGAAATCATCAAATTTAATTTATGGCATAGCTCATAAGCAATTCTCTAAATGTATTGATGCATTAGAACATTTAATTCTAATAATTCCTAACTCTAGCTGACCATCTATTTCATCTCTGAGGAAGAACCATGCACAATTCCATCTCAGACTCCATTGTTAAGAGAATCTTCTGTGACGGATACAAAATACAGGAACTTGCTGTGATGCTAAAAGTGGATTTGAAGAAACTGCCAAATATGTGAAATCTTGATACATTTATTAACATTCTTTCTAAATAAAGCACAAAGGGTAAAGGGAGAAAGGCATATTTCATTAGGAAGTAGACAGAGCTTATGTCAAGTAGATGACTTTACACAGACTGCTGTAATCCATCTTTGTGGCCCATGAGTGATGGGTAGAGAAAATGAGAAATGCAGAGGAAATACATAGGGATTTGGGGTACCACCAAGCTACCAGAGTATACATCTCCAAACTTCTACATCATATTCCAGGAATTTCTTCAGCCTATAAGAATACTTTGGCCCTGGAACTCATACAGTGGAAATATCCTCTGTTCCCTGGGATCCCTTCTCCTGATTGGAGGGTGGAGGGCTCCCCACTACCACCCAGAGCTTCCATTTAAGAAGGGCACACAAAGCAACCATTCCATCATTTCCAATCAGGCTTCTTTCCTCTAAACTTCTCCATCATACCCACCCCCATGAGGTATTCTCCTTCCCCCGTTTCAGCTTCAATTTAGATACAAACAGTTCTTGCTTTATGTAAATTCACATTATGAAAATTTGACTTTACATAAAGAACTCTGAAAAAAAAATTATCATTACCAGAAAACACCTATGTTAACTATACCTATAGTACATGCTCTCTCTCAGCTCCTGCCCTTCAGCTTGCCATTCTAGAGCCTCCCACCCATTAGCAAAAAGAAAAAAGAAAAGAAAAAAGACAGAAAGACAGAAAGACAGAAAGAAAGAAAGAAAGAAAGAAAGAAAGAAAGAAAGAAAGAAAGAAAGAAAGAAAGGAAGGAAGGAAGGAAGAAAGGAAGAAAGAAAGAAAGGAAGAAAGAAAGAAGGAAAGAAAGAAAGAAAGAAGAGAAAAAGAACAAAAGAAAAAGAAAGGAAGGAAGGAAGAAAAGAAACTCTTTAAAAAAAAAACCTTTAAGTGAAAGCAAAACAGACTTATGGAAAAACCACCACCATAATCATTGGATGGGAGAGAGGTAAAGAGACAGGGGGTAGGTGGGGCTTGGCTTGGCACCTGCACTTAAGAGAGTAGTCCTTTGCCCACTTTGGCCTGGATCCTTCTTGTCTATCTTCCCTCCATCCACACTCTGTTACCACCGGTCTGTTCCCCTGGCCACATATGTCATGTCACCTATGCTCTCCTTTATCTATGTCTGTGTCCATATCTGGCCCATATATCTGCAGCACCCATTCCAGGTCCCCACATGGCTGGCCCTGGCCCACCCACTGTTCTAGCTTCTCTGTCCTGGTTCCCAAGTATGCCTAAACCTGGCTCCTTCCCTCCATGGGCTCTTGGCTTCCTTTCTACCTCCTTCCCTTCTCTATGTCCTGGGGCAAATTTGAATTACATAGAAATTGTTTTACATTGAGCTCAGCTAAAGGGTCCACTTACATAAAGCAAGAACTGTCTGTTTTGCCTTGTCTATTAGAAAGTACATTCCCTGAGTTCAAGGACTGTCTTTTCAGTTGAATTTTTATTCCTACAACTTATCACAGTACTGGACACATAATAAGTAGTTAATAAGCTGCTTGTTGATACACTGACCTACAAAGAGAGTGGACTACAAGACTTTAGAGTTAATAGGGACTTCAGATTTCATCCATCCAGTCCAGTCCCCCTCATTTTGTGAGTAAGGAAACCAATATCCAAGAAGTCTTTAGTTGTAGGAGATGCATAATAAATGAACTCTTTGGTGTTATTGTTCTCAAATATACAGAGAAAGAACAGTTTGATAAGGATCAACTGAAAGGCATGAGGGAATACAACTGAATGGGATGAGGGTTAAGGGACAAGTAAGACTTGTGGAAAATTATGACATTATAATGACATCATAACCATATTTGAAAAGTCAGATGAAGAAAGTTATTCTTTCACGAAAGGAATTAACCAATACCAACTTAAGCAGTCATGTAAAGTGTCCTCGTATTTAAAAATCTGTTTTAGAGTCAACAAATCCTGTATTATGTCCTATAGCATGTGACAGGAATTAAATCAATTAACCTCTTTCAGGCACTGTAAGCCTATATGCTACAGTATGGACTACATATTACCGAGGAGTTGTGAATCTGGATCTCTATACCAGGAATTCTCTACCTGAAGGAAATCATAAATCCACAACATAAAGGCAAAGTTGGGAGTGGGGGTAGGAGAAACAAAGGCATTATCTCCTTAATAAAGAAGATAATTCTGTTCACTAGATGTTTCCATAATCCTTTCCCCTAAATTTGTTTGGTCTGATCCATTCCAGGGAGGTTTAAAAATAAATACCATGATTAATTTATAGTGGAATGTGCTCAGTTAGAGGAATACCTCCACTAACATTGATCTGAGACACAATATAGGGATATCAAAAAAGGGTCTATTTTGCCATTAGCCAATTAACAGCAAAAATGCTGTGGTCGTGTTTACAAGGAATGTCTTATGGAAAGGTAGGAAAGAGCAAAAGGAAACAAATTTAGGTGATGTAAAAACAAAAGATATAATAAAAATCTAATTAAAGTTCTAGAATAGGCAAACCCAATTGGAAGGTATTTGAGATGACAAGAAAGGAAGTAAACCCATAATGATTAAATAAATTGTAAGAGAACTATTATTGGAGGAGTTTGTTGCATTGTATTAGAAATTGGTTCAGGGCTTGCTATGCAATTTGGAGCTCAAAGATTTGTCTGAAGCCCAAATATCCCTTCCCCCATCCTCAGAAGTTTTGGCAAAAGAAAATACTGACATAGATCATAATCCAGCATCTGCTCATTGCAGAGACATGGCTAGAAATTGCTGCATCTAGAGCAAAGAGTATAAACTATTCAAGCAGCACAAAGTGAACTATCAGCTGGGGAATAGAGGCACAACATTACCAAATAGTGGGGAATAACAGAACCCTAGGATATCAGCAGCTCACCTTTTCCTGCCCTTTCATAGCTTCCTTTTTAAACTAATTCAATAATTATGTGCTAAACTCCGTTGCTTATTCTGCTGAAGTACTGTTAAGTGCTGTTAGTACCCTCTAAAGTTGGTACCCTGAGGCATAATCCCAACTGCCACACCCTAGTTATTGTACTGGTTTCATGGGATCATGATTTAAAGATTAAAATGTATCATAAAATCCCAGAATTCAAAGTTGGAGAGCACATTAAAAGTATCTATTGCCTCTTTCTCATTTTGTAGCTGAGAAATCTGAGAGCCAGGGATGTTAAATTTATTTGCCCAAGATAGTATATTGGAGAAACTCTAGTCAAGTGACAGTTCTCTGAGTCAAGATCACAACAGTAAAGGAAACTCTCTTTTTTAGCAGAATATAATCAGGTTTGAGGAAGGGCAAAAGAAAGAGAACACGATAATGCAGTCTCTTAAGGACTTTCAACAAGGAGGTGAGAGTTGTTTTTTCCTAGACAATCCTTGATGTGGCACCTGAAGAACATTTGAATATATCATATAAAACAGTTTTATGATGTAAGAGACACCGGTACTACCAGAGGTTTTTTTTTAATTTCATAACCCAGTTGCATTTTACCCTCATCAGGTCACTTTGAAAGTATCATCTTTAGTTCTAGGCATCACAGTTGAGAAAGGGCATTAATAAGTTGGCACATATCCAAATAAGAAAGACCACGATGATCAAAGGGCTCAAGACCATACCAACTAAATGTCAACTGAAGAAATTGGGGATGTTTAGTTTGGAGAAGAGACAATATTGAAAAAAGAGGAAAGAGTTGATAGCTGTCATCAAGAAGGGCTCTTGAATCAAAGAATGATTGTCTTTGGTTTGGCTTTATGGGAGCAATGGGTGGGGGATGTAAGAAGGCGAGTTCATATTTGATATATATATATATGTATATGTATATATAGATATATATGTATATATATACACGTATATATATATGTATATACATACATACATATACATACATATATATATATATATATATATATATATATATATATATATATATATATATATATATAACTACAAACTACAAAATCTTGGCAGTCACTTTCAAATGCCACAATTTTTACTAACAATTTAAAAAGGAGAATGTCAGAGTGAAAAAGGGTCATTAGCTAAATCCAATCAGCAGACCTCAAACAAATGCTCTGTAAATTAGGCAATCTTGGGCAATGCCAATTGACTGCAGATTTTTCAGAATGTAATGGTACTGTAACTGTATATCAACATTGATAATAAATGAGTGCATATTAATCTCATCTTGCTAAATTTACAGAGTATTTGCATCATTTTTATGGACAGTGATTTAGTTGCAAGTTTTTCAAACCCTTAAACTGAAAAAAGCATAGGGGGAAATAAGTTGTAAAACTTATATGTATGATTGAAATACTTATTTGAATATAGCCCTAGAAACCCAGAGAAGATGGAATTGTTGTTATTCATTCATGTTCAACTTTCTATGACCCCATGGATCATACTGTCCATGGGATATTCTTGGCAAAGGTATTTGAATGGTTTGTCATTTCCTTTTTCAGTGGATTAAGGTAAACAGAAGTTAAGTGATCTGCCCAGCGTCACACAGCTAGTAAGTATTTGAGACTAAATTTGAATTTAGGTCTTCCTGACTCCTGGCCATGTACTCTTTCCATTATGGCTCTAGGTACCTAGACCCAACCTTGTTAGTATATATAGTATAAGCAAGCTATGTGCAGGATAAATTGGAAATAATTAATATGAGGCAAGGCATGAGGATTAAGGGAGATCGGTAAAGGTTTCTTGTAGAAGGTAGGGTTTAACTGGGACTTGAAGGAAGCCAGAAGCCAGAGATATGGAGGGAGAACACGCCCGGAGTGTAGAACATCCAGTGAAAATGACCTAGTTCAGGAGATGGACTGGCTTGTTTGAGCAAGGAGGCCAGTGTCACTGAATTACAGAGTACATGGCGGTGTAAGTTACAAGAAAACTGGATGTGTAGGGGTTGTGGGAGGGAGTTACAAAGAGCTTTGAATGGCAGAGGGTTTTACATTTGATCATGGAAGTCATAGAAAGCCACTGCAGTTTACTGAGTAATAGGATGGCATGGTGATTAGAAAGGTCACTTTGACAGCTGAGTGGAAGATTGGCTAGAAAAGGAAAAGACTTGGGACAGAGAGATTAACCAAAAAGCTATTGTAATAGCCCAAGTATGAGGTGATGAGGGCCTGTACTAGTATCGGAGGAGAGAAAGAGAAGATTCATGTAGAGAGCATAAACTAGGAAGAAAAATAAGCAAACCTAACACACGCATGTGAAACAAATAGGCTATGTGGTATCAAACCGTGAACTTGAAGTGGCACTGAATGAGAGGTCATGAGTTCCCATTTATGATACAGGCCTGATATGCCTGTTAGTTCAGGTTCAATATTCGAATGAAATGAGGCACTCACAGGTCACACAACAGTTAGAAAGGTCTACTCAATCATGGCATAAAGAGAATATTTAACAAGGGTAGATGAGTTTCCTCATCTGGAAAATGAGATAGTTGTATTATGTGAAATTTGAGGCCTTTCAAATTCTAGATCTATGATTCTATAATCAAGTGAACTGCCTCCTGAAAAACATGAAGAAAAAATGAGTCCACATATTTCCTTTACTGTGGGCCAGTAAAATTGCATTATTTAATTCAGAAATTTATTAACATTTCAGAGCAATTAACATTCAAGTTTTTACTCAGTTCATGATTGAAAATTATATTTAGAGTCATTTTAGTTTTTGAATATCATTAGGCATTTAAAGATATGTAGCAGTGGAAATTTTATATAGACAAAAACAAGTCAATAAAGGGACACTTATTAACCAACCCAATAACTTAATCATATTGCTCACTGTTAAATGTTCATGCTTTCAGTGATAAAAATAAACCATTCTTATCCTATATACTTGAGGCTGAATAAGTACCGTTGCTATGGTGATTGCAACTTTGGATTTCCTGCCTCCCATAAGTAAAATCACAACCATAACATGGTCTTAATATTATTTGCTCCAGCTAATAAAGACAACAGGGTCAACCTTGACTATGTACCCAGGACACAGGCTCTAGAAGGTATAAAAGAAAAGACTTCCCTGTGATAATTTCTGAATCATATCAAAGGTAAGCAAATTCTTATTGATGCAAGGAGTGTAGGCAGGGGATTAATTATATTTTCCTGTCTTATTGTCCCCCCCCTTCTATGGGGTGGACATGTTGGGGGAGTGCTGGATCTCCCATTGCCATAACAACAGGCTGATGCTTGCTCTCTTTTAAAACAAGATAAGCTGTGTGTCAAAGTAAAGCTGTTGCCATAGTAACTGACTGCATATTTTAAGGGCAACAGCCTAGTTTAATCAAGAAAATAGTTCTTTGTCAAAAAGAAACCACATATTGGTATTAATGAGATTATCTTTTTTTTTCTTACTTTAAAAGACTGGGTAGAACACACACTCTGTAAAAATAGAAGCAAAATGGCCCAAACTATGTCTTAGGTTCTATTTTTTTAACACTGCATCATATGCTCTTCCAATATAAATATATACATATATTCAGATAGTGCCACTTGTAGCATATGTATGATTTGATAGATAGATGATGATAGATGCATCATGGGAATAATTAATTAACAGATAAAGGTGTAGAGAGATTTTAGATAAATGATAAATAGATAGATAGATAGATAGATAGATAGATAGATAGATAGATAGATAGATAGATCATCTGAGCATTAGACTGGATTTAAGGAAAAAATTCCTAACAATTAGAACTATACAAAAGTGGAAAGGTTTGCTTTGGAAGGTAATGGGTTCCCCATCTCCATAAATCTTACAGCAAAGCAGGGATGACTACTTACCTGTCATGTTGTAGTGGGTATTCTTCTGTAGGTACTATCCAACAAATGCAGCCCAATAACATTTGCTAAACATCTAATATATGCTGGGCACTTTGCTAAAATTAATATAAAGACAGTCCCTGCCCTCAAAGAACCTAGAATCTAATGGGGAGAGACAACACATGAAAAGAGGTGGGAATATGGAGTGGAGAGATGGGACACACCAGGGTATCTTATTCTGTGTAGTTGAAACCAGACAGAGCAGCAGATGCAAAGAGGACCTGAGAGTTCAGTTTCTGCCCTCTATAAAGGAAGTCATTGGGAAGAATTTGGTACGCCACCCTCTAGCACTCCAATCAAAAAAAGAGGAGGCTGAGGGAGGTGGTGTCAATCAAGTCTTGAGTAAGCAGGATGGTGATGAGATTAAACTTAATGACCTTATCCTGGGAGGGACATCTTGTTCCCTGGAGTTGAAGCCAGGCAGAGGAACAGATGCAAAGGGTTGGCATAATTAGGGGTTTCTATACCTCTTGGTTATACAAACTGATCAGTTAAAAATATATTATCCATCCCAAATATGTGTGTATTTGCTTATTTATAAAGCAGATGCTTTAAAATGTTACTGGGTATGCATTAAAAAATTACAAAAATCGAACTGTTCAAAGGATGAGAGAAAGTTAATAGGTAAACACTGGAGTTTATTAAGTAAAGGAGTGACCTGCTCAGACCTTGACTTTAAGTAAAATCACTTTGGCCTGTATTTGGAGGGGAAATTGGACTAGGAAGAATTTTGAATCAGGGAGACTAATTAGGATGCTATTGCAATAACCCTCAGAAGAGGTGACAAGGGTCTGAATCAGAGTGGTAGCTGTGTGAATACGCAGGGTGTAGATGTGAGAAATGTTATGTAGGTAGAAATGACAAGATTTGGCAACTGATTGGATATGTGAAGAGAGGGAGGGTGAGGAGCTAAATATCACACTGAAGCTGTGAACCTGGGTGTCTGTGGGATGGCTATGCCCTCAAAAGTAATAGGGGAATTCAGAACACTGCTGAGTTGGGGGTGGGGGAGTAACAAGTCTTTCTCTGCAAGTAACAACCCATCTATGCCTTCCGTTCCTGTACAACTCACTTTCTCGCAAGGACTCTTTTTTTTTTAAATGGGAAGGAAACTCTTAATCACTAGCCAGTGCCCAATGACCTGGAGGCCAAGGTCTGCTGCTATCATGATTTAAGGAGCAAGATCTGGGTTCAGAGAGTGATGGACAGGGAGATTTGCCTGTGCTGCTGTTGCGGATACCTGGATCACAGGTATAAATTATCCTTTGGTACCAGAGCCTGAGAGAAACCATAGGAGGACCATTATGTATGGGAGCTAAGTGGAGAGATAATGGGTGGAAGGTAATATATTCCTGTTGAACAGAAATCAATGATTTTCTGTAAGGGCAAGCAGAGTATGATTTTTACTGTTTTTTTTTTCTTTTGGAGTGCTTCTCAGCACTAAGGCAATCAAGTGCCTTTGATTGAGTCTTGCCTTTGTTTGTAGGACGGCCCACACCCTTTTGCTAACTAGGTCATGAGAGGTTCGAAGCCCACGGGCCCTGACAAAAGGTATATATACCCTGAGGATAGCCATTGAACTCAGAATCAAGAATTGAGAATGGAGAATTGAGAACTCTTGGAACTGGGGAGGAAAGGTTTTGCTTTAGGGGCTACTGGGTAACTGTTAAGGAGCCCCCCAGCTTTGAAAACCCAGATATTAGTGCTTCTCCCTCAGGTAACTGTGTGTGTATATTGCTATGGTGAGACTAATAGAAGCCTGTCTGTTGATTTGTGCTATTTTGCTCTGTTTATAATTTCTGCTTGTAATTTCTGTTTGTATCTTGCCTGAAGGTTCAGGGTGCTGACATTTTCCCCTGATCTAAGTGATTGATATATGCACATTTGATTAAAGTGAGATTATAAACCCCTTAAAGTTGCTTTCCTCAGAAAAGCAGATCAAAGAACCTGTGATAGCAGCCCTCCTGTGTGCTGGTGTTATTGGGGTTACTTACATAACCGCAGTAGCTGCAAGTAACATTGTTGTTATATTTTCTCTTTACAGTCAGTCAGTAAATCAACAAGCATTTATTAAGTACTATGTTCCAGGTACAAGGCTAAGCACTGGGGATATGAAGAAAACAGTCTGTGACCTCAAGAAGCACAAATTCTAATTGAGAAGACAACATGGAAATCACCAGATACTTACCAAGATATGTATACAATAGTTAGTTGGCATCTGAGGAAAAACACACTAGCAGTTGAGGGGACTGGAAAAGGCCTCTTGTAGAAGGTTTAACTCAAACTAATTTTGGAAGGGTTCAGCCAACCAAAGAAGCTGAGGTGGAATGGACATTCCAGGTATGGGAATCAGCCAGTAACAAAGCATACAGATTAGAGAGGGAGGATTTGGTTCAAGGACTTGAAAGTAGGCTAGTGTAGCTGGGTCACAAGTGCATGAGAACAGGAAGACGAGAAATATAAGAGTGGGTCAGATTATGTCTCCCTTGGGGTAAAGCCATGGGTCCTGCTGAGGAGACCTCCTGCCTGAGATTCCTTCTAATTCTAAACACCAATGATTCTGGGAAACATACACATGCACACACACATGCACATGCACAGTCCAAGTATGAAGTATTGCTTGTGCCTCTTGGGGTTTTTGCATTTTATTAAAGACCTTTGGGAGCCATTAGGTGATACAGTGAATAGAACACTGAACCTGGAATGAGGAAGACCTGAGTTCAAATATAGCCTCAGACACTAGTTGTGCGACCATGGGCAAGTCACTTCCCTCTGCCTCAGTTTCCTCTTCTGTAAAATGAGCCAGAGGAGGAAATGGTAAACCACTCCAGTATTTTGGCCAAGAAAACCCCAAATGGGGTGACAAAAAGTCAGACACAACTGAAAAAATTGAACACCGACAACAACAAAGACCTTTGGAGTGAAAATAAAAATACATATTGTGCTGATGTGTTTCCTATTTAAAAGTACCCTAAGGAATACAGTAAAAAGAATCCTAGATCTACGGACAAGGGGACTTGTGTTCCAGTCCTGGTTCTGCTACATAATACCTACATGACTTCTGATAAGTCTCTGGGTCTCAGTTTCCTCATGTGTAAAAAGAAGACTTTAGGGTACTTGCCCTCTAACGTCTCTTTCTAGTTCTGAATATATGATCCTGTGGCTATCTGATCTCTAAGATCTTCCTATTACAAATTGTTAGTATTATGAAATGTGTAGATAGATTAGATGTGGCAATAAGGGTTCATTTTTATATCCATTATTTTTGTTATTTTCCCCCATAGTATCTAGAAAGAATCTTGAATCAAAACTGAAACAGTTCGACAGTATTTCTATACACATTTGTGAAACTGAGCACAAGCCATTGAATCAATAACAGTAACACTTATGAATGTAGCACAATAAACATAACCCTCTAATCCGAGGCCAGAGACGTTGGTGACAAGGGTCCCAGGTCGTGTGGGTAAGTCATTTCACTCTGGAGGCCTTTTGTAGATTCACCTACAAAACATGGGTCTTGGACAAGATAATCATTAAAATCCTTTCCAAGTATAAAATCTATGATTCATCTTAATTCAACAAGCATTTATCAAGTGCCTCCTATGTGAAAAAGCAATGTGCTAGATAGGCCCCAAGGATACAAAAAGGAAAATGATGTCCGTCCTCTACAAAGCTTAGATACTCTCTATCATTTTATCTAATGTACAAACCTTTTCCTATTGTCCTATGGCAGTTACACTTTTCCAGTCACTACAGGATTCTCCCAACCATCTGTCTCTTTCACTCTTTTTCATATGTTGCTGCATAGAGCTAGAGGAAATCATGAACTTATGCTGTGGATTCAAATTCATCCCATCACCCTCACAACTTCTCTGACATATTGCCCTAGTATCGTTCTCCTCCTCCTCCTCCTCCTCCTCCTCCTCCTCCTCCTCCTCCTCCTCCTCCTCCTCCTCTTCTTCTTCTTCTTCTTCTTCTTCTTCTTCTTCTTCTTCTTCTTCTTCTCTCTCTCTCTCTCTCTCTCTCTCTCTCTCTCTCTCTCTCTCTCTCTCTCCCTTCAATTTCCCTCCTCTATTCCCCACTCCCTACAAACATGATCATGCCTTCCTTATCCTTAAAAAAACTCATTTGATCCTAACATCTCTGCTGACTACCATCCTATATCTTTCCTCTCCTTTTTAGCTAAACTCCTGAGATCTATTTTCTTTTTTTTCCTCCTTTTTTACTATCTCCTCTGTTTATCAAGATCAATGGTCATCTCTATGCCTCTATGCAAATTTTCCCTAGTTCTATATATCTAGCCCTAATCTTTCTCCCGAACTGTAGTCACACATCACTAACTGCCTCTTCAAATTCTTTTTTTTTTTCCGTTGTCTTTGGAGGGGAGAAGGCAGGGCAATTGGGTTAAGTGGCTTGCCCAAGATCATACAGCTAGTAAGTGTGTCAAGTGTCAGAGGCCAGATTTGAACTCAGGTCCTCCTGATTCCAGGGCAGGTGCTCTACTCACTGCACCACCTAGCTGCCCCGCCTCTTTAAATTCTTGAACCGAATATCTGATTTGTGTCTCAAACTCATTATGTCCAAAATGTAACTCATGATGTCCCACCATCACTAAGCCCTCCATTTTAATGAACTTCCTTATTACTGTCCAGGGCACCGTCATTCAGGGTTGTAACCTAGCTAACATCATTGTCTATTCCTTGTTCGCACCACATATACAATTTGTCTCCAAGCATTGTTATTTTTGCCTTCACAATATCTCTTGAATGCATCCTCTTGTCTCTACTCGCAGTTAAAAGCCTAGTTCAAAACCTCATTACCTTCTAGCTGGGCTATTGAAAATAGACCTTGGGGCAGAGCCAAGATGGTGCTGTAAAAGGAAGGAACTACTGGAGCTCTCTCACAAATTCTGTCAGATATGTCTGAAAAAGTGAATCTGAGCAGATTCGAGAGAGTCAGAAGCCACTAGTAGACTGAGAGGGGCAGGAGTGCCCAGCACGGGGAAGGGCACCAGACTACACCAATTGGGATCAGCAGAGGAACTGTGGATCAGGGAGAGTGCTGAGGGAGCAAAACTTGGGAACAGGAGCAGCCCCAGGGCGGAAGTACTGGCTATGGCAGAGATCAAGACCTGAGCCCCAGGCCTCTTAGCCAAGCTACTAGAGACACCAGCGCAGAGCCTGGGACTGTGGGAGCATCTGCCCTGGAGGCCTCCAGCCCACACACAGTCTAAAGGATTCAAACTTGCCTTCTTGAACTTCAGGGAGCCTAATGGCCAGGTAAATTGGCTCTCACTCCCTTCCCCCTCACCCAGAGAACACTACCTCAGGAAAAAACAGAGGAGCCAGAAGGGGGGCTTCAGTAGCCATATATTAAGAGAAGCTGGGGACAGGGCCCTTCTTGTGGGGGTGGAAGGAGACCAGTGCAGGAAGAGAGGTGTCTCAGCAGCCCTCACCTCAGCAGAACAAAGACAGAGTCCCGGGGGGTGGAGCTAACAAACGTCAAAGCCAGGACCCCAGATGTACCTTTGCATATCCAGAGGAAGTGGCAGACAATAGCATAGACAACAGCTGAGACCACCTGTGCTGTAGAGCAGTCCTGGGGAAGAGGAGACTCCCAGCAGCCAGACCCCCCCTCCCTGACACCTCATGAATCCAGAGGCCATAGTACATAAAGACAGTGAGCAGGCCCACAGACGCCAACACAAAAATCTTGGGACAGAGCACTCTGATCTCCAGAAGCAGAGATCCACTTTAGAAGCCGGGAGGAAAAAAAAGACACCATGAAAAAAGCACACTAAAAAGCTTTTAAAGATAATTGATTCCTATTATAGAGGCAGGGAAGATCAAAATACCAATTCATGGACACTATACCCACACCTGAAACCACAAAAGGGAAAATGAACTGGTCTCCAGACCAAAAAGCATTCCTGGAAGAACTCAAGGAGGAATTTAAGAACCAAATTAGGGAGGTAAAAGAAAAAATGGAAAAAAAATTCACTGATGAAAACAAATCTTTAAAAAGTAAAATCAGCAAAATGGTTAAGGTGAATCAGAATATAAATGGAAAAAATATCTCATTGAAAAGTAAAATCAACCAAATGGAAAAGGAGATAGAGAAGCTAAAGGAAGAAAATAATACATCAGAAATTAGAATTGGGCAAGTAGAAGGTAATGACTCTGAGACAGCAAGAATCAGTCAAACAAAATCTAAGAAATGAAAAAAATAGAAGAAAATTTGAAATATCTGATTGAAAAACAACTGACCTGGAAAATAGATCCGGGAGAGACAATCTAAGAATTATTGGCCTACCAGAAAGCCACAATGAAAAAAAAAAAGCCTGGGCAGTATCTTCCAAGAAATCCTTAAGGAAAACTGCCCTGAGGTCCTAGAACCAGAGGGTAAAATCATCATCATAAGAATCCACTAATCATCCCTCGAAAGAGGTCCAAAATTGAAAACTCCAAGAAATATTATAGCCAAATTCCAGAACTACCAGACCAAGGAGAAAATACTGCAAGCAGCTAGAAAGAAACAATTCAAATATCACAGAACTACAGTCAGGATCACACAGGATCTTTCAGCTCCTACCTTAAATGACAGGAGAAATTTGAATATGATATTCTGAAAGGCAAAGGAGCCTGGACTACAACCAAGAATCAACTACCCAGCAAAACTGAGTTTAATTTTCCAGGCAAGGAAATGGACATTCAATGACATAGGGAATTCCAGACCTTCCTGATGAAAAGGCCAGAGTTCAATGGAAAATTTGATCTTCAAATACAAAACTCAAGAGAGATATAAAAAGGTAAATGGGGAAAAAACCCTTGTTAATCAATAAGGCAAATTAGTTACATCCTTATGTAGGTTTGTTTTGTTTTCTATATGTTATGTGTGTGTGTGTATATATATATATATATCGAGAATGGCACAGTTATTATTACAATTTAAGGGGATATACATACACTGTGGGTGTCAGTATAACATAACTGATATAATGATAAAATATAATTAAGAGATATAAAGGGATGATTCTGGGAGAAGAGGTAAGGAGGTAGTAGAAAAGGGTAAATTACATCACATGAAGAGGCACAAAAATATATCATAGTAGAGGGAAAGAAGAGAGGGAGAAGAGCAGTGTTTGAGCTTTACTCTCACTGGATTTGGTTCAAGAAGGGAATAACTGTTTCAACACTGGCTAGCAGATGCTGTGGGGGGAGGGGTATAAAATCAACAACAAGCTCACAGAATGCTGCAAGTCCAGGTTCTTTTGATCTGCTTCACTAAGGAAAGCTACACTAACAGGTTTCTTCCTGAAGTAAGTGAATGATATTTGTATGTTGGATTAAAGTAAGATTGTTAACCCCTTACAGTTACTTTCCTTAGTAAAGCAGATCAAAAGAACCTGTGCTGGCAGCATTCTTGTTGTTGGGCTTGTGTTGGTCTTTCACCCCCACAATAGCTGCTAGCCAAATTGTTGCTATGTCCTCACAGTTCCAGGCCTGAAAAGAGTGTTTGTGCTTGCTCACAGACCAGAGCACAGGCCAAGAGAGGAGTAAACACTGTTCTTTTGATCACACCACTTTGGGGAACTAAGTATTTACAGGTCTCTAGAGATATCTCTCTAAACAGCTGCACAAAACCTCTGAAACTTGGGGCATTACACCCTCCACTTAACAAAGAGCTCAAAAGTCAAATAATTGCCTGGGGAAATGAGCAAATAGGATAAAAAGAATAAGACTATAGAAGGTTACCTTCTTGGAGAAAATGTTTCCTTTCACACTTAGTGATGAGGAAAATCAAGGCATGCAGTCAGAGGAAGACAACTAGGTCAAGGCTCCTACACTCAAAGCATCCAAGAAAAATACAACATGGTCTCAGACCATGAAAGAGCTCAAAAAGGATTTTGAAAATCATGTAAGAGAAGTGGAGGAAAAATTAGGAAGAGAAATGAGAATGATGCAAGAAAATCATAAAAAATGAGTCAACAACTTACAAAAGGAGACTCAAAAAATGCTGAAGAAAATGACACCTTTAAAAATATACTCTCAAATGGCAAAATAAGCCCAAAAAGCCAGTGAGGAGAAGAATGCCTTGAAAAGCAGAACTGGCCAAATGGAAAAGAGATCCAAAAGCTCACTGAAGAAAAGAATACCTTAAAAATTAGAATGGAGCAAACGGAAACTAAGGACTTTATGAGAAATCAAGAAATTATAAAACAGAACCAAAAGAATGAAAAAATGAAGAGAATGTGAAGTATCTCATTGGAAAAACCACTGACTTGGGAAATAGATCCAGGAGAGATAATTTAAAAATTATTGGATTACCTGAAAACCATGATCAAAGAAAGAGACTAGACATCATCTTTTAGAAATTATCAAGGAAAACTGCCCTGATATTCTAGAACCAGAGAATAAAATAGAAGTGGAAAAAAATCCATCAATCACCTCCCGAAAGAGATTCTCAAAGGAAAACTCCTAGGAATACTGTAGCCAAATTCCAGACTTCCTAAGTCAAGGAGAAAATACTACAAATAGCCAGAAAGAAACAAAAATATAATCAGGATAACACACCCACCCAGCAAAATTGAGCATAATATTTCAGGGGAAAATGGAATTTCAATGAAATAGAGGACTTCCAAGCATTCTTGTTGAGAAGACCAGAGCTCAATAGAAAAATAGACTTTCAAATACAAGAATCAAGAGAAACATGAAAAGGTAAGCAGGAAAGAGAAGCCATAAGGTACTTGTTAAAGTTGAATTATTTACATTCCTACATGGAAAGATGATATTTTTAATTCAAGAGACCTTTCTCAGTATTAGGGTAGTTAGAGGGAATATGTGTGTGTACATGTTTATATATGTGTACATGTATGTGTATGAATATATGTGTGTGTGTTGACAGAGGGCACAGGTGAGCTGAATATGAAGGTATGATACCTAAAAAATAAAATTAAGTGTTGAGAGGAATGTACTGTAAGAAAGAGAAAGAGAGAGGTAGAATGTATTAAATCATTAAGTGAGACTTAATCTAATTGGATTTGGTTTAAGAAGGCAATAATATACACACTCAACTGGGTATGGAAATCTATCTTACCCTGCAGGAAAGAAGGGGGAAGAGGGTAATAGAGGGGAGATAATAGAAAAGACAGCCAATTAGGGGAAGGGACAATAAGAAGCAAACACTTTTGTGGAGGGACAGGTCAAAGGAGAGAATAGAATAAACGGAGGGTGGGACAGGAAAGAGGGTATTATAGTTAGTCTTTCACAACATCACTAATATAGAAGTGTTTTGTATGACTACACATGTACTACCTATATTGAATTGCTTGCTTTCTCATTGAGCATAGGTAAGGAGGAAGGAAGGAAGAGAATGTGGAACTCAAGGCTTTAAAAATGAATGTTAAAAATTTTTTTACATGCAACTGGGAAATAAGATATACAGGCAATGGGATATAGAAATCTGTCTTGCCTTACAGGAAAATAGAAGGGAAAGTAATAAAAGAAGTGGGCTGATGTGATAGAAGGGAGGGCAGATTGGAGGAAGGGGTAATCAAAATCTGTGCTGTCCTGGGGTGGGGGGAGAGGAGAGATGAGGAGACAATTTGGAATTCAGAATCTTGTGGAAGTGAATGTTGAAAACTGAATATATATATATATATATATATATATATATATATATATATATATATATATATATATATATATATATGAAAACAGAGCTAATTCTGGGGACCTATAAATTTTCAGTTGTTCCAGGGTGCTATGATCTAAGGATCTAAGGTGAGGTGCTTACCACTCTCTTGGCTTGTGGTCTGCTCTGTGAGTGACCATAATCACTTCTTTCTGTTCTGGAATTGTGAAGAGACTCTCCCCTCCCCTGTGGCCACAAGCTCTGGTGTGCTAGTGCTCCTCCTCCCCCTGGGACTACCACCCAAGGCTGTGACCCAGATCTGAGTATGGCAAAGCAACAGAGTCCTGCCCCCAGGGCCAGCAAAAAGGCCCCTGTAATCTCCTTCTGACCATTTGTTTGACCTCCTTACCTTATTTTCTATGGACTGAGAGATCCAGAAGCAGCAGTAACTCCTGCTGCTGCTTGTTCAGTCACTCCTAAAGCCTGCTCCTGATTTGCTGTGATGGAGCAGTCTGCACTAGACTTCACTCCATTCTCACCCAGGTGCAACGGGACTTTTCCTGCTGGCCTTCTAAGTTGTCTTTGGCATCTGTGGGCTGAGGTCTGGAAACTGCCCTGCTGACAGTGATTCAGTGTCCCTCAGCCCTGCTTTAGGTTTGCTGAAGCTCAGTCTGCACCAGTGCAACCTGGACTGAGCTCTCTGACCCTGGCACAACAGACCTTTCCTTCAGACCTCCCAAGTTGTCTTGAGTTGGAACTTTGTTTCACTCTAGAATTTATTTAGAGCCATTTTTCAAGGTATATGGAGGGGTTTGGGGGAAAGCTTAGGTGAGTCCCTGCCTTTAATCTGCCATCTTAGCTCCACCTTCTGAGAATCACATTCTAAGATATCATAACTGACCCATAGGAACTAGGGGGATCACTAAAAGAGAGAGCAGAAAGGAAGAAGATGAAAAGGACCAAAAACAAAGCCTTGCAGAAAAGAAGACTTAGGGAAGAACATGATAACTATTTTCAAGTTTTTGACAAATTTTCACATAGGGGAGAAATTAAACTTCTTCTTGGCTCCAGGGGACAGAAATAGTAGAAATGGTTGTAAGTCACAGAGGTATATTTCAGCTTGATATAAGGAAAAACTGCTAAATGTTTATAGCTATTCAAAAGTGATCCAGCCTAGCTTGAAAGGTGATGAACTCTCCTTTAGTAGGGGTCTTTAATCAATGACTTGATAACCCTGTGACAAGAATGTTAGAGATAGTACAACTCTTAGAATCAGGTTGGAATAGATGATCTCTGAGATCTTCTGCTTTGAAATCAAGATTTTGCTTGACCTAAAGGAACCCCTGGTCAGTGGGCGGGCTGCACACACCCACATAAATGTACATCATCTCTTGGGGGGCAATACTAAATAAAACTTTCTACCCTTTTTCTTGGAGGGGGAAAAGTCCCTGATATAAATATTAATTTTGTATTTTTTCTAGAAGACAGAGGCTACTCTGCATGGTCCCATTGTCAGAAGCATTAACTTTTATAACCCTAGTGTTACCTCCCTGTATAGATTTCCTCAGTATTCTCTTTCAACCCTGTAATCTGTTTCTCCCTTGACAAGGACAGCAACTCCCTTGAAGTTTTGCAAATGGATTTCAAAATCTACATAATCACCTGTTTTTGCTACTCCCCTGCACCTGTTTAAATTCAGTATAAATGATATGACTTCTAATCTACAGATGTTAAAATAAGAGTCATTTTCTTTGATGAACTTTAAGATGCCACATGTTACAGATGTTGAAAGGATACTGTGGAGCTTCCATATGCCAGTTTCCATCCTGTGCCCTGTGGATA
The DNA here is from genome assembly GCF_011100635.1 of Trichosurus vulpecula. Lineage (NCBI taxonomy): Eukaryota > Metazoa > Chordata > Mammalia > Diprotodontia > Phalangeridae > Trichosurus > Trichosurus vulpecula. Next base: position 94,216,226 of record NC_050578.1, on the reverse strand, counting down.
ATCAAATATGAGTTAGTGTAGGTAAAATTAGCAGCTAATAAATTAATCATGACATAACTCATCTTGCATGAGAGTCAGAAGAGCACAGCCTAGTTCTATAGTTTGTTGTAGTTTTTCTTCTGAAACTGAAGGCAATCTTTTTCATCAAGCAATTGGGTCATTATTTAGGTTAATTCTACCATATAATTGTTTTACCAACTGGAAGTATGTGACAGAATTTCTGTTACTTTTTAAAACAAATTCCTAAATGTAACAATCTGGTGCCTTTCTCTAGGGATAAATGTGGCTCTTCCTAATGTACTTTATTGCCTGATTCTACCTTTGCATTAGCTATGCACCTAATGGTAGAACTCCTCATCTCTGCCTTCCTGCCTTCTAGCTTTCCTGGATTTCTTCAAGACTCAGATCAAATCCCACCTTTTCTGTGTGCCCTTCCCTGGTTCTCTTTTCCATATCACTCTCAAACACATTCTCCATCCAGTACTTCCTTCTTGAGATTATCTTCCCCTTGGCCTGGATATAGCTTATAAGTATATAGTTGTCTGCATATCACTTCCTCCAGGAAAATCTGAGCTCCTTGAGGGCAGGGAACATGTTTTTTACCATTCTTAGTCTACTGTTCTTAGTACAGTCAGTACCTGGCACATAGAAAGCATTTAGAAAAATGGCTATTAACTGACTGATGGACAGCCTCAAGCCAATGGGAAGAAATAAGATTCAGTATTCTGGAGATAAAAACAGATCCATCCACTATATGCAGGCTACTGACAACAAATCGATATGCTTTTTGGATTCAGGGCAGACAATACTTAATGGCAAGCAGAAGATAACATCAATCCTATGAAACAATTCTATATAACCATGAGAAGGCACTCTAGCAAGACTTCCTCTCTAAATGCCATTCATTCCCAACCTCTTAAAAATTCTGACAACCTGTAGCTGTCTTTTGATATGATCTCTATTTGCCCTAAATATCTCAAATTTGCTTCTATTGCAAAGAATATCTGATAATTCCTTTAGAAGTTGCTATAAGGAAGTATACAAAATAATAAGGCTTTTGGAAGAAATTCCAATAAACTTCAATCTTCCATATGCTTCTTTTAAAATTCTTTAAAGTATAGATTTTAATAATGTATGTGCCTATATAATTAGGAATTTGTTAAATATTGTTAAATCAAAGGAAGAGATTTTACACTAGCCTTTACACCATGACAAGAGATGATTTTATATAACTAATTTTCTCACCGTAAAAGTAACAAGTCATATGCAGCCTCATAGTATCTAAAATGTGGAATTTTGACATTCTGTTCCTTTTCTGAGAGGTGAATGTAAGCAGTTAGAAATGTTTCCTTAACTGTATTTGGGGGAATAAAGAGCCTGATACCACAAAAAGATCATTGGAGCCTTAAAGTACACTATATGTTATCATTAAAGAAGTTATTAATACCAAGCTATCTAGATATTCTCTGAAATGTCTATATTTGTTTTATAATTCCTTACAGACAAAATCGCCTTTGGCTGCATGACTCTCTGAACTACTTTAACAATATAATAGCTTACCACAAGAATAACCAGTCCTACACCTGAAAATGTCTTCTAAGGAATTGGTAGCTCCACGAGTTAACAATAGAACATGACACTCAACAAAGCTAACATGGTGGGGGGGGGGGGCAGAGCCAAGATGGTGGCTGGAAAGCAGGGACTTGTTTAAGCTCCCCACCAGGTCCCTCCAAACATCTATAAAAATGGCTCTGAACAAATTCTAGAGCTGCAGAACCCACGAAATAGCAAAGGGAAGCAGGGCTCCAGCCCAGAAGACCCTGGACGGTCACTGGGAATGGCCTATCACAAGGAGCTGGGAGCAGAGCAGAGTGGAGCAGAGCAGAGCCCAGCATGGGCCGTGCCAGGACCAACCAGCCAGGGAACCAGGCAGAATAGGCATAGTGTCCTGTATCAGTTAGCTGTGGCAGTTACCAGACTTCTCAATCCACAAACACCAAAGACAACAGAGAAGGTTACTGGGAAAAGCTGCTGGGACAGAGGGAAAGGAGTTCATGGTTTGGCCACTGGCCTGGGGGCTGCAGAGATGGTGCAGATCTGAAGCTGCTTCTACAGCTACAGCTGCAGTTACTTCGGGCCCCAGGCCAACCTGGTGGGAGGAATTAAGCAGTGGATCAGATCAGAGTGGGAGAGCAGAGCCTGCTTGGATCTGACTCACGGTCCAGGTTGGCGGTTCTTGGGGGAGGAGGAGCACTGGTGTGGCAGAGCTTGCTGTGCAGAAGTAGCTCTGAAAATAGCAGTGTAGCCCCTCAAGCTTGGGACAAAGTACTCACTACAAGCAGTCCTACCCCAACAAAAAACTCAAGGGTCAAGTAGTTGGCTGGGAACGTGACCAGGCAGCAAAAATGGACCCAGATTCAGACTCAGACTTTGGAATCTATTTTTGGTGACAAAGAAGACCAAAACATACAGCCAGAAGAAGTCAACAAAGTCAAAGAGCCTACATAGAAAACCTCCAAGAAAAAAATATGAACCGTCTCAGGCCATGGAAGAGCTCAAAAAGGATTTGGAAAAGCAAGTTAGAGAAGTAGAGGAAAAATTGGGAAGAGAAATGAGAGGAAGAAAATCATGAAAAACAAGTCCATGACTTGCTAAAGGAGACCCAAAAATACTGAAGAAAACAACACCTTAAAAAATAGACTAACTCAACTGGCAAAAGAGCTCCAAAAAGCCAATGAGGAGAAGAATGCCTTGAAAGGCAGAATTAGCCAAATGGAAAATGAGGTCCAAAGACCACTGAAGAAAATACCGTTTCAAAAATTAGAATGGAGCAAGTGGAAGCTAGGGACTTTATGAGAAATCAAGAAATTATAAAACAGAACCTAAAGAATGAAAAAATAGAAGACAATATGAAATATCTCATTGGAAAAACCACTGAGCTGGAGAATAGATCCAGGAGAGATAATTTAAAAATTATTAGACTACCTGAAAGCCATGGTCAAAAAAAGAGCCTAGATCTCATCTTTCAAGAAATTATCACGAAGAACTGCCCTGATATTCTAGAGCTGGTGGGTAAAATAGAAATTGAAAGAATACCCCAATCACCTCCTGACAAAGATCCCAAAAAGAAAACTCCTAGGAATATTGTCACCAAATTCCAGAGCTCCCAGATCAAGGAGAAAATACTGCAAGCAGCCAGAAAGAAACAATTTGAATATTGTGGAAACACAATCAGGATAATACAAGATCTAGCAGCTTCTATATTAAAGGACTGAAGGTCTTGGAATATAATATTCTGGAGCTCAAAGGAGTTAGGATTAAAACCAAGAATCACCTACCCAGCAAAACTGAGTATCATGCTCCAAGGCAAAATATAGATTTTCAATAAAATAGAGGGCTTTCAAGCTTTCTCAGTGAAAAGACCAGAACTGAATAGAAAGTTGACTTTCAAACACAAGAATCAAGAGAAGCATGAAGAGGTAAAAAACAAAGAAAACAAAGAGAAATCATAAGGGACTTACTGAAGTTGAAATGTTTTGTTTACATTCCTACATGGAAAGATGGTGTGTGCAATTCATGAGACCTCAGTATTAGGGTAGCTGAAGGGAATATATATATATGTGTGTGTGTGTGTGTGTGTGTGTGTACACACACACACACACACACACACACACACACAGAGGGCACAGGGTGATTTGAATAAGAAGGGATGATATCTAAAAAAATGAAATTAAAGGATGAGAGAGGAATATATTGAGAGGGAGAAAGGGAGAGATAGAATGGGGTAAATTATTTCACATAAAAGTGGAAAGAAAAAGCAGTTCATTGGAAGGGAAGGGGGAATGAGTGAATCTTGATCTCATGGGATTTGAGTTGAGGAGGGCATAACACACATTCAATTGGGTATGTTACCCCACAGGAAAGAAGGAGGAAGGAGATAAAAAGGGGGGATGACAGAAGGGAGGGCAGAGGGGGAGGAGATAATCAAAAGCAAACATTTTCAAAAAGAAACAGGGTAAAGACAGAGACCTGAATAAAGGGGGACTGTATAGGAGGGAGCAAAATATAGTTAGTCTTTCACAACATGAGTATTGTGGAAGGGTTTTACATAATGATACACGTGTGACTTATGTTGAATTGCTTGCCTTCTTAGGGAGGTGGGGGGAGGGAAGAAGGCAGAGAATTTGGAACTCAAAAGTTTAAAAGCAGATGTTAAGAAAAAGTTGTTTTTGCATGCAACTGGGAAATAAGATATATAGGCAATGGGGAATAGAAATCTATTTTGCCCTACAAGAAAGTAAGGGCAAAGGGTATTGGGGGGAGTGGGGTGGCAGAAGAGGGGCTGACTGGGGAAAGGGGCAATCAGAATATATGGGGGGAGGGTAGAAATGAGGAGAAAAATTTGTAATTCAAAATCAGTGCTGAAAACTAAAAATATTAAATAATAATGATAATAATAATAAAATAAAAAAACTAATAAAAAAGAAAAAAAGAATAATAATAGAATAATTAGAATAAATAGAATAGAATAGAATAAATAGAATAAAATAGAATAAATAATAGAATAAAAGAATAATAAAAAAAGAAAAAAAACAAAGCTAACATGTTCTTATATTTTATCAACAGGAGCACAGAATTTAAAATGATGGAAGTGATAATTTTGCCATACTCTGCCTAGAGACACCTAGGTGACACAGTGGTTAGAGTTCTGGTCCTGGAGTCAGGGACACCTATTTCAAATTCAGCCTCAGACACCTACTAGCTATGTGACTCTAGATAAGGAACAACCTCTTTTTGCCTCAGTTTTCTTAATTATAAAATTGGGATAATAATAGCACCTACCTTTCAAGTTTATTGTGAAGATCAAATGACATAGTACTTGTAAACTGCTTAAAATTGTAAATTGCCTAGCACGTAGTAGGCATTAAATCACCGTTTGTTTTTATTCCTTCCTTGGGTAGATCACATCTACACTTTCATATTCTATTCTGAGGACAATCTTTTAGTAAGGACACTGGCAAACTAATGTATGTCCTAAGGAGGGCAATAGTAATTGTACCAATACTTGTGACCATGATATACAAGAATTAGTTGAGGCAACTTGAGATATTTGGCTGAGATGAGAAAAGACTGGGAGTAATAGGAAGTATGCTATTAGTTTTCAAGGTGTTTAAGGGCAATCATGCAGAAGCAAAATTACACTTCTAGGTGGCTTGCAAGGACATAACTAGGTCTAATGGGTACAAATCACAGAGAAATAGATTTAAGCTTGAGGAAAAGAAGAGTTTTCTAACTAAATGAGATATCCAAAGGGTGAAATAAATGGGCTGCCTCAACAGTTAATGGATTTGGGGTTATTATTTTACTGTAAGAAATGACTACAAGGATGGATTCAGAGAAGCATAGTTGCACTTAAATGAATAGATTCAGAGTAAAGTAAGCAGAAGCAGGAAAACAATTCATATCATGACTAAAACATGAAGGAAAACAATTGTGAGAAAACTTAAACCAGTGATCAATGTAATAATTGTGATTCCAAAAGACTGATGATGAATCCCATCTAGAAGTATAGAATGTGATATATATTTTCAGACATGTGTAATAACAATGTGGCTAGCAGATGTTGTGGGCAGTGGAGGTTGGGGAAGACCAACACAAGACCAACAACAAGAAGGCTGCTAGCACAGGTTCTTTGATCTGCTTTTCTAAGGAAAGCAATTTTAAGGGGTTAACAATCTCAATTTAATTAAACATACATATATCGTTCAGTTAGTTCAGGGGGGAAATATCAGACCCCTGAACTTTCAGGGCAAATACAAACACATTACAAGCATCAACAGACAGACTTTGGCTGATTCCAATCACAATTCATAGATACCAGTGAAGAACCAACATCTACCAGTCTGGGGGCAGGGGGAGGTATTTCAACAGCTTGCCAGGAGTCTCATCACCCATATTCTTTCAATGAATGTATGCCCAAAAGAAAATGCCAATCTCAGATCTTATATACCTGTCTCAGGGCCCTGGAGTACTTGAATACTTCAGTGCCAAGAAGCTCAACTCAAACAAAGAACAGTGAAAAGTCCCATTTAGGGTGTGGGAAAGTTAATTAATCCTTAGTATCACCATACTAATCAATGACTCCCAATTGACTTAATGCTGAGAAAAACTCCAAGACAAAAGATCCCATTTTACATGCTCCATTCAAACAAAGGCCTGAATCATTAAAGGCACTTAAGAGAAGAACAGCAAAAAGTTCCGCCCTGATTACCACTACATAATGATGGCAATGTGTTGATTTGTTTCATATGAATATGCTTATATAATACAAGTGTCTTAATCAAGGACAGACTGGACAATGATGGACCAGTCATTAGATAAGATGTAGATTAGTCCTTCCTACTGGGCTATACAGAGCATGTGCAATATCCTCTGTCTCTTGTCAATATAACTTGTGGAATTTCAGAAGCTAGTTTCATGTTATTTTGAAAGTCCATCTGATTGGTTGAGGAATAAGGACCAATGATGCAACAAAAGCTGAGGTGAATTGACTGTTCAATAAGATGATGTTAATCTTTCTTGGTGCCTACTGAGTGAGTGTAACAGCTGTGAAATGGTCAAGTTGGGAGAGGGAAGAAGTAGTAAAGTATATTTCTCCAACCAGTCACCATGTCTTTGAAAGACATGGTACTTTTATTTCACTTGTGTTCATTCCTTCCTGATATTATGCTAATCATTATACAAAGATGAAATTTGACCAGATTACAACATTGCAGTCCTCAAAATGTCAGAACCTGGAGTTCATTGAAGAGACCACTGGATCCAGTAGCAGTAGCAGTTTTGTTCAATGAGTAGTGAACATCACAACAAAGCAACTCTCTTCATTCTTTCCAGAGCTGGATTGAGCCATTAGTTGGGAATCCATATCCTAGAAGGAGGCAGCCCAGTTGAGCAAGGTAGCAATTTTCCTGTGCAATGTCATGCCCCAAAGTGAACTTGGTGGTAGGCTGCAAAAAAAGAAAAGAACTCTGAAGGTTGGGAGGTATGAAGTATTCCTTGGCTTTATGTGTTCCTCTTATATGTGCCTTGCTGCTTTTCTGATTTTAATTTGAGCTTAGTGTGTCCAGGGGTTTTGAGTGAATAAGGACTTTTGTTTTTCAAATCTCTGTCCTTTTTTAAAATACTTTCTGTGTAAATTCTCTCTCTTAAAAATTGATTGTGATGAATGTTCTTATACAAAATGACTAATATGTAAATGTTTTATATGATTGCACATGTGTAACATATATCTGATTGCTTACCATCTCAGGAAATGGGAAGGGGAGGGGAGGGTAGAATTTGAAACTCAAAACTTTAAGAAAATGTTTAAAATTGTTTTAACATGTAATCGGGGTAAAATTATATGTATATATTTGTGAGTATATATGTATACACATATGTAGATATATGTAGATATATGTGTGTGTATATATGTGTATATATGCCTATATGTGTATACATATACATGCACATATATGTATACATATACGTGTATATGTATATGTATGCATATACATATACAAATTTTGATATAAATTGGTCAATTTAAACTGGTTGACTGGTATTGGGAAAGATCTCCAGATAGGGGCATATCAGTGAGACTACAGAAGTCATAACCACTTTGGGTTACTCTTAGAATCCCGAAGGGCAGAGCATTAAGCCCTGATTTGGAGACTAAGCCTGCCATGGAAAATGGCAGATGGGAGAGTGAGCCTGGAGGGAGGGTGCTGCAAAATAGAAAATTTTAATTTTGGAGTTAAAAGGACAGTTAAGGGGAAGGTATTAGCAACACTGATAATAAAGAAAAAAGATAGATAAGAAAGAAAAGAGCAACAATGAATCATTTAAAAAAATAAACAGGACTAGGAAGTTTAGAAAGGAGCACAAAAAGTGGCAGTTTTAGAACAACTGTTAAATTTGAAATATTTTTAAAAAGCTATTCATAGGGGAGTTACAAGGATTCATATGCAGTCCTTTTTTCAGTCCTTTTGAACAACATGAGGATACTTTTAATCTTCTATTAGATATTTACAACAAAAACAGCAGAAATATATAGGAATACATGTGGAATTTGTCATTTCATCAATAGATAAGTCCAAAGAACTTTTCTGAGGAAAATAAAGGCTTATATGTGTCAGGGACAGAATCAGAATCTAGGTGTCCCTGAATTTACGTCTAGGTCTCCATCTATTAATAAACCATGCTACCTTATGTAATGATGTAAAATGCACTGATTGAGGTAACATTTGAGAGGGATTAAATTTGTATTAAATTAGAACCAACCTATTACTATGAAAGGTACCACCAAACTCTCATTCACTCAGGCATACTAGATGTCTTTTTCAATTCCTCACTTCATTGCCCATAGTCAATCTTTTAGCAAAGGCCTGTCAATTCTACCTTAATAACATTTCTCACTGTAACCAGAATGGCCTTTGTTTTCTTTGAGTGACTCAATTTATCTCAGTGAGCTTTACTAGGTGCTAAGCCCCAGGCCCAAACCCCATTAGGTGTTAACCTAATCCATGTGGATGTGAACCTCCCAGGGTCCGCAGGGGAGGGGCCAACTCAAGAACCAATTGCCAGAGCCTGAGCTCTGGTGATTCAGATGATGTTTGATGATGTCTGAAGCCCTATAAGAAGGGAGGACAGAGCCATTTGTGCGGGACTCTGGAGATGGTGTTGATGAGCAGACTCCAGGCAGCTGTAGCTAAGGAGCCCTTCAGCTTTTAAACCCGGCTGTTGAAACTTTGTTGAACTCTGGTAACTATGTGTGGGATTGAATCAGACAAAGCCTGTTGATGTTTGTAATTTGTTTGCATTTTGTTTTGAAGTTCAGGGTGCTGGCTTTTTCCCCTGAGCTAACTGAATGATATTTGAATGCTGAATTAAAAGTTAGCTTGTCAACCCCTTCACCTTGCTTCCCTTGCTTAAGCAGATCAGAAGAACCTGTGCTGTTGGCAGCTTTCTGGGTGCTGGCTGTGGGTGAATCTTATACCCCCACAGAAGCTGCTACCCAGATTGTTGAAACAATCAGACACTGACACCATTCTTATGTAGGCAGCCCATCATCACTTCAGAGTTGAATTCTCTCCCTTAACTCTATACTCCACTTAGCTACCGAAAAGGTCTTCCTAATGTGCAAGTTTGACCATTTCACTACCCTATTCAACAAATCCCAGTGTCTTCCTATGTCCTCCTAGAACAAATATAAAAGTTTCTGTTTGGTTCAATGCCCTCCATAACCTAGTCCCTGTCTCCTTGTCTATTTTTCTAATCTTCTCACACTTTACTCCTCTTCAAGTACTCCATAATCCAGTGATACTGGCTACCTTGCTGTTCTGTGACAAGACTTTTTGTCTCTGGACTACGCATTTTTGTGGAGTATCCTCCATGCTTGGAATTCTGTCCTTCTCACCTCTACCTCCTACTTTTCCTTTGACTTCCTTCAGCTCTCAGCTAAAATCCCACCTTCTGCAACAAGCTTTTCCTGAAAAATGCACTAAAAGTTTTGGGACACTGTGTGTGTGTGTGTGTGTGTGTGTGTGTGTGTGTGTGTGTGTATCATCCATGGGGGTCAGAAAAGCTGTTGTGAGAGTAGGGAAGTTTCTTCTTGCTTATGGGGAAATGACCAAACATCACAATCCAGTCACTACTTTTCCATCTTTCACAAATCTTTCCTCATTTAAAATATAAAAATATGGAGTAGAGAATGAAAAGAGTAGTGTGGTAGAGTGTCTTTGAAGGCTGTTTTGCCCAAGGTGAAAAAAACAGTCACTTGAACCTCCAGAGGAGGTTGAAGGTCCATAGGAGGAAGGAACTGACATTTTACTCTCTCCTCTGCCCCCTTCCACATTTGGCATTAAAGCTTGATGCAGTGACTGCCATCCTCCTACCATGTGGTATGACCCATTTCTTAGTCAACATCATTTACTCTTCTCACACACATCTTCTCTGCATAGATGGAGGAAAACAACAAGAGAAGGTTGTATTACATGGCTTCCCAATCCCCCACCAGAGAGCTAACTGCTTTTTTTTTCTCCTAGGAGAGAAGACCCAGATCTTTCCTTGCCCTACTTTGGGAGGTTTACAAAAATGGAAAGTCAATGTCAATAAGATTCTCTTTTATTTAGCATTTGAGAGTTCCCCTCCCCAGGTGGAGAGATTTACTCTTCCCCTCAAGAATTCAAATTGAGAGTCCATGCTGTCCCTGGCCCTTTCACTTTTGTCTGTAGATTGGGCAAATAATTGCTCCTCTCTTGAGGCTTTTTACTCAGAAATAAGGAAAACACAAATTAGAAGAGTTAAATTAAATGTCCACGGTCCCATACTTAGTCAAAGAATCAGGACTTCAAATTTAGCTCTTCTAATTCCAATTTAATTGATTTTTCCCCTACTTTTGAAAAAAAATTAGATTGATAACAAATAGAAGGTGTGCATAAGGTCATTTCTTCCACATAGCTGCAAAAGCCAACAGCATGATTTATGAAGATTTGTGTGTATGCTTTGAACATGGCTGACTCCTGATAAGGGAGATTTATTCATGAGCAATTTGTTAATCAAGGCATCAGTGTATAAAACACAGTTCAGTGCCTTCAAGAATTTTATAATGCAGTTGAGGAGCAGCCCTTGATATTCAGTATTAAATAGCTAAAGGCAAAGAGAGGGGAATTATTTTTAAAGAAATGTAAGCAGGGTCTAGAACTTGGGGCCTGGGGAGAGGAAGGAAGAGAGAAAGACAGATTTCAATCCCCAAAATGATTTGCCTTTAAGAGGGCTTGGATGTAGGAGTCTAAAGGATGGTAAGGTCTATTATCTATATTATATTCAGATAAACGCCTTCACATAATTTTATCCTTGATTTTTTGTAATCAAATGTTTCTTACATTATATCTACAAGTTGGATATGAAATGATAGAGCAAAAGCCAGTAAAAAGAGACTTTTACTGTTATCAGGGGTACTGGTGTCATACAAACCTTAATTGGGTAAATTCATCCCAAACTCTTTAGATAATGAGCCAAGTCTCCTACCTCACAAAAGGGGAAGATCTGAGAGGCAGCCAGCTCTCTGAGGATCATGAAGGGCTTGAAAGTTATCTCCTGAATGCCTTCTGGTGTTAGATGCCATTCATAATTGCTTGGTATAAGTGTTTTATTGTCTGATAACCAAATCATTCCAGTCATGGCTATGATGTGGAGAAGTCCAAAGGCTTTTTTTCCAGTTCTCATCTTTCATGATCTGTTTGTAATACTTTATAGTACTGAATACCTTGACTTTCTTGCTCTCTTCTCCTTTGCCTACCATAATATTATACTCTCATGTTTATCTCTCTACCTGTATGGCCATTCCTCTCTATCTCCTTTGATGCCATGCCATCTTCTTCCCTCCCTTAAGTTTAAGAGTGTACCAAGGCTCTGCCCTTGGTCCTATTATCTTATGTTTCTTTTCTCTGATTTTATCTACTGTGATGGCTTCAATAATTAGGCTTCTCTACAAATAATGGCCATATCAATATCTCCACACAAACATCTCAGAACTCCTATTCTATTTTTCCAACAGCCTGCTGGATAGATCTCTTTGTGGATTTACCCCACTACCTTAAATTCAACATGTCAAATACATCCTCTCCTCACAAATCAACCCCTTTCCCTAACTTCTGCATTTCTATTGATAGCACCACCTACATCAAAACTTCAGGAATGCCTTGTTACTCAATGCAGACATTCATTCAGTTGCTAATACCTAAAGATACCACTTCTACAACAACTCACAATCAATCTTTTTCTCTCCTACTGCAGCCACTCTGACTGAATATGCAGTCCTCATCTTTCCTTACATATGTAGCATTCACTCTGGGGTACTCTCCCCTCTAAGGCACACTCATACTAGTGCATTGTATTCTCAAAGTACAACTACAACCTAGAAGATTCAAAGGGAATACCCAAGTATTTTATTGCTGTCCAGTTGTTTCAGTTGTGTCCAACTCTTCATGACCCCATTTGTGGTTTTCTTGGCAAAGATACAAGAGTGGTTTGCCATTTGTTTCTCCAGCTCATTTTACAGATGAGGAAACTGAGGCAAATAGGTTTAAATGACTTGATCAGGGTAACACATAGTGTCTGAGACCAGATTTGAATTGAGGTCTTCCTGACTCCAGGCCTGGAGTTCTATCTATTGCACCACCTAGCTGCCACTCAGAGAATAGCTATTCCTCATGCTACAACTCATGAGCTCCCATTGGTTTGTTCTCCATTAACTATTAACTTTAGATATAATTTGCTCTTAACAGAGGTATTTACTTAGGTGTGTGGCCAATGGCTATAAAACATTGCCTCCATAAATCTGAGGCATACTCTCCCACAAATATTAATAACATTCGTGGGAAGATTGAGAATGACAGTAGTAAGAGATTATATGTACAAAGGCACTTAACAAATCCAGAAGCACAGAGCTTAGGAGTCTTTTCTCTTTTTCTGTAGTCCCCTCCAAAGCCACACTCTCAATTGCCGGAGCCAGCTCTCTTTTGAGTCTATAGCTAGCCCTCTACTCTGTCATAAAGGGTCATATACCTTGAATCTGTTTCTTCCTTTGGGTGATTGTCTCTTTGAATTTCATATCTTTCTGTGATAAGTGATTCTGCTTCTTGAGAATGACCTCAAATTCTCTTGAACTGATTCTCCAACTACTGGATTGGACAATACTTTCTGCGTAAGTAAATCTGCTGCAAAGGACAGTGGCTGATTCCATTATCTTCCCCTCTTCCTGCAGTGGTTTGCATCATACAACTGCTCTGAGCAACAATTAATTCTTCTCAAACTTCTGGATGTCTTATATGCATGCATGCATTCACACACACATGCATATATCTATGTGTGTGTGTCTATCTTTCCTAGATACATACATGCACAAATATGTGTATATGGATATATACATATAAATCATACACAAATCTATGTGTATATACACACATACCCAAGGGACATGACTATCTAATCTAGTCGCTAGGTGTTTTTTGTGCGGTGTCAGTTATCTTCATCCAATGACCAAAAGACTCTATAATTCCTTCAAGTTAATTAAAGAGCTTTTTTTCATACCTTGGAAAATTTTGTAGGTCTTCCTTTACATTTGGATGACTTTAAATACTTCTTACTTTGTTTTCTTTTTTCAGTATGTCCCTACTCGAATTCATCCTTTATTTCTTATAAATAATATTTTCTTATAAATAATATTTTATTTTTTCCAATTACATGTAAAGACAATTTTTAAAATTCATTTTAATAAAATTTTGAGTTCCAAATTTTCTCCCTCCCTTTCTCCCCTCTCTCCTCCCTAAGATGGTAATTAATTTTATAAAGGTTATATGTGTGCAATCATGTAAAATCTATTTCTATATTAGTCATGTTGTAGAAGAAGAAAGAAAAAAGAAAAAAAAATTACAAAAATAAACAAAGTGACAATAATATACTTCAATCTGCATTCATACTCCATCAGTTCTTGTTCTGTTTGCTGATAGCATTTTCCACCATGAGTCTTTTGGAATTGTTTTGGATCCATTGTATTGCTGAGAAGGGCTAGGTCAATCATACTTAATCATAGCGCAATGTTCCTGTTACTATGTACAATGTTCTCCTGGTTCTGTTCACTTGACTCAGCAGCAGTTCATGTAAGTCTTTTCACAGTTTTCTGAAATCTGCCTGCTCATCATTTCCTATAGAACAATAGTTGGTGGATATCACCTCAATTTCTAATTCTTTGCCACAACAAAAGCAGCTGCTATAAGTACTTTTTTTGTATGTGTATGTCCTTTTCCCCTTTCTATGATCTTTTTGGGAAACAGACTTATTAGTGGTAATACCACCACCAAATGTGCTGGGCCAAAAGGTATGCACAGGTATGCATAGTTTGATTGCCCTTTGGGCGTAGTTCCAAATCACTCTCCAGAATGGTTGGATGAGTTTACAACTCCACCAACAGTGCATGTGTCCTAATTTTCCCACATGTTCTTCAACACTTATCATTTACTTTTTCTATCATATTAGCCAATTTGATATGTGTTAGGTGGTACCTCAGAGTTGTTTTAATTTGCATTTCTCTAATCAATAGTGACTTAGATCATCTAATTCATTCTTGGAACTCATCCAAGTAATTTCTCTAATCTTGCTCTTGTACTGATCATAATAGTTGTTTATTCACAAACTTTCAGTTACTCCCAATTTTCTACTCAAGAAAGTATAGTTCTTCTTCTTAACAAAGAAATTGAAGGACTGGTACCATCTAACCCTGACAAATCCTTCCAGTCTTATCCTGTTCTCTTTCCTGCATGCTATATCATAAACAACTTGTACTACTTATCACCACCCCCTTTTCTTACTCTATTATTTCTTATATTCATGTCTTTGTAACTTTCCCCATCCATCTCTTCTTGTTGAAGTCTTTCATAAAATTCAAAGCCATTTCTCTTTGAAGTCTTATCTGAGGCTACATTCCCATCCCTCAGACAAAAATATTTATGTCTACCTCATCAAAATTTTCATAACAATTTATCCAGATCCATAATTTATAATCAGTATATTTTGATATATGTATTTTGTCCCTTACCTCACTTACATTAGATGGTAAGGCTATTGAGAGTAAATTTATTTCAGTTTGTATCCCCATTGTCTAGCACGGTCTAGCATAGTAATATGTGCTCATTGGATCATAGTTTTAGACTGGAAGCAAACTTATTTTTCAGATGAGGAAACTGAGGTCTGAAGATGTTAAATGACTTTCCCAAGGTCATACATGTAGTAATAGAGAAAGGGCTTGGATCTTCTAATTCCAAAGCTAGTGCTCTTTCCAGTCTTCTAGCATGTTACTCTATGATCTAGTAACACTGCCCTCTTTTGTTGTTCTTTACACATAAAACTCCATCAACTGATTAGGCATTTTCCTTAGTTGTCCCTCATTTGTAGAACTTTCAACATATCTACTGGCTTCTGTGGATACTTTCAAGTCTCAGTCTTCTATAAGAAGCCTTTCCCAGTCCTCTGGAATCTTAGTGTCCTCCCTGTGGGATGATCTCATATTGTAAACATGTATGTAATATGCATTATACATTTATTTAGGCATGTTATATATGTCTTTATAATACACATTTAGTATTACATATTGGTATATTGTGTATAATGCATATGATGTAGACTAAATATTTATGATAAAATCCTTAAAAGAGTTCCTAGCACATAGTAGGTGCTTAATAATTACTGACTGACTGATTATAAAATGTTGTGTCCTTTATTTTTCTTGGCACACAGGTAGGCAACATGATCTAAAAGATAGAGAATAAGATTGGGAGTTAGGAGACTGGAGTTCAAATGCCCACCCTACGGTTGAATAAATTGAAGTAGCATCAGGACCTCTTTTTGTCTTCATTTACTCATCTGGAAAAGAGTATTTGTTTAGTTATCCATTAACCAAATATCTTTTCATGTCTACTGTATGACTAGTATTGTACTGTCCCAGACATACATAAAGAAGGCATGTATTTATAAGGTAGAGGAAAAGGCATTACAAAAAGCTTAGGCAGCAGCCCTGCTTTCCTAGATTTTCAAATTATTACCAACTACCTTTTGATGATTTCAAAAGCTGAACATTCATATAAATAGATTTTTCTAATTCAAAGGACTAAGGAAGTAAAAGTGTGTTAAGTGCAAGAAACATACATTTTATGGGCCATTACTCATATTTTAAAGGTCATTATGAAGGGGAATAGAAAGTTATAGGACCAATCAATGAAATTGACCTTACTATTTTTTCCCAGCAATGGAATCTCCTTGTCAGGAAATGATCATTCTCTCTATTTCCTTTCCATTTTCTGGAAACTGTCACGTATTCCTCTCAAGGGCAGACTTCCTTTTCCTAAATATGCTCTAGTGATTTGAAGCTATGGCTTTTAAAGTGAGTTACAAATCAAAGAAAACCCTCTCCACATTTATATGAACAGACAATTTTATTTCAACAAATCAAAGAGGGAATAAAAATAAGTATCTATTATACTCATTTTAAATAAAACCAAGAAGGTTGAAAGCTATGTAAAACCATATCAAATATTTCACAATTTTAAAAAGGCAAATATAATATTAAATAATAGTGATTATTATAATAGCTGACATTTATATTGCAGTTTAAGGTTTGCAAAGTGCTTTCTATATATGTTCTTATTTCATACTACCTAAAAACCTGTCAAATATACATACTATTCTCTCTATTTTATAAATGAGGAAACTGAGTCTAAGAAAAGCAGAGTCCAAGTCACATAATCAGTAAGTGATTGAATCAAGACTCAAGTCCAGCATTCTACATTTTTAAAATTTCCAAAAATAATGGGATACTCACCTCTTAATTTCCTATATGCTCCAAAAAGCTATCTTGCCAATATTACTGGAATTATGTCACTACATTTTTGACCACTAATTATTCTCCCATGAGGAGATTTTTTTATCATTTGTTTCTTTTTTTATTCTAATCAATGTCCCATTTTCAATATTCTTTGGTAGCCTTTGACTGGGGAAGGCAGAGTGGAGGGAGTTCATTCCATCATCACATACTACTTCTTTGTATTGGCTCTATTTGCATTGTATTTTTCAGTGTATATTCACATTATTTAGAATGCATAAAAACCAAATGAACTAGGTAGATCAGTTAATCAGTTATGATGTCATCTTTCAGCAGATGTGAAAATTGAGCTTCCAAAAGTTTCTATGACTTAGAGAGACATTAAAAATTCTTGCTTCTGGAGAAAATTCAGTTGGCTGATGTGGACTGAGAAAATAGTGGAAACTATGTCTATGTCTAAAAGTGGGTGAAAGTGAGCTGGGAATTGCAATGATTCATGCCTCATAGAGTTCATCCTGTACATCAAAGAGAGTTGAGGCTAAGGTGGCCCACTGGACAATGGTCCATAATGACAGGATGCTGAGGATGGGGATGGGGAAGGTTTGAACCATGGCAGTCATATTGCTTGTTATTAGAGTGAGCTACTAAAGGACTGTGAGGTGAACAGAATGTATAGTAGTTGCCAAAGGAATATGACCCCTCCACCTCCATCTTAGATATTAGCAGCCTAGTGTGAAACCCTAGTCACCAGATGCTAACTATAGTCCTAGAGATTTCCCCAATATTACATAATTATTTATTGCCAAGTTGAAAGTGAAAAACTCAGCTTAGCTGAAAAGAACATGAGCAGAAATGAGTTTTAGACAGCATACAACATAATAACTCATAATGAATATTTGAACTAAATGTTAAACATCACACCATTTTAAAAAGAATTAGAATAAGACCAGGTACATTTGGCAACTATGCAAAGGGGAAGAATTATTTAACACCCAACTGATAAAGGTAATACATAATTATTTAAATTATATTAAAATTAAAAGTTTTTTTTCTTTATATTCTGTTGTCCTCTATTCTTTACCACAACACTTGTCATGTCACAACAAACAAAGGACTTAAAACAAACAAAGCCTTAAAAGTTCCAATTTTACTCCAGACTCATTAATATTCACCCAGAATTTTACTTTTTAACTCCTGGGTCATTGAGCCCTCCTCCAAAAAAATGGTCCTTGGAATTATTAGTTAAGCTAATGTAGATTTAGAAAGCTTGAAAGAGAAGCTACCATATTGCTCTCACCATTCTTTGACAGATACTACTCACATCATGAGCTCATTCTTTGTACAAAGTAATTTTTTCCTAAGAAACCATCATATTCAAAAGATGGCATGGTAGTTAGTATACTCATCATACCTGACTAAAAAAGCTTGAGTGGGCATGAGTTTACTATAATATTATAGAGCTACTAGTTTGTCCCCTTCCTTGACAAATGTAGTGAATCTCCTATTAGCAGAAATGTAGATATTTGAAAGTTTTTAACTGATCAACTAGAACTACAGAGACATTTGGTTGTAAATATATTTTCCTGGGTTGCACTCTTGAGATTAGCAACCTGGGAATCAAGTCACAGTATTTAATTGCCTTTATCTATGGTTTCTAGCCTTCAACCCCATTAAGATTCCTGTTGAAAAATGCATAAAATCAGGGTTTTAGAGCTAAAACTATCTTAGAAATAATTTGTTGAAAGTCCTAATTTTTCTTTAGAGGAAATTAGGATTCTCCTATTTAAAATAGCTTGAACAAAATCCCAGCTAAGTAGAATGGCTAGAATTAAGAACACCGTCTCATGGTTCCAAAGTCAATGTTTCACTATCTGACATCAATTTTGTAGATTTGTATTCTTTCTTTAATAAA
Source organism: Trichosurus vulpecula (assembly GCF_011100635.1). Taxonomy (NCBI): domain Eukaryota; kingdom Metazoa; phylum Chordata; class Mammalia; order Diprotodontia; family Phalangeridae; genus Trichosurus; species Trichosurus vulpecula. The sequence continues at coordinate 94,197,897 of NC_050578.1, read as the reverse complement.
GAGGAGGAAGAAAACTTAGTATTCCCTACCCTCCACCTCCCCACCATGAAGTTCCTGACAGCAGTGATTCATATCTGTTTCCAGGGTGTCTCATAACTTCCTTATGTAATTCCTCAGTGTGTCAGCAGTTGGACAGCTCATAGTTGCTTCTCTCAGGACAAACTCTACAATGCAATAAAGTTGAGTTTACTACTAGAAGCTACAATATTGGAAAAGTTCTTTCAAAGGACTTGTCAAGGTACTTGAGATGTATAAATAAAACCTGAGTCATACCTTGTAGCATCTTGTTTTTAGCAAGAATACCAGAGCCCAATTTCCATGTTGCTATGCTCAAAAGCAGCTAAAGAACCACTGTTTTCTCATATTTCCTGCTAATGTTCAACAATTTTAAACATGGTGCACCCTTCCACACTAGTTTCTTAATTATCATATTGAGAGAAAATATTATGTTAATAACTATTAATTGTAATCCATACTTTTCCTCTTATTTTCAACATTCCATTCTTGAAAAGATCAGTCAGTCTCCAAAGAGCATGACTTAGTGACATGGTTACTCCTAGCCCCCAAGCACATGATCATTAACTAGGTCAGTTAGGACCTCACACAAGTGGGAAACTTGATTTCTGTTTACAATATAAACAAAATCCAGCCAGGGTGAGTGCTTTCTCTGAGGGAAGAACTTGATCACCTCTGTTAGAGTTTAGGGCAACCCAAGCTCATGAAGGAGAAAACTAGCCAGAGCATTCTAGATAGAAATGACTTCCCATGCCCAGATTCCTTGAGGCTGCTGAATCTCAAGATCAAACCAATTCTCAGCAGAAGGAGCTGAAGACTTTTAGCACACCTCCTCATTAAATGTCTACAAATCAAGATTGAGTTTCACTTGCCAGGGGAGTTCCCTGTCTGAAGGTATACACCTGATTTAAGGTGTTTCAGAGTTTACCTTGAGGTCTTTGGTTGCCAAAAGAAACCACTAACCATCAATTTATTGATTATTGGCTAGCCTAATTAATAAATTGATTGATAATACTTGGAAACCTTTTCTCTTGGGGTTTTATTTGCTACAGTATACAGAGGACTTTTCAACAAACATAAATACTTCTTCAAAACTTACCCCTAACCCATACTCTAGAGGAAAGGGGCAGATGTGCAAATTAATGCCTAGGAACTGTCCTAGCTGTCTATTGTACATAAAGAGTTATGGAATTCAAGTTATCCCTTAATTTTATTCTCTTACATTCATAATATGCAAATTGTAAAGCATTTTAGCTTTCTAGCTAAACTTACATAGTCAGCCATGTCTTTTTATATATGGTGAAGTATGCATGATCCTTGAGACTTGGAATTGTTTTTGTTCTATCTTTATATTTCCAACACTTGTCAAGAGCCTTACATAAGGTAGGTACTTAAATACTTGCTGGATTCAATTGAATTGAATTGGATGACCGACTAAGATGAACTTAGGTAGCAGAAAGTCAGCAAAAGTCTAAATTATTTAAGAAAAAGATCCCCCTCCCCTTATTTAGAAGCCCTAAATGGTGATCTTGCCTCCTGAAGGATGGAAAGAAAGCAGGAAGGAAGGAAGGAAGGAAGGAAGGAAGGAAGGAAAGAAGAGGAAAAGGAAGCAAAAAGGGAGGGAGGAAGGGAAGGAGGATAAAAAGAAGAAAGTAATTGTATCCAAGTATAAATGGGAAGGGGAGCAGAGTTCTTTCTACCATTTGGGCCCTTTCTCCTTTGGGTCCATTTGGTCTGCTTTGGCGGAAAGCCTAAGTTACTTGGAGTTGAGGGGAGATTTTGCATTCCCACACAGATGAGTGGGAGAACTTACTTTTATTGTATTTTTGTTTTTGCTTTTTTGTGTTTGTTTTTAATTGTGATGTATCGTCATTAGGAAGGCTACATGGTATAGGAAAGAAAGAGATAGTTTTGCAGACAAAGGACCTGGATTTGAATCCCAATCCCTTTTTTAGAGGAAGTATGATGTGGTTAAAGATCAATTGTCTCACTCGTTTAATTGATAATTATAATTTCTTGCTCTTATACCCATGTTACAGTTAAAACCAAGAGCTCCAGGAAAAGAAGTATACCCCAGGTCACTGAATTTTCTTCTAGTTAGGCACTCACAACCGTAGTCCAGAGATGTAACCATCAAGAAGGTGACAATGGGCAATTTCTTCTGCAGGTGTATTTGTACCTACTAACTCAGCAGCCATAGCCCACCAATGACTCAAAAAAGAAGTTTCTCACCAAAAAAGTCCTTGGCACTGTCATATAGTTTAACATAAGACAGGGGTATTGTTTTATCAAAGGAATTAACATTAAACAAGATGCATTGCCGTCTGCTTTCAGTTTTACCCTAAGTACTACTGGGCCTTTCCATTTGACTTGCACCTGAAACTTTCAATATCTCTGTACTATCTCCCCCAATAGAATGTGAGCTCCTTGGGAACAGGTACTATCTCATTTTTGTTTATATCCCCAGCACTTTGCAAATAGTAAGTAAGCACTTAATAGCTGCTTTTTTCATTCATTCATCCATTCGACAGATTTGCTGGGCCATTTTTTGGGACCAGGTGATAAAGTAACTGTGCTAGTTGTAAATGCTACTAGTAACTGGAAGTAGTTCTCTCCTTCAGCTACAACAGATACTAGACCTTGAGGAAAATCAAAGATTGGGCTAAAAGGAGAGTTTATTCCCTACATGTTCACCAACACAGTAATGTGCTTCTACCAATATTCCAGGCTCAAAAGAAATCATCAGACAAACTTTACTTTCTAGCTTTAAAGTCACAGGTTAAAAAATAATAGCATACCAACATGTTTATTTTATAAGTTGTGTACTGTTTTCAGTTCATGTCTTCAAAATTGATAATAGATTACCTAAGTGATATAAAAATCAGTTGAGTAGGAATAACTATGGGAAAGTATCCCATTAGAAAATACGTAGTATAATTAATAATTCTCCTAGGAAATAATACTTCTATAGGCTTTCCCGGGTAAAAGGAAGCATTGCCATTTAGGGATACACTTAGAGAGTCCATCTGGTCTTCTTGCCTATGGGTAAACAGAAGCAAATGGTGAGGAATAAAATAGCTGTAGAAATCTTGCAAAGAGGAGGGTCAAGTACTAGAAAGCAGGAGATACCAGAATGGCACTGATTTATGCAACCAAACTATATTCATTTTACAGAAATGTTGTAAGTGAAAAATGTAGGAAAAGATTTTACTTTTCTTATCTGATTAAAATCATGGCATTGGCAAAATGATAGTTGTTCTTAATGTCATGAAATCTATAGCAACTAAAGCTGAAAAGACAAAAGCTATTTCAAAAGGTGTAAGCCTTCTGAATGACAATGAAAAGCTTAAATAAATGAATTTCTAACACACTCTTCCTTCCCCTTGGCCTTACAAGTCCACTCAGTGCATTGGGTGCAGTCATTGCAAACAAACTGACATGCTTCTATTTCATGGTCCATCTATGGTGCTGCATACACATAAACAAAAGCGTATGCATACACACACACACACACACATTCCCTAGCTAGGAGGCAAAATCAACTGGGAATCAGGAAGATGAAATTTAAATCCTGCCTCTGATGTTTACTAATTATGAGACCCTACACATGTCATTTAACCTCTCTCAGCCCCAGTAGTTCTTCATCTGTAAAATGGGAAGAGTTCAGATATGCTTTGGGGGAATCCAGAAAGAAAAGCAATTTAAAACCTTTTAATGTTCTTCCACTTTACAGTCTAGAGAAGATGATAGTAATTAAGGGGTTGTGTATAGTGTACTTTTAGGTCAAATACTTCATCTGATTAGTGATTCAATTCCAAATATAAAGCAGAAATGGGAAGCCTACAAATATAGGCTAGTCTCTTCCTAAAGTTAGACATGAGGACTGCAAAAGAGACTTGTTCTGTTTGATAAATGCTACTGTTTTCATACTGAAGTTTAATGGTACTTCCCCCACCCCTTCCATTAGGGCTTCACAGTATGTCATACATAACTTTCCAGAAGATTTTATTTTGTAATATACAAATGGGCCTCCTCCTTAGGAATCAGCAACCTTCACAGTATCTGAAATGTCACTTTGCTCCAACACACAGGGCACAGGGGAAAACATTATCTTCTATACCATATAGGCATTTTCCAGAGTTGCCCAAGTTTTGGTGGCTTTGGATCTTGAAGGAACTTCTAAAAAGAAAGGGAGATGGGAGAGAAGAGCACAGAAGGAGAAGCTATCAGGCAGAAGTGATAGAGAATCAGTATAAAGCACCTGCTGGGACTCAAACCTGGACCATGCAAGCATACCACAGGATAATAGCCAGCAGCCATTATCTACGCAACCAATATAAGTGAAGACAGTGGAGACTGAGATTAAGACCACAATAGAAGAAGTAGATTGATGTGAATGAGTTGCAGAAAGACTGAGACTAGAGCCAAGGAACTGGGGGCAGATTGGGAAGATGCATTGGTAAAATGCCCAGACTAAATCCACAGAACTTTAATTCCTTCTCCATCCCTGGAGCATGGATGTGACTATCCATTGAACTATCCAAAAACTAGTTTCCTATTTGCCTGCTAACCCATTGGGAGAAGAGTGAATTGAAGACTTGATGATAATGAAAAAGATATTTATTTGAACCATTTAGTTCTTTCATCATTCATTCACATCACTATGCTGTGTGATGCAGCTATTAAAATTTTATGTCAATTTACAATGAGTTTATCTGACTATGACTTTAAGGAATAGGCTAAACCTAACTGAAGGGAATAGAATTTTTCCTCAGCTTAAATTGAGGTGGAGAAGAGTCAATGAGAAAGATAATTCTATTATTTTACTAATTTTTCACATTATATATAAGTTCACATCATATTCTAGACTTCATCATTTTCAATGTGGATAAAGAGACACACAAGTGAAACAATGTATAAGGTGCACAGCATATGCGTTTGTGTATGTGGTGCTGGCTTGAAGGCACTGTGGTACTAAAGCAGCTATAGTCTGCAGGTGCAGCCAGACTTGCTTGATGTTAGAGAACATTTGCTTTTAGAGACCTATAATATATATCTTACAGAACTCTGTTTTGTATGTCCCACTCAACAAGATTTGTACCTTGACCAAACTCCAGTGGAAGGAAGGAAGGAAAGAAGGAAGGAAGGAAGGAAGGGAGGGAGGGACAGAGGGAAGGAAAGATGAGATGGAAAGAGAAAGGGGTAGGAAAGAAGGAAGGAAAGTCAAGTTCAGAACAAGACCATCAAAGGTTTTGTTCTGTGTTTTTTTACAACGTCTAATTCTAAACTTTTCCCCAGTAAGAATGGCCATTTCAGTGTTTTCCTTCTTGTAATGAATTTGGCTAGGATAAGGAAGGCAGGTGGTAAAGCAAACAAACAAACAACAACAACAACAACAAAAACACAAGTCCATATACATATGCTGCACTTGCTATTTCTTTTTTTAGCATTATTTATTTAATTAATATTTTTAGTTTTCAGCATTAATTTTCACAAGAGTTTGAATTACATATTTTCTCACTGTTTCTACCCTCCTGCCCACTCTAGGATGGCATATATTCTGGTTGCCCCATTCCCCAGTCAGCACTCCCTTCTGTCACCCCACTCCCCGCCCCCATCCCCTTTTCCCTTACTTTCTTGTAGGGCAAGATAGAGGTTTATGCCCCATTGCCTGTCTATATTATTTCCTAGTTGCATGCAAAAACTTTTTCTAACATCTTCTTTTAAAACTTTGAGTTCCAAATTCTCTCCCCTCTTCCTTCCCCGCCCACCCTGCCTAAGAAGGCAAGCAATTCAACATAGGCCACATGTGTATCATTATGCAAAACACTTCCACAATACTCATGTTGTGAAAGACTAACTATATTTTGCTCCTTCCTATCCTATCCCCCATTTATCCAATGTTCTCCCTTGACCCTGTCCCTTTTCAAAAGTGTTTGCTTTTGATTACCTCCTCCCCCTATCTGCCTTCCCTTCTTTCGTCTTCCCTTTTTTATCTCCTTCCTCCTTCTTTCCTGTGGGGTAAGATACCCAATTGAGTGTGTATGTTATTCCCTCCTCAGGTCAAATCTGATGAGAACAAGATTCACTCTTTCCCCCTCCCCTGCCCCCTTTTCCCTCCCAATAGAACTGATTCTTTTGCCACTTTCATGTGAGATAATTTTCCCCTTTCTATCTCTCCCTTTCTCCCTCTCTCAATATATTCCTCTCTCATCCCTTAATTTGATTTTATTTTTTTAGATATCATCCCTTCATATTCAACTCACCCTGTGCCCTCTGTGTGTGTGTGTGTATATATATGTATATATAAATTATATATATGTGTGTGTATGTTTATATATATATATATATATATATTCCCTTCCCTTCATCTACCCTAATGAGGTCTCATTAATTATACATATCATCTTTGCATGTAGGAATGTAAACAAAACAGTTCAACTTTAATGAGTCCCTTATGATTTCTCTTTCTTGTTTATTTTTTCATGTTTCTCTTGATTCTTGTGTTTGAAAGTCAGATTTTCTATTCATCTCTGGTCTTTTCACTGAGAAAGCTTGAAAGTCCTCTATTTTATTGAAAATCCATGTTTTGCCTTGGAGCATGATACTCAGTTTTGCTGGGTAGGTGATTCTTGGTTTTAATCCTAGCTCCATTGACCTTTGGAATATCATATTCCAAGCCCTTCGATCCCTCAAAGTAGAAGCTGCTAGATCTTGTGTTATTCTGATTTTGTTTCCACAACACTCAAATTGTTTCTTTCTGGCTGCTTGCAGTATTTTCTTCTTGATCTGGGAGCTCTGGAATTTGGCAACAATATTACTAGGAGTTTTCTTTCTGGGATCTTTGTCAGGAGGCAATCGGCAGATTCTTTCAATTTCTATTTTGCCCTCTGGTTCTAGCATATCAGGGCAGTTCTCCTTGATAATTTCTTGAAAGATGATATCTAGGCTCTCTTTTCGATCATGGATTTCAGGCAGTCCAATAATTTTTACATTATCTCTCCTGGATCTATTCTCCAGCTCAGTGGTTTTTCCAATGAGATATTTGACATTGTCTTCCATTTTTTTCATTCCTTTGGTTCTGTTTTATAATATCTTGATTTCTCATAAAGTCACTAGCTTCCACTTGCTCCAATCTAATTTTTTTTGGCAAGGGAATTGGGGTTAAGTGACTTGCCCAAGGACACACAGCTAGTACATGTGTCAAGTGTCTGAGACTGGATTTGAACTCAGGTCCTCCTGACTCCAGGGCCAGTGCTCTACTCACTGCACCACCTAGATGCCCCCCCAATCTAATTTTTAAAGTAGTATTTTCTTCAGTGGTCTTTTGGAGCTCCTTTTCCATTTGGCTAATTCTGCCTTTGAAGACATTCTTCTCCTCATTGGCTTTTTGGAGCTCTTTTGCCATTTGAGTTAGTCTAGTTTTTAAAGTGTTGTTTTCTTCAACATTTTTTTTCAGTATTTTTTTGGTTCTCCTTTAGCAAGTCATTGACTTGTTTTTCATGGTTTTCTCGCACCATTTTCATTTCTCTTCCCAATTTTTCCTCTACTTCTCCAACTTCCTTTTCCAGATCCATTTTGAGCTCTTCCATGGCCTGAGACAAGGTCGTGTTTTTCTTGGAGGCTTTTGATGTAGGCTCTTTGACTTTGTTGACTTCTTCTGGCTATATGTTTCGGTCTTCTTTGTCACCAAAGAAAGATTCCAAAGTCTGAGTCTGAATCTGAGTCTGTTTTAGATGCCTGGCCATGTTCCCAGGCAACTACTTGACCCTTGAGTTTTTCATCAGGGTATGACTGCTTGTAGAGTAGAGAGTACTTGTTCCAAGCTTGAGGGGACAGCTATTTCTATACAGTAAGCTCTGCCACACCAGCACTCCTCCTCCCCCAAGAACCACCAACCTGGATGGGACTCAGATCTTAAGCAGGATCTGCACTCCTACTCTAATCTGCCACTTAATTCCTCCCACCAGGGAGCCTGGGACCAGAAGCAACTGCAGCTGTAGTTCTGTAGTGGCACCACCCCTGCTCCCCCTGGGGCAGTGGCCAAACAGCGAACTCCTTTCACTCTGTCCCTGCACCTTTTCCCACTAACCTTCTCTGTTGTCTTTGGTGTTTGTGGGTTGAAAAGTCTGGCGACTGACACAGCTTACTGATTCAGGGCACTATAGCTATTCAGCCTCACTCCCTGTCTGGTTAGTCCTGGTGTGACCCACACTGGGCTCTGCTCTGCTCCGCTCCCAGCTCCTCATGCAATAGACCTTACCCTGCGACCATCCAGGCTTTCCTGGGCTGGAGCCCTGCTTCCCTCTGCTATTTCATGGGTTCTGCAGTTCTAGAATTTGTTCAGAGCCATTTTTTATCTGTGTTTGGAGGGTCCTGGGGGAGAGCCCTAGGTAAGTCCCTGCTTTCCAGCCACCATTTTGGCTCTGCCCCCCTACACTCGCTATTTCTAAATACATTGGCTTCAGTTGAAGCCTATAAAAAAGGAAAACATGAGAAAAAAAGAACATCTAGATGCAAAATTACATAAAAAGGAAGATGTTTAATGGTACAACAAAATGAAAACAACAAACCCTTTTAGAACAACCAAGTAACAAATGTAAGCTCTGGTAAGCCTACAGTGGAGTAACCACCAGATCTTAGAGTTATAGAATTGAAAAGGTGACTTTGTTGCAGTTTTCATTGTACCAGTGATAAGAGCAATGAAATATGTTGATGAGGTCCTAAAGTATATGCTGTGATTGACATTGCAAGATTGAACTTCTTAGTACAGGACAAATGGTATGCTCTCTGCATGCCTTTTAGTTAACTACAAAAAGAAGTTAATTAGTATGTAAAATTCGATCCTGCTAGATGTGTGACGTACTATATCATTTAATATATTCTCATTCTCAGGATTCTCAGGGCCAGAGTTAGATTATGACTTTTATCCTAAAGGTATGGTTGGTGACCAAGATGATGTTTTTTTTATTTTTCTGGAGTTGACACTGCACCATTATTTGGTACCTATGTATTAGCCCCTTCCTCTTTCTTTTGAAGTTTAATAGTATTTTATTTTTCACCAGACACATGTCAAGAAGATTTTTAGCATTTATTTTTGAAAGATTTTAAGTTCCAAAGTTTACCCCTTTCCTCCCTCCCCTCCCCTCTTCTGAAAATGATAGACAGTTTGATATAGTCTATACATGTGCTATCATGTAAAACATACTTCCATATTAGTCACAGTTGTAAAAGAAGAAACAGATAAAAAAGAAGAAAAAGAATAAAGTGAGTGAAAAAAATGTTTCAATCCACATTCAGAATTCACAAGTTCATTATCTGGATATGGAGAGCATTTTCCTTTGTGAGTCCTTTGTACTTGTCTTGGATCATTGTGTTGTTGAGAAAAGCTGAGTTAGTCATAGTTGATCATCACCCAATGTTGCTGACTCTGTGTGCAATGTTTCCTTAGTTCTGATCCTTTCACTTTCCATCCATTCATGCAAGTCTTTCCAGGATCTTCTGAAATCTGCATGCTCATCATTTTTATTGTACAATTGTATTCCATTATATTCATATACCACAGCTTATTCAGCAATTGATGGGTATCCCCTCGGTTTCCAATTTTGCCACCATGAAAAACACTGCTACAAACATTTTTGCACATTTAGGTCCTTTTCCCTTTTATTCTTTGGGATACAGATCTAGTAGTGGTATTGCCGGATCAAAGGGTACGCACAGTTTGGTTGCCCTTTGGGCATTGTTCCAAATTGCTCTTCCAGAATGGTTTGATCAGTTCACAAAGCCCCTACATCTTGATTAATTTGTAGTCAAAATAATATGTCCATAAGTTAATGGGAGTTATCCTTTCACAAGTTTGAGAAATGTTTCTAATTGATATATATCATAGCAGTTTATAATTTAGTAGACATATCTTAGCATTGTGCCCGTGATTTACAAAGACTAAGCAATTTATCCATGGATTACAGAGCTAATATCAAACAGGCTTTGAATCTGGATCCTTCGGACTTAAAATCTTGTACCCTTTATACTATCATATTTCTTCTCTTTTGATTTTCCTTCTTTCTAGCTGACTGATTCCTCTCAATTTTCTTTGTAGATTCATCGGATATATTATATACTCTACCTGTAGTGGTACCCCAGAACTCTCTCCTGGTCACTTTGTTCTTCTTTTTTCTAAATCCTTCTAACAGAAGACTCTCAATTATGCATATCCAACACATCAACATTTTCTTGAGCTCTTGTACCATATCTCCAACTTGTTGAATATTTCCACCTGAATGCCTTAGGTATTCATGCTTAAAATGTCCAAAATAGAACTCATAGTTTTTGCTACTAAAGCCTCTTCATCTCCTAACTTGCTTATTTCTATCATGTGGTTGCCAATGCCCTGTATCTAGTCAATGTTTTTATTTATTTCATTTTAATTTGTGGAATAAAACAAGCATTTCCTGAACATAGTATAATAAAAAATGATTGTACATGAAATTGCAAATCTATTGTGTACAACTTACACTTCTTTTCAAATATACAATAAAGTTATCATGTACATTTCTTTTGCCCTCCTCCCTCTGAGATGGTTACCATTAGATACAAATGAATGCATATAAATTTTTCTATACTTATTTCTACTTATAAGTTCATTCACTGAATATAGATATCTATCTTCCTTCATATGTCCTTTCTACTCAGTTTGGGTATTTATAATAGTCAAAGGGCTTGGTCACTCAAAGTTGTTCTTAAAACAATTTTGCTATCACTGTACACAACACTCTCTTGGTTCTGTTTGTTTTGCTTTTCATTATTTCATGCAAATCCATTCATGTTTCCTGATAGCATCGAGCTCATCATTGTTTATAGCACAGTAGTATTCCAGTTTCTTGATATAGAATCATAGACCTTGGGACTAGAAAGGACATTAGCAATACTAAGGCCAAGACAGAGTGACTTGCCTAAGATGACGCAACCTATTGGGAATATTTCTGAGACTCAACCTTAATCTCATTTCTTTGAATTTTCTACAATTCTATTGCTTACCTTTCCTTATTAATTGTTGGTACCATCAGTAATTGTATATAGGTTCTTGTGGAACAGAACACAAGGAAATACATTTGGCAATTTGGGAACAAAACAGTACAAAATAATTTGTGTCTACTATCATACATTACAAACAGCCTTACTAAGAAACGTGGTCCTTTTTTCTTTCATTTGCATGTTACTATCAAAGTTTACTTAGTGATCTTTATATCATTTTACATTTTGCTTAGCATTTGTTTCATTGTTTTATGGTTTTGAACTCTGCACTAGAAGGTAAAAATGATGTGTTATTATAAAATAATATATGTGAAATTGCTTTGTTAATAAATGCAAGCTAAATTAAACTAGAAACAAACTCTAAGAATTACAGCAGTTAAATCACAAAAGAGTTTGGACTGGGATGAATTCATTTTTTTTCATCACTCTTGCTCCATCATCCTGCATGGAAATCTCCCTAAGGGTGACCTCTCACAGGCATTTCCAGGTTCTCTATGTCATGGCAAAATTCAGCATCCTCACTCCCCCTCAACCAAGGTTGTGCTTAGAGCTGTTGTCCTCACCATAGATTGTGGCACTTGTCCCTGGAGCAAAAGAGGTTTAGTTACTGCTCTTTATGTACTCCACTTTACCTCCACAATTATCTCTCCCTTCCACTTATGTCCAGAATGCTGTTGATTTCAGCCAGGTACTAATGGGACTATCTTGATCAAATACATTTTTACTGCAGTAGAAATGATGGTTAAATTTCATTTCCCAGGTGGGGATATTTCTATTAAAATAGCAAAGAAAAGACAAATGCATTTCTACTTGATTTTTTAAAATTACAGAATCATAGAATATTAGCACTAGACAGGGTCCTAAACAAATTGTTCATTGATGCATATAAGAAGTCTGTAATCCATATTGGTGCCACCGAAAATGGTGCCAGATTCAGAAACTGAGTACTTAGGATTAATTTCTGGTCTTTCAATCTTCTTTTGAAATTGAACAACTCAGTCTCCCTGTCTATGTTTTGGCTTCCTAATCTGTAAAATTAGGTGATTGGACTAAATGACCTCTAAAGCACCTTTGAGTTCTAAATCAGTTATTCTAAATGACTTGCCCAAGGACATATCAGTATTTAGAGGCAGAACTGGAATGGGGAGAGGAGAGGTGAGACTGAAATTCATTCTTCTGACTTCATGTCATGTTGTCTTTCCACTATGCCAGAAATATTTTGAGTTCTTTCTAGATTCCTTATTCTGCATGGAAGCCTAACACAAGGAGTGAATATTGCTTTCTCCAAGATATTTGTAAGCCCAAAATGGTTCAGTAAAATGAAAGTTCATTATTTGGAGAACTCAGACTCTGACATCTGAAAATACTGAGTTTCCTGTATATGTTTATGCATGGGACACATTAGCTTTCTACTGTCTTTATAAACTTTGATGAAAGTGTTACTTTCCTTCCAAGCAGCTCCAGAGCCATATCCAAGGCCTCACTAAGAGAAATTAGCTCTGGGATACACAGAAGGTACAGCACTTTGTATCAGAAAGAACACTGGATTTGTAACCAAAGGCACTAAGGACTAGTAGATAGAATGCTCAAGCTAAAAAGACATGAATGAAAATCTTGCTTCAGATTCAGTAGCTCTTTGACCTTGGGTATCTGTCTTAATCTCTCTGGGCCACAGTTCCCTCATCTATAAAATGGAGGATTTGGATTGCATGATCCCTGCGTTCCTTCCTAGTTCTAGATCTATAATTCTGTGAGCCTGTGACCTGGGCTTAAATTCTTAATCTGCCATTTAGTAGGGGTGTGACCTTTGACAAAAAAAAATTTACTCCTCTGGGCCTCAATCCCCTAAACTGTAAAAATGAAAGCATTGAATAAGATGAATTTTATAGTGTCTTGCAGTTCTAAACCTCATGAAAATCATTTCTAAAAGAAATGTATCAGTATGGGGTCATTTTGAAAGTTTCTGTTGGGAAAACAAACTTTAAATTTATAACCCAGTTGTTTCAAAGGGAGGAAAGGAACTGCATTCTTATTTGAAAGGAAAGTTTCCTTTTACATTTCTTTTTGGAATGCTGAAAATTGTCAGAATTATCCAAGTCAATCAGATAACTTTCCTGCTTGTTCTTTCCCCATGTTGTAGAATTTTTCAAGAAAGGAGTAATCTGCAGGTTATCCTGCTGTCACACTCTTCATGTTTGAACTTCAGGCAATTAACATCTGCAGTGCTCAAATGACATCCTGCAGCAGCTGTCCACCTGCTCCCATCTCTCAATTGCATACATTTGTCATCAGATTGGGTGACATAAGTTCACTAATCACAGCATAGATATGTCCTTGACTAGGGTAACAAACTGCCTGCATGTTTCTCAAGAGAGAAGTACCTATAATTAGAGATGGATGGGACAACTGTAATACAAAAGAAGGCAATTTAAATGACCCTTAAAAACACTCTTCATAGCTAGAATACAAATAATGTATTTCCCTTAAAAATGAATACAATCAGTTGGTTGAGTTAGCTGTAAAATTTGGATTTTAGCAGCCATAGGCAGATTATTGTTGTATATCTTATGAAAAAAAATAGATTTAAGGCAATTAATCCATATGCCTCCTAGAAATGAGAATGAAAAAGAACTTTGGGGCATTATGTTTAATTGAATGTGATAGAATTTAAATACATATATGTATATATATATGTATAAATATGTATGTATATATGTATGTATATATATATATATTTGTAACCTTTTTCTGTTTAATCTTTGAAGTCTATTAGAGAAACTACTAGGTAAAGAATGTATATGCAGACCAGCAAAGTAACATAAAAATTGAGTTCAAAATATGCAAATCAATTTAACTGCATTATGTACACAGACTTCTTTCATTCTTGGTGGGGCATGGAATGAATAGAGGGTCTCATTGTACAAGCCATTGAAAATCAGATTAACAGGGAGTTGACTTTTTGTAACAACAATTCTACTTGCTGCTACTGTGGCTGGGTAAGGCCAATAACACCAGCACACAGGAGGGCTACTAGCACAGGTTCTTTTATCTGCTTTTCTAATAAAAGCAACTTTGAGGGGTTTACAATTTCACTTTAATTAGACATAAATATGTCATTCACTTATTTCAGTGGAAAAAGTCAGCACCCTGAACTTCATAGGAAATACAAACAGAAATTACAAGCAGGAATTACAAGCAGAGAAAAATAACACAAATCCACAGACAGGCTTCTAACCATCTGTCAAAACAATACATAAACAGTTACCAGAGGGAGAAGCACTAACATTTGGGTTTTCAAAGCCGGGGGGCAGGGGCTCAATGATTGTTATACAGAGTCTCATCTGGTCAAATCACATCATACTCTTCCAGTGAGTGAGAGTCCCAAAACAAAATGAATGAATGAATACATCTGGGCCTGGGGATTTTTTCCCTAGGAAGTTCATTAATGACTTGTTCAACTTCTTTTTCTAAGTTGGGTTTATTTAGGCATTCTATTTCTTTTTTTTTAAAGATTAATTTATTTATTTTTAGTTTTCAACATTTATTTCCACAAGATTTTGAGTTACAGGTTTTATCCCTATCTCCCTCTTTCCCCCCACCCCACGATGGCATGAATTCTGATTACCCTTTCCTCCAGTATGCCCTCCCTTCTATCACCTCCCCCTCCAATTGGAAAAATATCAATTGCTCATGGACAGGTTGAGCCAATGTAATAAAATTGGCAATTCTGCCTAAACTAATTTACTTATTCCGTGCCATACCAATCAAACTATCAAAAAATTTATTTTGTAGAGCTAGAAAAAAATAACAACAAAATTCATTTGGAAAATCAAAGGAGTTAACAAAAAATATAAAGGAAGGTAGACTAGCAATACTAGACCTCAAACTCTTTTATAAAGTAGTAATCATCAAACCTATCAGGTACTGACTGAGATACAGAGTGGTGGATCAGTGGGATAGATTAAGTACAGAAGACACAGAAGCCAATGACTATAGCACCCTAGTGTTTGATAAACCCAAAGACCCCAGCTTTTGGAATAAGAACTCATTATTTGACAAAAAACTGCTGAGAAAACAAGAAAACAATTGGACACAAACTAGACATTGGCCAACATCTCACATCATATAGCAAGATAATGTCAAAATGGGTACATAATTTATACATAAAGGGTGAAACCATAAGCAAATTAGAAGAGCAAAGTATGTCTGATAATTCCTTCCTCTCTCAAATTATATAGAGAGGTGAGACAAATTTATAAGAATACAAGCCATTCCCAAATTGATAAATGATCAAAGGATATGAAAAGGCAGTTTTCAGATGAAGAAATCTAAGCTCTCTATAGGCATATGAAGTTCTCTAAATCACTTTTGATTAGAGAAATGTAAATTAAAGCAATTTGGAGATGCTGCCTCACACCTATCAGATTGGCTAATATGACAGAAAAGAAAAATGATAAATGTGAGAGAGGATGTGGGGAAACTGGGACAGTGAAGCACTGTTGGTGAAGATGTGAATTGATCTAACCAGTTCTGGAGAGCAATTTGGAGCTATGCCCAAAGGGCAACCAAATTGATCCAGCTATGCCACTCCTGGGAAGGTATTCCAAAGAGATCATTAAAAAGGAAAAGGACCAGTATGTACTAAAAAAATATTTATAACAGCCCTTTTCATTGGGGCAAAATTTTGGAAACTGAGGGGATGCCTATCAATTGAGGAGTGGCTAAACAAGCCACTACAATATGAATGTCATGGAATACTATTGTACAATAAGAAAGGATAAACTGGAAGATTTCAGAAAATCCTGGAAAGACTTGTGTGAACTAATGCAAAGCTAAATGAGCAGAACCAGAAAAATGTCATACGCAGTATCAGGAACATTTTGTAATGATGAATGATGAATAATGAATGCTCTTCTTAGCAACACAATGATCCAAGACAAGTACAAAAAACTCACAAAAGAAAATGCTATCCGTATCCAGATAAAGAACTGATGGACTCAATGCAGATCAAAGCATATCTTTTTCACTTACTTTATTCTTTCCCCTGTTTTTTTTTGCTTTTGATCTTTTTTTTTTTTGCAACTGTGACTAATATGGAAATACATTTTACATGATAGCACATGTATAACCTTTATCAAATTGTGTACCATTTTCAGAAGAAGGGAAGGAGGGAAGGCAAAACATTAGGAACTTGAAATCTTCTAAAAATGAAAGCAAAAAATTTCTTGACAGGTAACTGGAGAAAATATAAAATACTATTAAACTTACAAAAAGAACAGTGTAGGGAGAAAAAAAGGCAAATATAACAAGTTGTGTGTACCATGAAGACAGAGTGTAAATCACAGGAATACTCATGCATCAAATAAATCAATGAAAGCAATCTATCATTTTAATGAAAACCCATACTTAATAGTTGTTGATGACACTGCAAATTCAAGAAATGGTAAAGGGAAATTCAGGGTTAAAGTGCCTAACATAACGTCTAGAAAAAGTAGGTTCTTAATAAATGCATTTCCTTCCTTATTAAACAAAATGTATAATTTGGAAATACAAATTCAGCCTGTGAAATGTGCCATCATTTAATTTCTAATGATGAAACCATGCTAAAGTCATGAAGAAACAGACACATGAACACAATCAACTTTGGTTATTTAGAATATAAGCCACCTGAGAGCAGGGGATTTTTTTAAAATTTGTCTTTGAATCTGCCATGATTACAATAAAAAGCATATAGTAGGTGCTTAACAAACACTTGTTGAATTGGAATGAATTGAAGAGAAATAA
This sequence comes from Trichosurus vulpecula, assembly GCF_011100635.1. NCBI lineage: Eukaryota > Metazoa > Chordata > Mammalia > Diprotodontia > Phalangeridae > Trichosurus > Trichosurus vulpecula. The sequence continues at coordinate 94,181,064 of NC_050578.1, read as the reverse complement.
TTCAAAAATTCAGGTAAGTGTAATATTGTATCACAAACAAGACAGATACCAGTGGACCCATGACCTTTTTTAGTTTTTCTATAACTGAATAAATGAACATTTTAGTGCTCTCTGAACTTCCTTGCAGTCTTATGATCTATGACTCATAAACTGTTGGTCTTTCCATAACTGGCTACATTCCCTCTAAATATGGTAATGACTGCTGGGGCCATCACTCAAAATATAGTTTCCCAGTATTTCCCTAATCACTTGTGCTTAAATATATCTAAATAAATGACAACTCGGGGGGGGGGGTTGAAAATCTTAAAGAGGGTATTTTGCCAAGGTGGATAAGTGAGAGTTTTCTTTAGAGGCTATAACTCAGCAGAGGATAATATTTAAATAACAATTTCATCCCGAGGCAGATTACCTGCCATTTCTGTTTGTGAACAGATTGCATTTTAGAAG